>NC_071441.1:55601438-55915009 GCF_017976375.1 Cuculus canorus
TCCCAGGACACTTCGAGCAGATATTTCAGCAGCTCAACTATCAGAGGCTTCATGGCCAGCTCTGCGACTGTGTCATTGTAGTGGGAAACAGGCATTTCAAAGCACATCGCTCTGTCCTGGCAGCATGTAGCACGCACTTCCGTGCTCTGTTTACTGTAGCAGAAGGAGATCAAACTATGAATATGATTCAGCTGGACAGCGAAGTGGTGACAGCAGAAGCCTTTGCTGCGCTGATAGATATGATGTATACTTCCACACTAATGCTTGGGGAGAGCAACGTCATGGATGTCTTGCTGGCTGCTTCTCACTTACATTTGAACTCTGTTGTTAAAGCGTGCAAACACTACCTTACTACTAGGACGCTGCCGATGTCTCCACCAAATGATCGAGTTCAGGAGCAGAATGCCCGCATGCAGAGGTCTTTCATGCTGCAGCAGCTTGGGTTGAGCATCGTGAGCTCTGCCTTAAATTCCACTCAGAGCACAGAGGAACAAGCAAATACCATGAGTTCTTCAATGAGAAGTAACATCGAGCAGCGCACTACATTTCCTATCCGCCGTCTCCACAAACGTAAACAGTCTTCAGAGGATCGGGCCAGGCAGCGCATCAGACCTGCCATGGATGAGTCTGTTTCCGATGTGACTGCAGAGAGCGGGCAGTCAGTAGTTCATTCACGGGAAGACTTCTTCTCGCCAGATTCACTGAAGATTGTGGACAACTCTAAGGCCGATGCTGTTGCTGATAACCAGGAGGACAATACTATTATGTTTGATCAGTCTTTCAGTGCTCAGGAAGACGCTCAAGTGCCCAGCCAGTCCGATAACAGTGGAGGAAACATTTCACAGATGTCTATGGCATCCCAGGCAACACAGGTGGAAACCAGCTTTGACCAGGAAGCTGCTTCTGAGAAGACCACCTTCCCATGTGAGAATCCAGAGGTCAGTCTGAATGAAAAAGAGCACATGAGGGTTGTGGTGAAGTCTGAGCCCCTGAGTTCCCCAGAGCCTCAGGACGAGGTAAGCGATGTCACTTCCCAGGCAGAGGGCAGCGAGTCCGTTGAGGTGGAAGGAGGAGTGGTGAGTGCAGAAAAAATAGAACTGAGTCCTGAGAGCAGTGATCGTAGCTTTTCTGACCCACAGTCCAGTACTGACAGGGTGGGAGACATCCATATTATGGAGGTGTCAAATAACCTGGAGCACAAGTCTTCTTTCAGCATCTCAAATTTTCTGAACAAAAGCAGGGGTGGTGGCTTCAGTGCTAGTCAGAACAGTGACGACAACATTCCAAACACTACCAGTGACTGCAGAATGGACAGTGACACCTCTTACCTGATGAGCCCAGAGTCGGGGCCTGCTGGTGGCCATTCTTCTGCCACAGTCTCTCATGTTGAGAATCCATTCAGTGAGCCTGCAGACTCTCATTTGGTGAGACCGATGCAGGACGTGATGAGTCTCCCTTGTGTGCAGACTTCTGGATACCGGGCAGCAGAACAGTTTGGCATGGATTTTCCACGGTCAGGCTTTGGCTTGCACTCTCTGTCAAGGTCAATGATGGGCTCAGTAAGAGGTGGAGCCAGCGGCTTTCCCGGCTACCGCCGCATAGCTCCCAAAATGCCTGTGGTAACCTCTGTCAGGAGCTCCCAGCTGCAGGATAACTCATCCAGTTCCCAGCTGATCATGAATGGGAGCACTTCTTTTGAAAATGGGCATCCATCACAACCAGGTCCACCGCAGCTGACCAGGGCATCGGCAGATGTCCTGTCAAAATGCAAGAAGGCCTTATCCGAGCACAACGTCTTGGTTGTGGAAGGCGCACGCAAATATGCGTGCAAGATCTGCTGCAAGACGTTCTTGACCTTGACAGACTGCAAGAAGCACATCCGTGTGCACACCGGGGAAAAGCCTTATGCCTGCCTGAAATGTGGCAAGCGATTCAGCCAGTCCAGCCACCTTTACAAACACTCCAAGACCACTTGCCTGAGGTGGCAGAGCAGCAACCTGCCTAGCACTTTGCTTTAACTTTTCCCCACCCTGGGTCTGGGGAGACGCTGGGGCAGAACTCTGGGACCTGAAGGACTTGCAGGAACTTGAGTTTCCTTCGAGGCTGCAGGCTCAGAGGCCGCTCCTGGTCAATGGACACTTCTGTGTGATTGTACCACACACACAAAACTAGTGGTTCTGCGAATTGGGGATATTACTGTACCTACCTCACAGGGGTGTTGTGAGGCTCAAACAGCTGTAAGCAAAGGACTCTGCACCTGTGGGCGTCGTGCTGTGGGTGTGTGAAGCGTACTATGATGTACGTTCAGGCCGTGGGCCTATGGGGATGCAATCCCTGCAGCTTGGCGGCTCCTTTGCAGGGCAGAGGGTTGAGAGTGAAATTATCTCATGAAGTAGCACGTTTCAACAGTGAGAAGAGTGCAACTTTCCTCTTTTTGTTTTTCCTTAAGTATTTTGTAAAAGTGAAAGCATTTAAACAAATGACTGGTAAAACAAGCTGCGGCATTATGTACGGGCAGCAAGGCAAGAGCATTACTGTAGCAGGCATAGACAGTGTGTATGTAAGAGAGAAAATTGCCCGACATGATGCTTTAAAGTATACTAATTATTAAAATAGTTCTAGGGTTATGAATGTATGTTTGGCTGTTTTGTAGTAAAGGACACTGTGTAATGAAGGTGCTTAAATCCCAGGCAAGTAACTTTTGGACTGCCAGATGTGTATATACACCTTGAATATAGCAGGATCTGGATGTGCGACCGATTTCTTTTTTTTTTTTTTCTGTAGAAACCTGTATTAAGTGATAAGTGAAATACTGTTTCTTGTTTGTGCTACTCTTAGCAGTATTTTAACCAATTTGTATCTCCTCTGTTAAAATCCTATATACACAAAGGTCTGAAAAGAGCTTGTCTTTGTCTGCTTTGTTATTTTCAAAAAGAGAGATAATTTGTGATGGCTTTTTTTACTGTGCAAGATAGCCTCTTGCCCATATCCAGATGCCGATAGTCAACCTGATCCCCATTATTGCACAAGCAATAATTGTCCCTTCTGACATTCTTAAGGCTTTAATTTCCTCCTCTATACACTAATTTACTTTCCTTCACAACTAGTGATTGTTCCTCAGGTCAAACCAGTCAGGAATGATCCTCACTTGCCATATTTATTTACGTCTCTCCATAAAATGTAGTTGCTGAATCCAGTCCTTACGCTTTAAGTAGTGTCATAAGTGTACTTTTCCACATAAATCAAAAAAATATAGCAAAAATGTGATTTAAACCAGTAGCACTATACACTTTGGATAGCAGAAGTTCAGTGATTGTTGTTCTTCTAGGGAACCATGTAAATCTTAATTTTAATTCCCTCCTCTTTGATACCATTGCAGCTAATGCTGTCTGCAGGCTCTTTTTCTCTTGTTGGGGATGCATGTAAAATAAGTACTGGTGTTCAGTGTATTAGGTTTCTCAATAAAACTCTGGAGCACTTCTGCTGTAGGTGTTGCTGTGCCGTACCGGAGCCTGTCCACTCTGCTCAGGAGAGAGACAGCATTCATATTTCCTGGTATCCAAGCCATTCGGCAACGGCTTTATGGTAATGTAATACAGATCTGCAAGCCTTCTCCACTTTACTCTGTTTCATAGCAGATGTGTCCTGTGCAGGGATATTTGGCAGCTGTGTGGAATCTGTGCTGCCCAGTAGTCGGCTTTCTTGAACACCTGGGGCTTGTGTTGGGATGAGCCAAAAATGAAAGCCTAATCCACTGCCCTGCAGGTTTTTTCGTGGGGTGAACTGTCAAACCTATGGCAGCACAGAAACCAGCTGTGACAGTCCAAGGGAAACATGGAAATATTTCTGTCCTTGGCTTCATGTGATACAGTAGCTGCTAATGAAGAAATGTGTCTTCATCTCTAATTATGCCTCTTCACAAGACGAGGGAAAAAGCCAGATGTCTGCCAATGCATCATTTGCACCTGGAGCATCTGAGGTGAACAAGAACACAGGAACACGGGGAATGATTGGATTGCTTCCTTTGAAATGTTAAAATTTTGTTAAAGGGTTTATTTAACAGTCATATTTCTGGTTCTTTATTTTATAAACAATACAAAAATGTGTTGCATTTTTTTAAAGCATTAGGATGTGCCACATTTTGTTTGATAATAATTTTGATATTGGGGACTAACAGCATTGAGCTAAAATAAGCAATCTCACTGAAACATCAATAAAATGCAGTATTTTTTACTTTAACATCCTCTGATTGTTGCATCTTCCTTGCATTTCTAGTGTTTTGTTTTAAAAATAAGGTGGTGTTTTTTTAAATTTCCTAGCTGTTTCCTATAGTTCTTCTCAATTCCTTGAATTCTTACAACACATAGGAATAAAGCATTTCTTTGAGTAAGGAGATCAGAGTAGTTAAGAAGTGATATGAGCAGATAAACATATTTAATTGTACTTTTTATCTGGTTTTATGCATATTTTGGTGTCATTGTGAAATATCAGACCTTGTGCAGGAGGAATTCTGCCTTCTTTCTTTAAGAAAAAATTCAACTTGGAGCATTTTTGGAAGCAACAACTTTAAATTCCATTTTTCATTGACACCTGGTGCCTCTGGGGGACGACTGCTCACACTGTAGCTGGCTGGTTGCTTTCCAGTTTTCCAGAACGAATCAATATCTTAGAGTGGTGTCTCCACTCAGCTGTGCCTGCTGTAGGAGAGCATCTCATTTCAGAGCCTGGTGATGTGGTCAACAAGGGTATCACCCCAACTTTGTTCAGAATTCAGCTTCACAAGCGCTGCAGAGAGATCTTGTGTGAAGACATTGGTATGTTAGCATTATCGAACATCTGAAAATAAACCCTGCCTTCTGTGCCACTGCCTCTGGCTTGATTTACTTGTTTACGCTATCTTGGTGTCTGCCAATGTCATGGACTGACTGAACAAGTAATGCTTGTTAGCTGGCGGGTCTCCCTGTGCTCCTGGATCATCTGGCAGTGCCAGACAATCCTCATGTCAGCACCTTTGTCACATGAGGCCACGTAGTGCTGCCTGTGGCTGGGTTCCTGCTGCACACCAGGGCTTTCTTGGTGGTGAGAGGTCATGCATGCTGTGTCTCATCAACAAGAAGTGGGTCTGTATTTGAGCCAGGATAAACTCTGGAAGGACTGCACTGTCCTATTGGGACCGTGTGAGCTTGTCTGCACCAGCACTGTGGCTGGAGTTGGCCCTAGGGGTTTTGATTGGGCTCAGGGTGGTTTGGTGCCTCCTACAACCATGGCCTTGGCGTGGTGGGCTGTCCTCCTGCTCTGGAGGTGCCATTAAATGTTTCACATGGGTCACTAGGATGCTGTGCTGCTGGCTGACCCGTTTGCAGGGATTCTTACTTCTGCTGCAGCCATGCTGGGAAGGGGTGTGTTGGCTGCATCTCCTTCATCACATGAAGGCTGGGAAGCCTGGGGATTCTGGGAGCATCCCCACTTATGCATGGAGATTACTGACCTTTTTTGCAGCTGTATCCGTTTCCTGAAGGGTTCACGTTGTGCCTGCAGAGGTGCTGGTGCTTGCAAGGGAGCAAGAGGGAGTAGCTGGGTCATGGCATGATTGGTTTTTTGTGACAGCACCTGAAGCACAAGGTCTGCAGCACAAGATACCTGCCTTGGTGACTTGATTAATAAAATGTATTAGTGCTAGATTGTGTGATATGATAGTGTAATTCATGTCTTGAACAGACATCAAGGTAGTTAAACAGCTAGTGAAAAAGCATAAAAGCAGTAGTCTGTAATTTACAGGCTGTGTTGCACTCTTATTTTTTCTTAATTTTCAGCTCCCTGTAAGAAGGAACAACTGAACGGATGTCAGATGTCAGTGGCGGGAGCTGTACATCAGTGCTGCATCTGTGTCTCTGTGTTTGTTGATGTGTGTTCTCAGCTGAGGCCTCGCATTTCTCTGTGGAATCACTTTTAAAGGCTTGCTGTTCCTGCCAGAGAAAACAGTTGTGGAAAGTCTGTGGGAAAGCTTCCCTTTGGAAAACTTGTGCAGAGGCTTGGCTGCGCGCTCTGTCCTCTGCTGGTTGTCCCTGCGGATGGCCCCTGCAGGTCATGTGCATCGGTGGCTTCCAGCAGGTTCCACTGTAGTCTGACTAGGTCAGCCCATGGGAATCTCTTGCTTGTGAAACACCCCCAGCCCGCAGCAGGATTCCCCTGTTCAGGACCCCTGGGAATGGCTGGTGGAACAACAGTTTGTGCTTTGAGTGTGAAATGGCTGCAGTGGATGCTCTCGCTTCTGTGGCAGTTGCCACCTTTGCTGCTTATTTCCAGGGGGCTGAACAATGCTGGTGGCTGAAAAAAGCAGGTGTGACACCCACCTCCACAGCCACCAGCCGCCTGTCCAGAAGGACGGCTTTCCTGTGCCTCTTCCCTCTGTGCTGCAGGCTCCTTCGGCTGTGAGCACATGGGGAATGAAGAAATGCTGCTTCTCTCATAGCAGGTGAGTGCAAGTCTCCTTGTTTGCACCACCACTGTCAGCCAAAGAACCACCAAAAGATGCCACTCAGAAGACATCTGCGAAGTGATTGTTACCCTTTAACATAAAGAAACACTTGTTCTTGTCAAGGACTGATGGTGAAAACCTGTGCTTTAGTCAGTAACAATTTTATTCCTGGTAGAAAATGTACTTTGTAAGTGATTATTATCGTGGTTACTGGAATAATAACTACGTGACATCTGTAAAATCCATAATCCACTGTCACCGCTGCCTGCTGAATTCCTTGTGGTAAGATGCTGATGCAGTGATCTGGAGCCCCTGCAGCTTGCCGCATTGACGGGCTGTGTAGCTGCTGGTGGCACAAAGCTTTGACTCGTGGTTGTTGGCATGGTGTGTGCCCAGAGCTCGCTAAGCAAGAAATCCTGTTCAGAGGCATTTGGCCTTGGCCAGAGACTCTGAAAGGCTTTTCTGTGCTTTGCGGTTGGCAGGCTCAGCTCTGACCAGCCACGCTCAGATATGCCTAAAAACTGACAGGTTCCTCCAAGCAGGGCAGATAGAGAAGGTTAACATTTTACAATTCACAGGCCTTAAGTACTTCTGAAAAAAGTCTTTTCAGTAAGGGCATATGGATGGTTTCTGCTGGCAGAGCAAAATGTTCCACAGCTGTAGAAGGTATTGTTCTTAGAGAATTGCAAGGCGTGACAGCAGCTTCGGCAGCTCTGGCAGCCTTATTTACAACCTCCTGTCTATTTCTTAATGCACTCAGGGAATCAAATACCAGTGCACAGAGACCAGTTCATTTGGACTTTACTATTTCTTGCAATATTAGGCATCACAATAACCTCTTAGATATTTAGTCAACATTCTTCTGCATTACAGTAACTTCACCACTGCCAAAATCTTCAGTGTCAAACTAAAAAACCACACAGACTGGCAAACCGACCTGGTGGATGTGTGCCTATGCAACACAGCCAAGGTTTCCACACCGAGGTAAATCCTTCTGGTTTCTGTTACGTCAATTGGAAACTTTCCAGCCAGTTAATGTACTCAGGACTCCCTTCCTGTTCACACCAGAGCTAAAAAACCCTTTCCTTGGTCAGCAGAGGTCTCATTAGGAACTTCCCAAACAGTTTCGGGATGTGATGGGCAAGCGTACAGCGATCATCAGTGCTTGTGAATCAAAATGTATTGATAAACATGTCAGCTGCTCACTGAGGCATGAAGCAAAGGTCTTCCGTTAAGTAGCCAGCATCAATAACTAATTAGTGAACGTCTTCCAATAACTATTATTGCTATCACAGTATGGTTCAATTAACATCCAGAGAAATTCAAGCAGAGAATTCAGCATGAATGGCTTTGTGACAGAAAGAGAAGTATGGAGTGTACTGGATGGACTTCAGTTCCCAAGCACAGGCTTTTCTCTGTGTCTCTCTGCTCCCCCCTGCACCAGACTGGGGATGCTGCCAGCTGCTGTCCTCTCATCTCTTAAGAAATGTTTTGGATTATCATGCAGCACCCTGCTCAGCTTTTATACAGGATGTGAGTTGGAGAATGCAGCACGCTGCGGCTCTTGGAGGCGCGGACTCACACATTTCCTCTCACCCTTGCCAGAGACCATCCTGTGCTGCACAATAACAAACACTGAATTGAGTGGTTCAGGCACGTTGTGGCAGATCACCATCCTGGGCTTTGCTCCAGAGGCTCTTCTCTGTCAGTCCAGCTGCAGCCCATGGCTCACTGTCTCCAGGCTCTGCCTTCTCTGGCAGTGCCCGCCACTTGCCTTGTGCCCAGCGCACTGGGAGGGAAGTGGTGAGGTGCATGGGGCACTGTTGGGCCTCCAGGAGGGGCTGCAAGGCTTCTCCTGGCTTGTGGATGCCAATGTCCCATGCCTGGAGCTTGGTGCAGAGGAGCTGCTGGCAGTGCTGCTGGGAGCACTAGGAGCAAGCTCCTGCGCTGCCAGTGAGATGCTTTCCCTGTGGCTCTTGCAGCCTCCTCTCCCCATTCCTCTGTGGTATCATTTCTAGTGGTATATGTCCCTGCTCATGGCAGAGGGGTTGGAACTACATGATCTTTAAGCTCCCTTCCAGCCCAAACTATTCTATGATTTCAAAAAAGCACCCGTCCCTGGTTTGTCCAGCAGCCAAGGCTTCATGTTACTTCTCACTTTTTTTCAGTGCAGTTTCCATGGGCATGAGCGGCTCTCACCAAGGTGCTCAGTGTGGTGGAAGTCTTTGGACCACGTGAGGAAGGCTCCTTCCACCCCAGGAGCGTGGGTGCTGGACAGGTGTGCAGCATCTCCAGGCACAGCCAGGGCAGGGAGGTGCCAGCCGGTGTGTGCAGAGTTTGTACCAGCTGAGGGTCCCAGGCCATCTGCAGCATCTGACACTTTGCTCAGTCAGTGCTGGCCAGGTGGGGAGGAGAGGGCTGCCCGTGGTGCTCAGACCTTGTTCCTGCGACGTCCCTCTGGGCTGGATGCAGAGAGGTGTTCAGGTCAGTGAGGGCACTGCTCCTGGGAGAACAAACACAGCAGGGATGGCTGGAGCCAAGGAAGCGGGAGCTGCACCCTGCCTTGCAGCGTTTGCTGGGACTGGGCAGACCTCAGGCAGGAGCAGGACAGACATGCATTCAACCCAGGGGCATCTGGCTGGTTTGACATATCCGTCCCATTCTTGAAGCTGCTGAAGAAAGGCTGCTTTGCTGAGCCACAGGATGGAGAGGAGCAAGACGAAGGTCTGGTGGCCACTCCACATCAGCGACCACATCAAAGCCCACATGTGCAGCAAGGAATGAGCTTGCCATTACGTGTCCACCACCCATTTGCCTATCGGGATGACCAAACTGGCCCCTGGTCACCCCCTCTCACATATCAATACAGGTATGCAGAGTTACACCATAGCCACAGAACAAAGAATCAGAGGTGATCCTGAAAACAGGAGTATTAATAAGATTTATGAATAGAAACCAATATATGTTGTACTTGGATGACTTACGGATGTGGAAAACATGAGTTTTGTGTGTTGGAAATGGCTTGATGTATGACTCTGGAGTTTTTCAGATCCCTACACATCGCTGGAGGTTGCACTGGCAGGGGGCCAAAGCAACCCACTGCGTCCCTTACCAGTGGCGCCACTGGCTAAAGGTAAAGAAGACAGGGAGCAGGGCTGACTGATAGCCCAGATGTTGTCACTCCAGAAGGGACTATAAGAGGATGAGAAGAGCAGATCATAATTGCAGCTCCCTCTCAGCTGGTCTGAGACCCCCACCAACATCAACATAACATCATGGATCTAATCCCTCCGAGCACCGGAGCATCTGCAAAACTTCACCTGCAGCAACCTTGTGGAAACATCTAAAAAGACTTTGTGACTGAACTCTGTACAGGTCGTATAGCCCCTCACAAATCCTTATAGGATGCTAATATTGGTCTAGACTTAAGCCTATATTCTTGACTTAGAATTTTAACATTATAGGTAATAAACTAAATGTTTAAATGCAGTTCTTAGTCCTACTCTGTCTCCCTCGGGGTGTGACACAGCTGCAGCGTCACATCAGTGCTGGGGACAGGGACATGCATGGGGCACGTGCTGAGCTCACCCTTGCACAAGCCCAGACGCTGTCTGCCAGGGCCAAGTCTGTGAGCCCCAGAAGGCAAAGGTGCATGCGTAGCCACAGAGGCAGCGGAGCTGATCCGGTTTCAAAGGGACAGGGCCCTTGCCTGTCAGCTGGGAGAGTTGGCTGCTTCTGCCACCACTCACCCTGGACATGTCCAGAAGAGCTCCATGGGAGGGTCCCCTGGCTCAGCCCAAAACAGACTGCAAGCACTGACTGAACGATGGCAAAAAGAGCCATGAGAGGAGCAGCAGCCTTGAGCTGCCTCTAGCCCATGTGCTCTCTCCCAGAGGCTGGGAATGCCCTACATAGTGTCAGTGGAACATCCACAGACTGGTGATGGACACCACATTTCTACTGCAAGAGCACTGTGTATTGCGGTTGCAGCACTGTCCTTGCACTGCTCTGCACTTTGTTGTTGTGTCACTCTGCTATATCAAAATCCAATGTAACATCAGATGCTTACAGAGAGGTAGACTTGGTACGAGGCACCAAACATTCCTTGTGGGGCATCTGAAAGAACCTGTTTAGGGGGTACCAGGCTCCAGCAGAAGCTGGGTCGGGGGTGATTGAGGACACTGGTCTGGTAGCGCTGGAGCCTGCATGGCTGGAAGCAGGGTGCTCATGCCCACCTGCCCCACGCACCTAGCAGAAATGATGATGCAGTAGCAGCCCCGTGGTCGATGCAGGTGCTCTGCTGATGGCTAATCTCATCATTGCTCAGCAGCTTTTCAGTACCTGTCCTGGCTAAACACTCTGGGTGTGCTTTGTGTGTATCTGTGGGACAGATGCCCCTGGGGTCAAGCAAATTGAAACAGTCACTCACCTCCTCCTCCTCTATGCCACAGCCTTAGAAACAGCTGTCCCTAGGTCCATACACTACTCTGAATGCTGGAACCTGGGGAACAGAGTGACAAGGCTGGGAGAGGAGGATAGGTAGTTGAGAGCCACAGCTCACAAAGAACTGGGTGAGTCTAGGTCTGCTTTTCACCACATTCCCCAGCACAAGGATGTGGAGCAGGGAGGAGGCTAGTGGGAGCCTCCTCCACATGTGCTGCAGAGTCCTATTCCCTTGATAGGAACGGTTGGACTCAATGATCCAAGAGGTCTTTTCCAACCTGGTGATTCTATGATTCTGTGATTCTATGATTCAGGGCTGGCTGGGGTGGGTAGCACTGCTGTGGCACGGTGAGCAACTCCTGCAGGCAGCAGGCACGGCTGTCCCGTCCACCTCACGGCTGTAGGTGCCAGGACGGCACGAAGGGATGGGACCACAGCAAGGCTGACTTCTAACCTGCAGCCTGGCAGCTGCTAGGCAGGGATGGACCAGACAGCCCCCGGTCTTGTCCCCACGTCAGCCTTAGCAGGCTGCACTCACCAAGGCTTCCCACCACCCCACAGAGGTAGAGCACAAGAAGTTAAATTGAATTGGCTTCCTCATCACACATGTGTGTGGAACACAAGTCTGCAATTCGCAGAGGTGTCCAGCCCTGACAATGCTGGCACTGCAAAACAAGCCTCTGGTAGAACTCCAGTGAAGTAACGTGACGGTGCTGGTTTAACACACTTTGCTAAGTGTTTATATATACATGTATTGATTTTAAATCCCATACATCTAATACTTGCCTTTTATCCTGAAAATCCCAGTTGGGTGTTTTCCTTTGGTCACCTCTGTGGTAACCTTTTCAGAACTGCTCCCTGTGCTGGCTGCCCAAGAGTGTGAGAAAACCACTGGTCTAGACTGTGAAGCTGAGACTGTGGTTCCCAATGAGAGAAGAATCCTGGAGCCCCAAAAGGTTGGGCTTCCACCTGAGGAAGAGCAGACCCCTGATCTGGGCTTGCTCACAGCAAAGAGGGAAGGACAGCTGCAGGGGACCAAGGAGAGAGGTTGCTTTCAAGCAAGCTCCCAGAAGAAGCAGGGTAACACTGAGAAAGGGGATCACTCCCTCGTCATACTTGGGAAAAAAACTTCGCCAGCCTGCAGCCAAGCCCCTCACTGAAGAGTGAGGACCTAGCTACTCCTGTACTCAGGAGCAGGGTTGGGTGCTGCAGGGCTGGGTGCTGCAGTGCTGCACACTCACTGCACATGGCTTTGCTGCAGATGGCTTACAGCAGGCACACTGCCTAGGGAAACTGGAAAATGGGGATCACATCCAACAGGTGCGCATTCCAAACAGGATTTCTGACAAGCTTTGAACATGTTAAATTCCTCCTGCCACTGCAATGCAACATCGCGGCCACCTCTCTCTTTTCCTTAAGTAAACAAACAATGCCGTCACGGCATGCTGCCCTTAAGCAGGACATAGAATCACAGAATCACTAGGTTAGAAGGGACCCACTGAGTCAACAAGTCCAAACATTCCTTTTAACACTCCCTAAACCATGCCCCTCAGCACCTCGTCCACCCGTCCCTTAAACACCTCCAGGGAAGGTGACTCAACCACCTCTCTGGGCAGTCTGTTCCAGTGACCAATGACCTTTTCCATGAAAATTTTTTTCGTGATGTCCAGACTGAACCTCCCCTGGCACAGCTCGAGGCCATTCCCTCTTGTTCTGTCCCCTGTCACTTGGGAGAAGAGGTCAGCTCCCTCCTCTCCACAACCTCCTTTCAGGTATTTGTAGAGAGCAATAAGACCTCCCCTCAGCCTCCTCTTCTCCAGGCTAAACAACCCCAGCTCTCTCAGCCGCTCCTCATAAGACTTGTTCTCCAGCCCCCTCACCAGCTTTGTTGCTCTTCTCTGGACACGCTCCAGAGCCTCAACATCCTTCTTGTGGTGAGGAGCCCAGAACTGAACACAGTACTGAAGGTGCCGTCTCACCAGTGCCGAGTACAGAGGGAGAATAACCTCCCTGGACCTGCTGGTCGCGCCATTTCTGATACAAGCCAAGATGCCATTGAACTTCTTGGCCACCTGGGCACACTGCTGGCTCACATTCAGTTGACTGTCAACCAACACCCCCAGGTCCTTCTCCTCCAGGCAGCTTTCTAGCCAGACTTCTCCTAGTCTGTAGCACTGCATAGGGTTGTGGTGCCCCAAGTGCAGGACCCGGCATTTGGCCTTGTTAAACCTCATGCCATTGGTCTCAGCCCAGCGGTCCAACCTGTTTGGATCCCTTTGCAGAGCCTGCCTACCCTCCAGCAGATCCACACTTCCTCCCAGCTTAGTGTCATCTGCAAACTTGCTGAGGGTGCACTCAATGCCTTCATCCAGGTCATTGATAAAGACATTGAACAGGGCTGGACCCAGTACCCATCCCTGAGGAACCCCACTTGTAACCAGTCTCCAGCTGGAGTTAACTCCATTGACCACCACTCTCTGGGCCCGGCCATCCAACCAGTTTTCAACCCAGCGGAGTGTGCGCCTGTCCAGGCCAGAGGCTGACAGTTTCTGCAGCAGAATGCTGTGAGAAACTGTGTCAAAGGCTTTACTGAAGTCCAAGAAGACTACATCCACAGCTTTCCCTCATCCAGCAGTTGAGTCACTTTGTCATAGAAGGTGATCAGGTTAGTTTGGCAAGACCTGCGTTTCATGAACCCATCTTGTAGATGGGCACAACATTAGCCAGCCTCCAGTCCAGTGGAACTTCCCCAGTCAGCCAGGAGCATTGGAAGATGATGGAAAGGGGTTTGGAAAGGACATCTGCCAGCTCCTTTAATACTCTTGGGTGGATCCCATCCAGCCCCATAGACTTGTGGGTGTCTAGCTGGGCAAGCAAGTCTCTAACCACCTCCTCTTGGATCATGGGAGCCTCGTTCTGCTCCTCTAACTCCTGGGTTTGTACACACGGGGAACAACCTCCCTTACTAGTAAAGACTGAGGCAAAGAAGGCATTAAAGTACCTCAGCCTTGTCTTCATCCCTTGTCACTGTTGTTCCTTCTACATCCAATAGGGACTGAATATTCTCCGTAGTCCTCCTTTTCTTGTTAACGTATTTGTAGAAAGATTTTTTACTATCTTTCACAGGCTTAGCCAATTCCATTTCTAGCTGGGCCTTAGCCCTTCTGATTTTTTCCCTGCATGATCTCACTTCCTCTCTGCAGTTCTACCCAAGACGCCTGTCCCTTCTTCCAAAGCTCATAGACATCCCTCTTCTTTTTTATATCTCTCAAGATCTCCCTACTTAACCAAGCTGTTTTTTTCCTCTGCCGCCTCCTTTTCCGGAACATGGGGATGGCTAAAGGGGATGACAGGGTAAGCAGCAGGAGCAATCCAAGAATCATGCCACATAAACTGTTTCCACAGCTGGACCTGAAGATCATTTGAGAGGACTGGCAAGGAGAGATGGGTTTATAAAGCCCTGTTTATAGAAGATGGACAGTTGCTGCAGGAGAGATGGAAACTCCAGAGGGCTGGAAATGTGCTCCTCCACACCTCTTCTGGCAGCCAGACGCTTGGCACCCACTCAGGTTTTCCTCTGCACTAATGCGTGTCATTCCATGTCTGGGGAAGAGAACAAACTGGGGAGTTGGTGCTGGAATCAGAAGGGCTGTAGAACTTCCTAGCGTGAAATCCCGTTTGTGATCCATGACAGAGCCATGCCCAGAACCAGTGACAGACAGAAAGGGCAGAGCTGGAGATGCCTGGTAGCCACATGAGCCTTTGTGGCTTTTCTTTAGACATCTGAAGAACAGAAACATCACCCTTTGTCACTGATGCCACAAGACCTTCTCACACATGCTCAGCAGTGGGCTGGCAGCAGCAAGCTGGGCAGCAGCGAGCCAGTGCCAGCTGAGCAGTTAAGGCTTCTTGTGTCCGGGCTCCCAGCTAGGAGCTTCAGTATGGAACTGCCTGGCTTTCATGGTGGCCCCAGGAGAGGCTCCAAGTAGAGATGCTGCAGCAGCAGCTCCCTCATGGCACGACACACACTTGCTAGCCACATACATGACAGTCCCAAAACCGCAAGTGTTTTCTGAATCGGGGCCAAACCCCATCCATCGCCTGCTGAGTGCAGTGCAACACACATCCATGGGACTCACAGCACGGGATGCTCTGCCACACACCTGTGGGCATTCACAAATGAAATGAACACGACACATCCACTGCTCCTTTTTAATGGCTCCACTGCAGTTTTTGCACCACTGGCACGCTGCTACAGAGGTGAGGAGGCCCTAGACCGGTCTGTGAAGCTGCTCCACGGCAAAGTCACACCAAGGGCTCTGGCGGTCACAGCACCAGCTCGTGGGGCATGGGCTCCCCTCGCAGCCCGGCCAGCAGGTTGTCAGCCGCCAGCACTGCCATGGTGCTCCTCGTGGCGTACGTGGCACTCCCGATGTGCGGCAGAACCACTGCAGGGGACAGGAGAAGGAGGGTTACTTTATCTTTTCTTGCCTTGGCTGACCTCTCACAGCCTCCTTTGGGGATCTTCCAGTGCACCCAGCACCAGCCGCAAGTCCATCTGAAGCGGACATTAAACATGGAGCGTAAAACAGAACCACCAGCCACTGAGGACTTGCAAAAGAATCTGATAAACAGCTAACTGAGCTATTTTTTAAGTCCTCTAGGGCAAAGACAGTCACCCAAGACCGGGTCCACTTTCTATGTTCAAGCTTGGTGCTCACCTTTCAGCACGGACTCGGGGGCAGGGCAGATGTAAAATGCTACCCCTGCAGCAGACACATATGCAGTGACATTTGCATGCTGTTGCCTGATTGCCACGCAGCTTTAGGAGGTTCTGCTCTCCGACAGGCATGAACCAACACACACTGGAACAAGAGTCTTCACACTGCTATGACACATTGTGGTCCACAGCCTGCTGAGTGCACCGGAAAGGCACACACGGAGGCAAACAACTGCTGTTGAACAGAGCTGGCTTGATCCAGTACAATCAGGATGGGGGTTTTTACCCATTTAAGTGAAAAGGCTCATTTTATGCAATGCAAATGGCTTAGCCAAAGCTCCTTTAGGGGTAGATTAACATCATAACATCAGTAGTGGAGAGTACTTGCCCAAGGTCTGCATAAAAGCCTGCACTGTAGTCCCTGTTTTATAACAGCGATCACCTACAGGCAATGCAGAACTAAACACCAGACATGCTGCTGTCCCATGGGGAGAAGGTTCTCCTCCAGCTGTGGGGCCATGTAAGTCCTTTCTCCACAGTAAAGAACCAGCCTGGGTTCCTTGTTTACTGTGACAGCAATGTCAACACGTCTTCCTCCTCTACTTATGCCGTGTTCTGGCAGCTGCTGAAACTATTTGGCAGTTTTCAGTGAAATCTCTGAATAGTTTCAGAATCATCAAAGCCTCATTTTGGTGAAAATATATACCAATGTATTTATTTTTATCTTGCTTGGTGTTGTTCCAGAGCTCTGAAATCTCTGAAGTCCTTAAAATATTTCCAGAAAGTCTCTTCTTTCATCATTTCGCACAAAACCAAATATAAAATAGCTTTTAGCACATAGGTGATCAAAGTAACAGCTATGAACCTGTATTTCAGAAGTGAACACTCAGTCATGGGACATTCCAAATTTTCATGGATGTCTCCACAGTTTCTTTGTGAACAGACTTCTCCTACTATTTAGCCTGGAGAAGAGGCAGAGGGGAGACCTCACTGCTCTCTGCAGCTCCCTGAAAGGAGGTTGTGGTGAGGTGGGTGCTGGGCTCTTCTCTCAAGTGACAGGGGATAGGATGAGAGGAAATGGCCTTGAGTTGTGTCAGAGTAGGTTTAGAATAGATATTTGGAAATATTTCTTTACTGACAGAGACGTGAAGCCCTGCCAGAGGCAGCCCAGGGCAGGGGTGGAGTATCCATCCCTGAAGGGATTAAAAAAATGTGTAGATGTGGCGCTTTGGTAAACAGTTCAGTAGGTACAGTGGTGCTGGGCTCACGGTTGGACTGTATGAGCTTAGAGGTCTTTTCCAACCTCAGTGATTCTATGATTCTACTCCCGAATCCTCCCTCTTGGAGAGAGCACATCCTGCTGCTGCCTGTCCAGCTGCTCTAGTGTTTTGCCCATCCAAGCAAAGACACATGTTCCCCCCCACCAGACCTCACGCTTGGGGTGCAGCCTGAGCACTGAGTTGCTCGACCGTGTGAAGGAAGCTACTCTGTCCTGGCGTGTGCCATCCGCTCTCAGCAGGGCTGGCCACCCTGGCGAAGCCAAGCAGCCAGGTGGGAGCAGGCACCCTGCCATTGCACAAGATGATTGCAGACATTTACTGCATTTAATGCAGCCTGGCCATGCTGAACCACAAAAGCAGCTAAGCAAGCCCCTTCCTACCTGGCCTTCCTCATTCTGCCTAACCTCCTCCTGAGAAGACATGCACCAGTCCTGGGACCAGCACCTTCCCACCTGCCCATTACCATCCAGAAAACAGGCTGCCTGGACTCATCGGGCTCAACTCCCCTGGTGAAAGCTGCCTTAGGCTGCCCACAGGATGTGGCTGCAAAGAAACCTCTGCTCATTCCACAGTGTGAGCACTTGCTGGCATCTGCGGATGGCAGAACATGGTCAGCACTTAAACAAGGTGTGGTTCTGAGCACACGTGCTGAACCTGCACCTAGTATTGCGGGCTCACAGTAGATAAGCTAGCTAGTGAGCCCTGCAGTGGGTGCAGTGCTTCTGAGGCCGGCTGAGATTCCTCTAGGCAGACTCAGCACCCAACTTTCTAGCACAATATACTCCCAGGAGCTTGCAGAATAGTAGAGCCTGGCAGGGTTTGAGCATGGGTTTGGTTTCTCATTCAGGCACCTGTTGTGATCAGACTCCTCCAGGAATTTCACACCATCAAATTGAGATCCATCAGGAAGTTGTTATAAAAATGAGCCAACTGCTTTCTGAAGAATGAAAGTATGCTTGTCATCATGTTAACAAGATCTTCCCGTCTAGCACCCCCCCATATTGTACAAGGGCTACCTACAGTCTGCTTAAATATACTTGGCCTTCCTGTCCTTCCACATTTCAGTACTTGTTCACACTGGCAGGCTAAAGAGGGTGGGGAATAATCATTACACTAGGGTTCCCACCCATGGGCACGCAAAGCACAGGCTGCCAGAACAGAGCAGACACCCGGCTGCCTGGCCGGCCACTTACCACAGTTCTTGAGAGAGAGCAGGGGATGGTCAGTGGGCAGCGGCTCTGGTGTTGTGACATCCAGACCTGCTGCTGCAATCTGTCCTTGGGCCAGTGCGTTGTACAGGTCCTCCTGGTTTACCACAGCACCCCTGGCAAACACAGAGGGAGAGGCCCATGCTGCTGCTGAGGGGTCCCATAGGTTTAAAGTGGTGTGCGGTCAGGATACAGGACATGTAGGACAGCCTGGGCAGTGGCAGCTAGTCCCCAGGGCTGCCTAAGTAGAGGTCAGATCCTCTTGGGATGCACCTGAACTCCCCCAGCACAATGAGCTGCTCCAGCCACAGGCTGCCCACCAGCAAGGAGAAACACCAGGTGCCCGAGCACAGGACAACCCCAGCACACCTGTGGAGGGAGGCACAGGCAGCTCAAGGCATCCCGGATGACTGGGTGGGTGCTACATGTGGGGCTGTATGGGTTCTGCCCTACTGCTGCACTCCATAGGAAGGCAGAGGGAACAGGAGGCTCTCCCTGGACTTGGCTAAGGAGCCCCATTACAGCCATCTCCATCCCCAGAACAAGGCTTCTAGCCGTCAAAGCCCTCGCCTGGATAATCCCTCAGCCTCATCCTCCTGCCACCCAGCAGTCACCCATCCATCTACCCCATTGGACTGGAACATGGAGCTCTGGGAAGCAGACAGAGGTTGTAGCCCTCTGAATAACTTATCTTGCCTTTAGTTTGATCCCAAGAAATCCTGGGCTGGAGAGAGTTTGCCACATGCTGCGCAAATGGTCCTGGCGGTTGCAACCAGAAAGGCTGTAGACACTGTCTGGATTCCAGTGGAAGCACATCCCACAGACCACCAGATGCCCCTTGCAGCCACAGCCATCGGCCACTGGCAGGGTGATAGCCGCATCCATGCAAGAGACTGGGTTGTGATTACCTGCTTGTGTTGACGAACACAGCAGTCTTCTTCATTCTGCTGAAAAATTCCTTGTTGCACATTCCCTGGGTGTCTGGAGTCAAAGCACACGTCACCACAATGAAGTCCGACTCTTCAGCCAGCCTCGTGAGTGGCACTGAGTGGAGAAACACAGGTCACAGCTCTGCTGGGAGATCTCACCAATACAGCTCACCAACCCTGTTATCCCTAAAATGTGCCAGTGAGAGCTGCTCTGGAGAGATGCGACTGACCCTTCTCCACGGATGAGGAGACACAAGGATCAGCAAACACCAAGGAGAAGCCATGCACATTCCTACAGACAGTTCTGTAGAGTTTCGTTTCATATCTAAATTAAATTCAAACCACAGAGGAATACAGTGATGCTTCAGCCTTTGGGCCCGAGAGGAGGCTGTGGTCTGTATTTCATGTTTAAACAGCTACAGACGGCAGCACATACCAGATGTCAGCATATACCAGATGTCAGCTCATACGAGCTATACCTCTATAAGGTACCCACAGAAAGTGACCCGTGCCACTTTTGCTCCTGGACGAGAGGAGAGGAGAGCACAAGGAGCAGGACAAGTTCTGCCAATGACTGTGCAAAGAAGTACCAACTGGAAATGTGCTGGCTTTGGATTGAATAATTAGCACCCAACGCACATCTTGGGACTCTAACAGGCTCACTCAATAGTTGCAGCAGACGAGAGATAACCCAAAGCTCGGCTGGAACGTGACACTCATTTTATAGCAGGAGGTTAAAGCTGATGTTTTGTTTCCAGCAACCAACGTCTGCTCTCGGTGCATACCTGCCTCAGCCTCAGCCTGTCCCCTCCTTGCTGTGGGTCTTCTCAGGACCTATGCCATGGGGCATGGCTCATAGGACTCTTCCCCTCCTCCCATGGGCAGCCACTACTTTGCCCTCTCTGTCCCCTATGTTTGACTTTCTTCCCTAGCTGGAAATCGCACAGGGACAGACACAAGGGCAAAGATGAAAGGCAAAAGCAGCAGCAACAGCCACAGTCCATAGGTACAGTGATGGTCAGTTGGGCCCCAGGTGTGCCCAGCCTTCTGGCTGAAACTGCCTGGCTCAAAGGAGGCAGGACGATGGCTTTCCCTCCCTGCCTCCATAACTGCCACATGGCAACTGTTTGGGACTGTCATTCCTGTACAGCGGTTCACACAGCTGCATCAAAGAAACATCAAGACCCCCCAGATCACACTCTCCGTCTGCCAGCCCCCACTGCAGGGTGACTTCATCCCAGAGCCACCCCAGCCACAGCACTCCATGGCGAACAGTCACCCATCACCCCGGCTCCTGGCACCTTTCTTACCAAACTCAGCTTCAAACTCCGCTGCACTCTCTGGTTTTGGCCGACTGCCAGTGTACAAAAACTTCTTGACTCCAAATGGCTTCAGGCGGCGGGCGATTGCCTGTCCTAGGAGTGAGAGAGAAGACGGTCCAGCTGCTGCGATGGTACTGACACAAGGCATGCCACACAAATTCGTGCCGGCCCATGGGCTCCATCAGGCCTCTCCAGGCGATGCATCCTTTGGAAAGCTCACACTCAGAGTGACTGAGTACATCTCTTGCTAATGAGTTGCTGTGGTGAGATTGCTCCTGCTCGGCTGCTTTCAAGTCTGGAGCATGGCAGGGATGGTGTAAGGGGTGGATGTCTTCTGCTGCTCCTCACGTGAGGAGCAACAAATGCCCAAAGAGCAGAAACGGAGCTGCAGAAAGGGACGATACACCTGCAGCTAACCTAGGGAGCAAACTGAAACGTCAGGAAAGAAACAGCCATCTGCTGGTGGAGTTCACAGCTGAACAGGTAGCAGGCACGTCACCTTGGACTTTGTCAGGGTGTTTGTTTAACTGAAAATTGAGAGGACAACGTCCAGTTTGCTGTAGCATTCAGATATAGTCAATGCATATGAAAGCTTTAAACTTTAAGGTTTAGGCCTGATGATTCAAGATTGCTGATCAGAGCCTCTACCCAGCCCTCCTTGTGGCTACTATAGTTTTTAAGAGCTAAGTACCAGGGACACCACCTTGTCTGAACCTCCAAACCCACCCTGCAATCACTGTAGACATGCCAGTCTTGCTCCTGGCCTGCACTTACCTATTCTCCCCAGTCCTATGATGCCCACCGTACTATCAGACAGACCATAGCCACACATCCACAAGGGCTTCCATGTTGTCCAGCCACCACTGGCAGAGAGAGCAAGATGGAAACAGATATCAGAGAGCAGCGGCATGAGCCTGCTCAAGCCCAGCCCAGTACTTGGGCAAGCACGCCACAGTGCAGCACTGTAGGCAGCCAGGCCCTCTGAGGCTCCTTCTTGAAATGACCTCAGTGGTCTCCAGCAGGAATCTCCTTGGACCCTGGATACACAGCAACGCCAGCCACAGCTGCCTTGGGACTGGTTTAATTCAGGCACTTCTAACAACAGCCATGGAATGACTGCCTGTCTGTGGGCTCTGGGCAGACCTCCCTGAGGCATCTGTGGTGGCCTCGATGTCCCCTCCTGGCACTGACAACCTGGGGTTAAGCAGGCTCAGAAGCCAGCCCATGCTCCAGCTGCCATACTCACCTCTTCACCTGCTCCACTGCCTCTGGCAGCCGGCGGCACGCAGACAGGAGCAAAGCCACGGAAAGCTCTGCAGTGGCATCAGTCAGGACGTCGGGGGTATACCCCACGCGGATCCCTCTGCAAGGCAGGCACAGGCTGGTGGTCAGCACTGCCAGACATGGGGTGATGCCTCAGCATTCCCGGACAAGATGCTGTGCTACATCTCTTCTAGAATCTGTACCACCACGTGCAAGAGGACAGCCCTTCTGTCTCCCCAGCCCTTCCTCCAGATGCTCTTCTCAGCAGCAGCTGGGGTAGGGTTATCCTACTCTTGCCTGAGCATCTAACGGCTCCTCCAACTGCAGTCGGGCTGGGGATGATCCTAGCAAGAGGGACACACAGGTTGCAAACCCTGTCCAGCCCCACGCTCTGCACCTGACAGTACCCTGTTGCAGAGCCCTGCAGCTCTGCCATGCTGGAAGTGTGACAAGCTCTGGCTTCGCCTTCCTTCCCCACCATCTCTTGTCTAGGCCCAGGCAAGCGTTACCTCTGCTTGATTTCGTCCAGGGCGAGGTGGTCAAATCCCACGGACATTGTGCTGATCACCTTCAGGTTGGGCCCTGCAAGACACCACCAGCATGTGGCTACCCAACATTGGATGGGACGAATGGAATGGGAATGGAAAGGGAAAGGGCCAGGACTGGGATGGGAAGGAAATGGGTCAGGAATGGGAGAAGGATGGGAGGTGCAACTGGCTGGGAATAGGACAGGGAAATAGGCCAGCAACAGGAATGGAATGGGAACACAAGGGGAATGGGCTGGGAATGGTAGCAGAAACAGCTGGGAATGGTAGCGGGACAGGCAAGGAATAGGGGGGGAAGGGATGGGGCTGGCGGGACCCGCGTCCCACACGCACCAGCAGCATCCAGCACCTCGCGGTCGATGCGGTCGGAGAGCAGGCACAGCAGCCCGCGCTTCCCCGCAACCCCCGCCAGCAGCTCCGCCCGCGGCACCGGCTCCTCCGAGTCCCACAGCTGGACACGGCACCTGCGGAGTGTCCGGCTGTCACCGACACCGGCACCGGCACCGGCTCCTCCGAGTCCCGCAGCCGGACACGGCGCCCGTGCAGCGTCCGGCTGTCACCGACATCGGCACCAGCACCAACACCGCTGCCCCGCTGCCCCGAGCCCCGCAGCGTCCCCGCCCCCGGTCCCCGGCTACCCCCGGCGTTCCTGGGGCCGCGCTCACCCTCCCGCCTGCGACAGCGCCCGTAGCCCCTCGGCCGGGATCCGCCGCGTCACGAACACCGCCATGGCGGCGGCGGCAGCGGGAGGGCGGGGCCTGGGGGAGCGCGCGGGCGGCACCGCGCACTTGCAGGGCACTCGTGCAGCGATACGGATTACACCCGTGCAGTGCACAGGCGCAGGCGCACACGGGCAGCGCACACGTGGACCGCTTGTGTCGCGCACCCGTGCAGTGCACGCATGGAGCGATGTGCAGCGCACAGGGGCAGCGCATGCATAGAATCATAGAATCACCAGGTTGGAAAAGACTGCTTAGATCATCGAGTCCCGACATTCCTATCTACCACTAAACCACGTCCCTGAGCACCTCGTCTCCTCATCTTTTAAATACCTCCAGGGATGGTGACTCAGCCACCTCCCTGGGCAGCCTCTGCCAGTGCCCCATGAGCCTTTCCGTGAAAAATTTCTTCCTGATATCCAGCCTGAACCTCCCCTGGGGCAGCTTGAGGCCATTCCCTCTTGTCCTGTCCTCAGTCACTTGGGAGAAGGCCAGCTCCCTCCTCTCCACAACCTCCTTTCAGTTGTAGAGAGCAATAAAACCTCCCCTCAGTCTCCTCAAGGCTAAACAACCCCAGTTTCCTCAACTGCTCCTTGTAAGACTTCTTCTGCGCCTTCACCAGCCCTTTTCCCTTCTCTGGATGTGCATGCAGCAATGTGCAGCACACCCATGCAGCGCGCACTGGTAGCGCATACATGGAGCTATTATGCAGCACATCTGTGCCCGGCGCATGGGCATCACTCCTGTGGAGCGCACACATGCTGCACACACAGGCAGCACCTGCATGGAGCAGGTTTGCAGTACAGCCATGCCATGCCCACAAACATGGCACAGCCTCGGGGCACCCATGCAGTGCCCATGCACCACACGCATGGGCAACACATGGGTCGGGCACACACATGGGGCACTGCGCAGTGCACCTGAGCCATGCACACAGACAACACACACGTGGAGCACCTGTGTAGGGCACCTGTCCCACACACACAGGCAGCACAAACATGGAGCACCTGTGCAGTGCCCCCATGCACTGCCTGGCTTCGGTACTGGTGGGTGGCAACTCAGGCAGGTTAGGGGAAGGCTGCATTGCGTCATGGAGCAGGAGACTGGACTTTTCAGTAGGAGATTCGTTACTCCACCTGACTTGGTGTGGAGATCACAAATCTCAAGAAATGCAGCACTAGTGGATGGCAGAGGAGACCTGCGTTGCAGACCTCATGCTATAATGTTCTGATGCTATAGAATATCATCATCCACCAGCCAAGGCCCTGGTGATCTGAGTAAGCAAGGAGGGGTGAGAAGTACATCAACCTGCTTTTAGCCATAGCTTTGTGCACTGCCATTAAAGTTGGGTTGGTGATGACCTGTACCACTATTGCTGGGAGATGGTGGGTTTCTGGACTGCCATACAGGGTGTCAAGTGCTCCCAGATTCTGTTTTGCTGTGCTCGCTCAACCTGGTCCTTGACCAGAAGTGTTTTTTGAGCTCTGGCCTCTTTCACTTCCTTCTCCTCGGACATCACTTAAGCACTTCTCTCTCTGCTGGCTGACATGGCACAGAGAAGGCTGCTGGGACCCAGTCTGTGTTTCTACTCAGTGCATACCTGTTCCAAAGAAGAGAGAGGTCGTGGTAGCCAAGGGGAACCAGCCATCCAACTTGCAGTTCCAGGAGCAGCATTCGTCTCCGTAGGTCCCTCCATTCAGCTCCGTGAGCAGACACTGCGGAACAGCCCTGCTCTGATATTGTCCCCACAGCAAGGGTCTGGGTTGAGTTGGCTGCCCAAGTTTTATTGGTGGAGGAGGATTCCCACCTCAAGCTGGCACCTGATGCTATAGGTATTTGGTAGTGATTTGGGCTGACAGTTTCCACCCCAGAGCCTTCAGTAACTGCTTTGTGAGATTTCCAAAGGCCAGAGGTGGCAGAGTAAAGCTTCTCCCAGTGCTGAAGAGACTCTGCTTGTTAACAGCCAGATTTGAATATGCTGGAGACCTGATCTGAATCTGCTTTATGATAACAAAATGAGCACAGCTAGGTATGGGGTGGGGGAAAACAGCAGAAGCAGATGAGAACTTGTGTGGAAATGCAGGGTGAAACCGGTGTATTATCTCTGGGAATGAGCACAGAGTTGTACGAGTAAAGATAACACATCTATGGATGGAGCGAAAGTAGAGTTTAATGTCCCATAATATCTAACAGGATTCCCGCTGCTGCTGCTGCACAGCAGGTGCTCTGCAGGCTTTGTCACGCAGGTCAGGGGGGGCTTGCAGCACCCCAGGTTCTGAGTTTAGAAAGAAGATGGCCTGCAGGCAGAGGCTCAGGCGCTCTGACCCTCACGCAGCAGCATGACGTAACAACGGGGCACAGCCTAACTGGGTCTCCGTGGTTCACTGTGCTGGCCCTGTTGGGAAAGAAGGGGGTCTGTTCTCTGTCGGGCTTTCTCCTCACCATTGCCCTGGGAGATGAGAGCCTTTGCTATCTGATGGAAGCCTTAACAAGAGGGTTGGAGAGAGCTGGAGTGTACAATGCGCTGCTCTTTTTTGTAGCAAACTCAGAGGCCAGGGACTTACAGTACTTTCCTCTGGCACAAATCATCTGTGCTGTATGAGGTATCACCTTATCTAATGAGACTGTACTCTACTGCTGGGATTTTCCTTTATCGTGATGCATGTCTGCTCCTGCCGTCAGTAAGTTGTCAGATTATGCCAGCAGAATCCATTTTATTTTTTAATAATTGCTTGAAAGTTTATTTTATTTTATTGAGCCAGGTTATCATTAGAGCTGACATCTTATCTCCCTGATCATGTAAGGATTTGTGTCAGGAGTATGTGCTCTCCAGCATGACGTCTCCACATTCATCTTGTGGCACAGTGGCTGCAGGGGTTTTCCTTTTCCCCTTCCTGCTGCCCTCCCCTGCTCATCCAGATGAACACGGTGCTGTTGCTCATTTGAGAGCGTGTGCTGTGGTTGCCATGTCGGCAGAGGCAGCTCACCACTTGCAGAGCCAACATCTGAATGCCCAGCCAGCTTCTCCAGTGACACCAGTATGAGCAAAACAGAGACCCCCCCGAGAGGATTTATTTACAAAACAAAACACACAATGCTGACAGAAGTGTGATTTCGTGGATACACTGGAATGCACAGAACATCTATAAGCTCTTTCCTTAGTTCTGTGGCTGCACACTCAAAGTCCTTCCTATAAATGTGCAGAAACCCTTTCCAGGGTTGCCTTGCCTGGTCACCACCTTCCCAGGCCACTGGCTCCAGCTGGAGGTGTGCAGCCATGTGCAGGACTCACTCAGTAAATGCACTCTGTGTGTGGTGTAAGATGTCTCAGAACATAGCTGCTCAGAGGTGAGAGCTTAGAATCATAGATCATAGGATCATTAATGTTGAAAAAGACCTGTAAGTTCATCCAGTCCAACTGTCAGCCCACCACTGTTGTGCCTGCTAAACCATATCCCCAAGCGCCACAGCCACATGTTTTCTGAACCTCTCCAGGGATGGAGACTCCACCACCGTCCTGGGCAGCCTCTGCCAGGGCTTCACCACTCTGTCAGTAAAGAAGACTTCCTAATATTCACTCTAAACCTCCCCTGGCACAACTTGAGGCCATTTCATCTCATCCTGTTCCTTGTTACTTGGAGAAGAGACCAACACCTGCCTCAATACAACCTCCTCTCCAGGAGCTGTAGAGAGCGATGAAGTCTCCCCTCAGCCTCTTCTTCTCCAGGCTACAGCTCGTGACAACGTGATCCAGGCAAGGACTAGGGAATGTGTGCTTCCCCGCACGCAGCTGGCTGTCAGCTCCTGCGGGACAAAGACAACCTCTCCCGCCAGACCTGAGGCTGTTTTGCTCACAGACTCAGACCTGCTCCTTTGGATCCCGTCACCTGCATAGCTTGTTGGCAAAATCCTTCTGTGCCATACACGCCACTGGCAGCCGAACTCTACCTGCCTGTTTGCTTCACAGGCCACAGCCCACCAGAGGAGAAACTCACTGCTTCTGGGAAAGGTGATAGCTCCTCAGTTTGTCCAAAGCAAGACCCCTGCCAGTGCTGTGCCCTGCACTGCATCTTATGGGTATCCTCTGCTGCGGGCCACCTCACAGCCACAGCATCCCTGGGGTTAGGGGCACTTCCAGAGGCCACCTTGTCCGATCCTCTGTCAGTGTTATATAGAGCTGATTGCTCTAGATGGGTCCAGCTGGGTTTGGGGTATCTCCATGCATGAGGCTCCATGACCTCTTTGGGCAGCTGTTTCCAGTATTCAGCCATGCTTAGAGTAAAAATGTGGTTTTCTTCTGTTTCAGTGGAATTTCCCGTGTCTCAGTGTGTGCCAATTGCCCTGCCCCTGGACAATGCTCAGAAGAGCCTGGCTTCCACATCTTCGTTCCCTCACCAGATATTTATCTGTAAGGATAGGACTACTCGAGCCTTGTCTTTCCTGCACTGGTCAAAGCCGTGTTGTCAGGGTTGGCACAAAGAGGATCGTGCTTGAGTCCACTCTAACACCCACAGCTTCCTCCCCTGGATCGCCTCATCTCAGGTGCTGCTCAGATCTTGGCATCACGGGCTTGTGTCCTTGATTTTAAAAAGGCAGGAGTTTTGTGAGTGTGGGAACAAATGGAGCTTGATTCCCTGTGAGTTTCTGCCTTGTGGATGACTGCCTTCAAGTGTCAAAGGAGGCACACATCACTGCAGTGCTCCCTGGGTATGAGGATAGGGAGTGAAGAAGTCTCATAGATGTGTGCATGCAATGCAGCGCTACCCTCCATGGGATGTGGGAGAGGCCCTGGCACTCCCTGAGGGCTGCAAGGACGAGGCTCACATCTCCATGCACAGTGCAAATCAAAGTGGCCTGGCATTTCCTAGCCCTCGCTTTCTGTGAGCCAGTGATTTGGAGGGTGGAGGAGGAGAGACCAGCTGATGTCATTTCTTTGAGTAGGAGTTGTCAGCGTTGGTTCCTCACCTTCTAGCAAAGTGTGTCAGGAGAGTCTGTGGACACTCATCCCCTCCTTCCCACAGGGATGAGGGCTGTAATGGCTGGGTCTTCTCTGGCTCTGCTCACACATGCATGAAACTTATGTCCACTGTCATCCCAGCCTGGCAGCAGCCCCACTTGCTCAGGCTGGGCAGGAGGAGGGAAGCCAAGGCCATGTCTCCATGAAGGACAGGAGGATGTCTGCCTGCAGCACTGCCCAGCCCTGCCCATGCGGTGATGCCAGCCTGCCTGTCTGAGGAGCACTCATCCACTGGGAGCACCAGCCAGCTCCCGCTCAGCATTTGTGGACATAGCGGGAAACTGAGAGTGCTGTGGGAGAACTGGAGGGACTGGGGCAGGGCCATGAAACAAGGTTTGGGGGAAGGGACCACAGTTTTATGGGAGCAGCTGCAAGGAATTGGGAAGGTCTGTAGAGGATCAGGCAGGAGACTGCCCTGCACATCTGAAGGGGTGTCCAGCTGCCCAGCCACTGAGCACCAAAGCAGTTTGAAGCCTGGGCAGACCTGCTCGTCCCTTGAGGGCAGAGTAGCAGCTTGTTGGCTCACTGTCTGTCTCCACCCTGGGTGCTCCCGTCACACTGCTCACTCACAAGGCTGGCACAGACTTTTCAGAGCAGGGGTATAAGTGATCCACCCCACATTAATTAGCATTTCACCTACAAATAGAAACTGTGCCCTTTGGAAAACATGGGCAGTAGCTATTTCTAAGCCTGAACACTCTCTGCAAGGAATGTTCAGTGCATTTGTGACCCCTTTGTGGACTGGCTTGA
This sequence comes from Cuculus canorus, assembly GCF_017976375.1. NCBI lineage: Eukaryota > Metazoa > Chordata > Aves > Cuculiformes > Cuculidae > Cuculus > Cuculus canorus. Next base: position 55,630,113 of record NC_071441.1, read on the forward strand.
GGGTTACTACACAGCTGTATGCAGAGAAGGAGCCGTTTCCTCTCCTGGTTTTACATTGGGTGCCACTCATCCTAACCTCTTCTTTCTTTGCTCACAAACTAGATGATAGAAATTCACAGTTTCCCATTTTTGTGTTCACACACATACACACACATGTGTCATAGACATTTAATATTTTCTGTATTTCCTCTAATTTCCTTCTTCTGGTGAAACGCCAAGCTGCATCTCTGCAGCATCTCCAGCAATCTCTCTGCCCTTTGTGCACTCCGTGAAACTGTGTCGGCAGCGTCAGGCTTAGCCATGGCATCTTAGCTGGCACAATATTTCTTTCTCACCTTTTCTTTCTGAATTATTTTCCAAGGGTGGCTGTGGGGAGGCCAGCATGGGCATCTGACTGCCTCTGCCTTTTCCTCATGGCTTTGCACCCACTGCTGTCCTCCACCACTGCGTCTTCCACCAACCCATCTTCACTGGCTCCTTCTGAAATGCTGCATGATGTCCATCAGTCTGCCTGACCCAGGAATGCCTTGTAGCCTTTTCTTGCTTTGCTTTACCCTGGAGTTTCAGACCATTGAAGTAATTAAACAGTTGCTCTCCCCTGAGCTGGCATCTTTCCTGTCATCTGGACACTCTGGTGACAACTGAGCTGTAAGTTCAGTTTTTACCATTTGGTTTGTTTCAGAAAAAGCTGCAGACCATTTAATCCCTGGGAAACTGTAGAAATCTGCAAAACCTTTTGGAAAGCTGTAATGGAAGAGCTGAATGGATACTGCTTCTTCCTCCACTGCAGCTGGAGGAGCCAGGACACTGGGTACGTCCCAGCCAGGTCTGGGACATACCTTTTCTTTCCTCCTATGCAAACTTGCAGGGGTTTGCCTCAGCAGCTAGCGCATCGGTGCTGTCGCATCTGAAGAAGTTTTGTTGTCGAAATAACCTCCCCAAGCACATTTTTCACATTTTCTGTATGTGAGGCTGTTAGATTCCCAACATTTTGCTTCTCTTTCCTGCCAATGGGCTCAGTGCAAAGGGAGAAGCTGACTCTCTGAGTCAGCAGGCAGCCCTAAGAGATGTGTCTGAGCCTCTGTGAGCCACAGGTCACTACCAGCAGGGCCATGGAGCTGCTGTGAGCTGAGCCAGGGACTCTGGGATGCGCTGCTCCCCCGGAAGGGATGGAAATGTTACCCTCTTTGATATACCTAGACTTAGATAGGATTTAAGAAGTGTGTGTCAGGGCAGGACAAATACAACTACTGGCTTTCACTATATGAAGGTGATGTCCTTTGAACTACAAGTCACCCCTGGAAAAGCTTGCAGGTCCCCAGAGGATGTAGGAGTGTGGAGGTGTGGCAGCTCCTTGCAAAAATCCAGCAGAACAGCTGGGTCTTCTATCCCAGCCATGCGCCTGGGTTTTGAGGAGGAACCATCACTCTCCAGGGGGCACTGGGAATAAGAACCTATTTCCCAGGGCCTTATGTCAACCTGGACTGGAAAAGCACTTTCTGGAGGACTGGTGATGGGGCCAAATCCTGCCAGACTTACACCCATCAAATACATTAGTTGCTTCTCAGAGCAAAGCTTATTTGCTGTGATCCAGCTTGTTAATTAATAATTCTGCCATGGGACATGGCTGCATTCCCATTTCAGGATGTGCAATGCCTCCAGGGACAAACGCAGGCACCAGCAGTGGTGCAGGCTCCTGGGGGGGGGGGCAGGGCACTTGCACACTCGAGGGATGTGACCTGTGGGTCTGTGCCGGTGGCTCTGCATGTCCCTTGCCCATCAGGAGTGAGGCTGGGCCACTTTTCTGACCGGGGCCCCCTTCACAGGCCCTGCCCGCAACCCTCCTTGCCTTACTGTGCACCCACATCCTGCCTTGCCTCACTGCGTTCCCACATCCCCGGTTGCCTTACTGTGTGCCTGCATCCCTGCTTGTCTCGCTGTGCGCTCTCATCTTGCCTCACTGCACACTTGCATCCCCTTTCCTTACTGTGCTCCTGCATTGCTGCTTGCCTTGGCTGTGCACACACATCAGAGGTGACTGCTGGCCTCTGGCAATTTGCAGAGCCAGAGCTTTTGCATGTGGCATGCAATGTGCAGAGCACCACCGTTTCAGGTGCTGTGACATCTAGAAGTCTATCAGACAGGTGAAACTCCGCTTTTTCTGGAGAGTGAATGTGTACTTAGGCTACTAGACTATTACCACGGGATTATTTTTAAAGCATTTTCAGAGGTTTCCTGTAAGGAGGAAAAATGTATCATCTCCATTAGGGATTTCAGCCACACCGGTTTCTTTAATCCTTCTTAAGGCATAGCTAGGATTTTGTATTTAGGAGCAACCAAAACCTTTGGATGATGCTTTTCTAAGTAGTAATATTTTAATTTTCCTTTCTTAAAAGAGAAAACTTTAAAAGAAGGCTCAAAGCTCTACCTGGAGAGGCTTCATAGTGGACAGATCAAACTCAACACCAGTTGCCTTTGCACAGTGCTCTGGCCAGGCTGGTGGCATCGTGCTGGGTCTCTGTGGCCAGGTCTGCAGGAGCAGCCACATGGCCCCGGAGCTGCTCCTGTGGGAGGAGACCCTTCCTTCCCATTTCCAGGTGGCTCAGTGGACAAACCCAAACCCCCACTGCTCCCTCCCTGCTGCGCTGGCAGAGCAGCAGGAGAGGTGGCAGAGATGAGGCTTCTGGATTTTCACAGCAGGTTGCTGTTCTCAGGGGTCCAGAGAGGGCTCCTCCATGGGCACATGACTGACCAACACTCCCAGTGGGGCAGCAGGACCCAGGCAAGGGGAGAGATTAGGTTGTGGCTATCGGACTGCCTGAGTAGCTGTCCCCAGACACATGTGGGGAGCACTGTCTCCCCAAGCTGGAGAAGCCAGCGCAGGGGATGGGGATGTGGCTTAGCCTGACATGAAGTGCCAAATCTGGATACCTCATGACGCCACCTTTGAGAAGAACAACAGGCTTGGGCTGACCCAGCCCATGTGTTTGGCTTGTTCGTCCTTCCTCTGTGTTAGGCCAAAGAAGACGAGCAAAGAGAGATGAGGAGAAGATCCAGAGACTCACAGCAAGCCATGGGCAGCCAGCACCCATGGCTGGGAGGATGGGTGGCCGCTTGTCCCCATTTTAATATTCAATTTCCTTTGGTCCTTCACGATCACAGCTCCCTTGCCCGCCCGATGCCTGCCCAGCATGCGGGGAGGCATTGGACTCATGGCCTGCAGCTCCAGCCTGGCAGATTGCCTCTCCCTGGAGCTCTCCTGCGCTCACCCCGTCCCCTTCTCCACAAAAAGCTATGGGATGAGGCTGTACTGGGAAAGCTGGGGCTGCATCTCCTGAGATAAGGGAAGATTTGTTAACCCACATACTCCTCCTGAGCAGGCTACAGTGGTGCTGACGGCACTGGGACCGGTTTTTTTTTTGGCCAGTCTCACCCTATTACAAGGTGAGATCTTGTACCTCCATCTCACCAGATGAGCTTCTGAAGCTGGATTTGCATCGCTGATGATGCTTTCCAGAGGATTAACAGCTGCTGGGGATGCCTGGCATCAGCATTTTAATGTTGCCACACTGGCTCACTCAGAAGTTGGTGTTTGGCTGCATTTACATGCATGTACACATGGAGAAACAGGCAGCCTCCTCTACTGCATGCCTAGCCAGGGGCAATGCTGCCCCATGCCTGCAGCTCCAGGGTTCTTCCAGGACCCTTTTCAGACCCAGAACCCTCTTCCTGCTGTGGGAAAGGCCAAAGGCCATTGCAGCCTGGTCCCATGCTCTCCATCCCACTGGAGATACAGGAGGAAGTCTGCAGCCCATGGCCCTCTGTGAGCTGCCCTGGCAGCAACCCAGAGAGGCGACACCGCCAGGCAGGAGCAAATCCTCTAAACAGGAACAAAACTGAGGACTTGTGCCTGCATCGTGATGAGATGCTGTTTGCCGTGTGTTGGTGCCAATTACCAAAACAACCTTTCCTCTTTTTAATGCTCTTTCAACAAAAATATAGCAGCGTGCTCAGGGTAGCTACCTGCAGCAGGGTGAGGGGAAGAGGGACTGAAGGCAGCAGAAGAAAGCAGGCTACGGGTAACAATGGAGCATTTAGAGAAAAAGGCAGGCAGATGGCATGAATATTAGTGCATGAAAATGACTAACACTCTGAGAATTTCCCAGTGTACTTCTGACTGGTTTGGGCTTGCTTTTATAATTAATTTATGGAAAGCACCTAAATTGGGAATAAACACAATCTCACAAATCCTTTCTAATCTCTGCCTGTATTTTTGAAATGATACCCTGAAGGTATAGTTTCTTACAATGATTAAACTGTTTTCCTTTTAAGAATTAAAAGGGACTTTTCTCCTGCGATTGTGCAGAGCATTAGTGGTCAGGACTGAACTCAGAATGGTTTTAGATGCAATCTATTGTTGGAAACGGCCGGATGGGGGCATTTCCCCACCAGACTGCTGGATGCTGAATCTGCCAATATTTTCATTTTGAATTCGTGTAGTCTAAGGCAAAATATGACCCGGTGTAGTGTCAGCCATCTAATGGCTCAGAACCATTCTGACACATTTGGAAACTTCGTTTAAAAGAAAAAAAAAAAAAAGATATTTGTCAATAAGTTGCTGCTTCTCTCTGACAATAAAAGCAACATTCTACCTTGGGGTAGGATGTGCAGAAAGTACTTGGGGAGGTTGTGCAGCACAGACAACAGTAAGCACCCTGGTGGTTCTTGGTCTCTGGGCATAGGCGGGAGCAAGCTGTTTGGTGCCACTCTACATGTGAGCAGAAGCCTGCAGAGATAAAGGCTGTGCTCTGCAGTCACCGCTGCCTGTGCTGGAGTTCCTGTTGGTCCTCAGGGGTGTTTCTGCCAGCTGCAGCTGCTGGTGGGGATGTATCCCCATGTGGAGGGAGCAGCAGCACAGGACAGATAAGCCCAGCATTGTCCTGCAATGCATTCTTCTGGCTCTGATGGGATCAGTGTCCCTGGGGACAGCTATGTGCAGCTTGTCGCCCGGCGCTGGGAGAAGCGTGTGGCAACGTTGCCAGCAGAAGCACCATGGGCTGCAGGGCCCTCTGTGCAAGGCAAGTGTGCAGAGTGGCAGGAGGGCTGGGGAGAACCAGGGAGCAGGAGGCACGGCTGGCTGCATCTCCCCTTCCAAGAGGAGAGCCAGCAAGTCTAGGGGAGATGCTGGCCAGAAAGACCAGAGAGGATGGGCACAGGAAATGATGGTGACGGCTGCTGATGGCACAACCCACTGTCCAGAGCAGCAAAGCAACCTCCCTCTTCTGCTGATCAACAGGGTGGTCCCTGTGCTTCGCCTTTCCTCTGTGCCTCTGCACGCCAAGGCTTTGCTGCATCTCTGCAGCTTGTTGTGGCTGCAGTGGCACGTCAGTGGATCTGGAGAGCGCCACAAAGCACTGGCCCGTTGGGGTCTGCTGCTGCAAGTGCTGAGTCAGCATCAGCCCTGGGACAGAGGGCATGACATGGACATTTTAGTGGCATTTGTGGCCATGGGGCTGGGAGCAGGGTGGTGAAGACAAGAACACGTGGGAAGCAAGCAGGTTGTTTATTACATGGCTTATCATGTTTCAACATGGAAATCAAGGTAAGAATTACTCAGGGCACAACTTGTCCCTTTGATTTGGCCTTTGCAGCTCAGTCATGCATAGGAGAAGCCTTTTCCTTGTTCCCTCCAGCAGCATCTCCTTGTAATGGCTAATGGGAAAATATCACAGCAGTGAAAAATTCTCTCACCCTCATAAACACAATGACAGGGCTAAGTGATCTGTCTGCAGCGTGAGCAGGGCATTTGGGCTGCATGTCTCAGATGAATGCTTCCCATTTTGCAGGTTGTTTGCATGTGCTTTATGAGCTCCAGCAGTAATTCAGGCAGCTGCCAGACAGATGACAGGAGTGCAGACTGGCAGAGGATGTGGTGACGCTGGGTGCCGTGGGTGCTGCCGAGGCTGCGTGGCTGGGACCTCTCCCTTGCTGGGGTGACCAGCAGCATGGCCAGGATGGTGAACTTTGGCAGCAGCCCCGAGGCTGCCTGTGATGCAGCATCACCTCTGTGTTCTCTCTTGGTGCTGCTCCCCATGGCCCTGACTGTGTGTCTCCAAGGACTGCAGCTTCACCGTAGTGTAGTGGAGGCCAGAAGCTGGGTTGTTTTTTACTAAGTCCGCACTGGGGTATTTACTTTTCTCCTGATGCAGACGTTTGTTTGATCACGACCTTCCCAGGGGTCCGTGTGCTCCATTTTGCTTAACAGTTCTCTCCTACGCATAGGGTTGTTGGGTTTTTAACATAGTTTTTCTGTTCTTCAGGGGAAAAGAAGAGAGAATGAGAAAGACTGAATGTGATCTTTGCTTTCTGAATATTACTGCAGTAATTAAAATGCTCAGGAAAGGTGTTTTGCTCCCAAAAGTAATAAATAGTTTTGAATGTTTTGCCCCATTAATTGCATATTAGTTAAATACACAGTTTTTTATAACATGCGTATTCACTCACCTGCTTACTCTGACAGTTAAACGCATACTTAAATATGCATTATACCTTTTAATGCATAGTAATTAGAGAGTGCATAGTAACTGTTAGAGAGTGAAGGCTCTTTCTGAGCAGTCCCTTTCAAGGGAGTAGATGCTTCTGTGTGCAGTCTCGTGTTGAGTCTGGGAGGCAAACCACCTCAGGTCTGCTGAGGTCACAAGGCACGGCTGGCTGCCCTACTGCAGGCACAGACACGATGCTCCGGGGCTTCTGCCTGCTCTCAGCAGCCTTCTCACATGCACTTCCTGCAGCCACTGCCTTGCGTTTCCAGGACCTGGGCCAGGCGCTTGCAGAGTGAGAACCCTGCCTTCTGCAAAGGGTTGGGCTTCGGGTGTTTTGGCTCTGGAGCTGCTAGGAGAGCTGGGACAGGTGACAGACACCCTTCCAGTGCAGGTGGCAGCTCCATTCCCAGGGACCATGAGCACTTTTTGTGACAGCAAGTGCTGGCTGTGAAAGGTCCAGCGAGCTCACTAGGATTCATTTTTCTCCTCGAGATCCCAGCAAAAGAGGCTCTGAATTCAGTGACCAGCTTGCTGAAGGGTTGGCTCCTGCCAGCCTTAGCTTTGTGTGCCTGGATGCCGTAGGGAACGTCAGTCACTCACAGTCTTTTGGCTGGTGAGCTGGATCAGGATCTGTCTTGTGTGGTGCTGGTCCAGTGAAAGCTGAATCCTGCCGGGCGAGGACCACCAGTGTCTGGGCAAGGCCATTGCTGCTGCCTCCCAGAATTGCCTGGCTTGCTTTTAGACTGTAGTACATGACAGCAAGGTCTCAGCAGAGTCACTACCTGTTAGGGAGAGAGAAAAACCCTCTTCTATTAGGTCACTGGATAACTCTGCATTTGAAAGCTCACCCGCCTTCCTCAACTACTTCTGTGATGGGACCCTGACTTCCTCTCCCGGGTCAGTCAGCAGCTGGGGGTGGCTAAACTGGTGCTTTGTTAAGGACAAGATAATGACCTGGCACAAGCTGCAGCTGTGCTGGGAAGAGATGGTGAGCCCGTTGCACCTGCTCCCCCAGCCCCTCTGGCACAGCTGTTGTGCTGGGCAAAACTCTTCCTCCTGCTGCTGCTTCCAGTGACTTCCTGAGCTGCACCAGCTGCTGGGAAGGTCCCTGCTGGGGGCTTACCTGCCCTTGAGAGCAGCATCAAGCTCCCTGTGCAGCCCTGTGTCTCCAGACCACGGCATGCAGCAGTGGTGCAGCGGTTCAGGGGCAAGCCCAAGAGGAAAATCAAGCTGCAGCCTGCACTGACCATGCCTTGTTCCATGTCTTGGGCCACTCTAGATGTGGCGAGCCATCTCCAGAGCACGCACATGCCAATCTCTGTGGATGCTGCACCTCACCCTCCAAGGAGCTACCTGACCCTGGCACCAGGGGCAGGGAGGAGGGCGTTTACCTCTCCCTCTGCCACTGCAGTATGTTTTCAGTGGCACCACAGGCTCAGGAGCAGAGCCATGTTGGCTGACCTGTGTGCTTTGGCCCCCTGAGGGAGGCTCAGGCCTAGGAGCACTGCTGCTGTTGTCCCCTCCTCCTTGGCAGTGCCTCTCTCCATCCAGGCAGCCATCAGCCTTTGCAGAAGCCCAGCAGTCATTCCCTGCTGGTGCTGTTCATGTTTATTTGGAGGCAGCGAGACTGCAGGAAAGGGATCCACATCCTTCACCTGACGTAATCCTGGGCCAGCTTTCATGGCCCTGAAGGGAAAGGCATCCCTGCCCCATGCACGAGGTCCTTCCAGTGGGATATCGGCTTGTGCTGGTCATGTCCTTGCCGCAGCTGTTATTCTTGGGTGAGACAACTCTGTAAGCAGGAGTAAGCATGGCACCAGACCTGTCCCTGACTGGCCTCCCCGTGGCAGTGCCGTGGCTGTGCCCCCCTCCCCAGGAGCTGTGCCTGGCCCCAGCAGCATCGCTGCTCCGATGTGGCCATGTTCCCAGCGACGAGTCCAACTGCAGTCTTCTTAGAAACAATGTGCTTCTACTGTATGGTACCAGATTGTACATCAAAACTATTATTTCCTACATCTCTGGCTTAATTGTAAAACTATAATACAAATGACATTGGGGGTTTGCTGGAGTTAAATTTTAATAGCAAGCCAGCGCCCTTTTAATGACATTTTATACATTTAAATTGGGCATGATCCCTTTGGGAACAGTAATTTTATTCATGGAGATTATGTCTAATTTGAATATAAAAACACCACTAAAAAGATATTGGATTTGCTATTTTTCACTTGCAGGAGCTCCGGAGTCCAATCTTCCCAAATGACTGGGCTTTGGTGGATTAAAAAAAAACAACAAAACCCCCCAACTTTCATCTGGCAAACTGCAATGCAGAATCCATGTGTACAACTGCCACCATCCCAGCCCATCCGGCTTGGCTCCTGGGCTCAGTCTGAGGCACAGCACAAACACTGTGGCCAGCCCTCTGTCACAACTGTGGCTGCTGCTCGTCCCCCAATGGCGGTGGCACTGGGCACTGGTGGAATTGGGGGAGGAAGACACAGGACAGTCCCTTGGGATGCACCTCTGGAGCAGCTCTGCAGAACCAAGTTACCCCAGCCCCAGTGTAGACCCCACTCACTTGGTATGGCTGTGCTGGGCTTCTGCTGGAGCTGCTGGGGATGGTGACCAGCCTCTGGTGCTTTCCCCGTCCCGTGCTGGAGCTGACCGGTTCCTCCAAATTTCAGCATCAGATTCCTGTGCCTTCAGCCAAACTGGCAGGTAGTTTGGGTGTTCAGGTGGGGTGGTTGTTGCCCCATGGAGGGAAGGGAGAGGGCCAGCCCACTCCACATCTTTCTGGCAGCCATCCCGCTTGCCTTTCCTTGTGACAGTTGAGTGGAGGAAAGCCTACAGGCAAAGCTCATTGGGGGAACATCACTGAACCCCATTCACCACGTGCAGTACGCAAGTGACCCTGTGTGGGTTGTGGATACTGCGTACAACCAGCAGTGAGGTTCACAAGGGTGCCTGGGTGGCTCCTGTAGTGGCCAGACATCCTTAGCAGGGAGGATGCTGAGTGGCAAGTTGCCAGCTTTGTAAGAAACACACCTGAGTCCTCTCCATTGGAGTGACCAGCTGGGGAACTGGGACTGTTTCAGTGCACACCTCTGTCCTGGACATACTTTGCTGTGCAGAGCACGTGCCTGCTGTGCTGGGTGCTGCAGGAGGAAGGCAGCCAGTGGGTAGGCAAGACCTGCAGATGCAAAATAGCTCTGCCCCCACCTGGGACCAGAACAAGACTGCCAGGGTTGTGAAACCCCATAGCCTGCTGGGGGAGCAAGAAGAGAGACTTGGTGTTCCTGTGCAGGAGAAATGTGTGCAGGTGAGGACCTGGGGGGCACACTGGTGGCCAGGGTGGGCTGCTGGAAGAGGGCTGTGTCAGCCTGCACATGGCACTGGGCACAGCCTTCCCTGGCCATGAGCCGTACCCTTCAGCGCAGCGGAGCCGATAACGGCACTGACACTGATGTGCGCCTGCACAAAGCTGCAGCCTCGTCTCCAAGACAGGATAAACTGTTTGGCCTTTGGACAAGATTATTTCTGTTCAGAACAGGATTGTTATCACTTAATTGAAAATAATTATCCAATGCAAATTGGCTTCAAGTTGGCAGGCTGAGTTCAGAAGACGGCACATATCCTAGCAGTCCTGGGGAGAGCTGAGCGTGGAGGCAGGGTGAGAGGCTGGGACTGTCCACAGGGCTGGAGGGGGACATGGAGAGGCAGGTGTTCCCTCTGCAGCACCGGCACTGTGCAAGGTCCATCCTGCCTGTCCTATGCTTCCATGCACTGGAGCCCTCCAGTTTGCCTTTGCACAGCCTGGACAAGCTTTGAACCTCCATCAGGAGCGGGAAGAATCAAGGCAGCAGGAGGCAGCCCTGGCCGGCACTGCCCTGCTCCCATCTCTGGCATTGGCTGCAGACAACACGGGTGTGAACGAGATGTGGCTTTGATCCAGGGCTGGCTCCGTTACACACCGTCATCACCCTGCTGGGCACAGCAGCAGTCCAACACTCCACTTGGTGAAGGGGTGCTGGGGAAGACTGTGGTGCCTGCGCAGCTCCTGTGAAGATGGTGTGACTGTTGGCACTGGAAACAGCTCCTTGAGAGATGTCTGCTTGGTCATAACGAGGAAGGTGTTAACAAGCGCATACCACATCCCGGCGGTCTCCACCTAGATTTCCTTCTGCTGCTGATCAGGATATCTCCAATCCTGTCCACTGGGGCTGTAGAAGGTCAAGGTCACAGCTGAGAAATGGTAACCTGCATGGAACCCGATAGAAACAGACCCCCTGATGCTTTGACCAAAGGGGACACCTAAGCTTTGGCTGGTCTTGTGCCTTTTCTACTGAGTCTGCTATTGCTATGCACAAGCATCTCATCATTCAAAACATCACCTGCATCAGCATGTTCTCACCACAAAACTTCTTCCAAGGAGAACCAGACAATCCTGCGTGTCTCTGTGAGATTTTTTGCCAAATGAACCTCAACACCCGCACCTTCGACTTTTGGGGTACCGGTGGCCACCCTTGTCTGCAGGCTCCATGGACCACATCAACCTGAGGAAGAGAATCTGATGGGGAAGACCCTGCCCAATGGAGATCACCTGGGAACTTGTCCTTCCTTGGGTGAATGCGGACATGTGTCAAGTGAGGAGCCTTCAGGCTTTTGTTGCAGTGTGACAATGCTCTCTCTGTCTGTCTCCCACAGGGAAAGACCATGGGGCCAGCCGGAGCCCGCAGAAAGGCACAGGGACTCTGGGTGTCCGAGGCCACCTGCAGCAGTGGGTACAAACCCTCTGTGGTGAGCAGACCCTTGGGCAGAACCTGGTTCTTCAGCTTCCTTGTTCTTCTTGCCAGGTTCAAAGGGGAATGTGGAACCACCCCACCTCATCAGCTTAGTGCTCCAGCTGCCAGTCCTGCTCCTGATGTACAGGCATATGAGAGCGGGTGCTCCTGGTGCAGGAGATGCCAGGTGAAAACAGCGTTGGATGCTGGCTTGGATGCAGCATGAGCTGAATATGGCAGGCATCTGCATGTCTATGCTACCGTCTTGCCAGCAAGGACCTGTGGTCCATGGGCCCATAGGCTCTCTCCCCCATTGTGCTTGTGATGTTTCCTCCTCTTCCTTACCTTTTTTTTCTGCCTGAATGGGTTTGGATTAGAGGAGTCTTTCCCAAATGTACACAACACTTCTGCCAGTGCACAAATACATGACAGACTACTGAGTTTCCACAACAGTTTTTATATGATTTGACCAGACTGGTACAAGGTTAATTAAAAAACCTAATGTATAAATGCCGTTTCATCAGAAGAAGTGTAAAATGGTTCTGCAAGAATCTCTGTCAGGACTTTTCAAAGATAGTGTACTTTACCTGGCAAAGCACAATTAGACACAGTCAAATATTGTCCTGGTTAAAGACTATTAATTTTCCTTACATTTGTCAAGAATTAATTTTTTCTGGCTATATCAATAGTGTCTCCTTTATAAATACAACTGGCTCCTTTACACTGAAAAATTAAATTTGCTTTGATAATGAACTGAGGTGCTAATAATTGTTTTGCAATGCAAAAAAGCGCAATTACCAGCTGCTGTGCCACAGTCAGTTGTAACTGTCTGAAAGTCTGCACCGGTACCAGTGAGCACAGCCAGGAGTCACTCAGGGTCGCAGGGACAAAACCTGCCCCGGCTGGTGAGCCCAGCAGTGCCACAGGGCTGCGGGTGCCAGGTCGGTGCCCTCTGCCCGCGCCATGGGGCCGGGGCTGGCAGGGGTGTGGGGCTTTGCTGAGTGTCCTGAGCTGCACCCAGCTTTGCCATAGTCAACCACGCAAGGCTATTTGGTGCCACAGGTGCTGCAAGCTGGCCTGGATGTCCAACTTTGTAGTGCCAATGCCGTGTCCCTGATGGAAAACCACTGTCCTGCTCCACTGCCACCGCACAGCTGCCTTCCTGCAGTGTCTGGCTCCAACACAGCACCATCCCCTGGGAGCATGTCCAGTGGCCCAACCGTCGTTTGAGCTGCTGGTGCTGTCACAGGGGCTGTGCAGGTGCTGGTGTGAATTCCTGCTCCCAAGAAGCTTTGGAAAAGTGGCACCAAGGTGATGAATCTTGTTTTCCCTCCCCAGGGTGTCCTCATCCATACCTGCAGCACAGAGCAGAAGGAAAATGCAGCCACCAGCTTGTGCCTCTTTGCCTTGGACTTAGTTCAGACTGAGGATGGACACAGGACAGGAAGTGACAGCTCTTCAGGCCTCCACGATCCTCTTGGATGCTCTTACCTGCCAGGGCACAAAGCGGTTGGGCATGAGTCTGAACTCCTCTGGCTTTCTCTCACACGTATAGAAGACAGAAAAACAGAAGACATTAGGTATCAAGCCAGCATTCCAAACATGGTGATCAGAGGTATGATCCACATACAACATCCACTTTAGGCAGTGCTTTTTACCTTCAACTGAGGCAGTTTTGTGAATGTATTTTGAAAGTTAAAAAAACTCAGGATGTATGAGTGTGTATTTAAAAAAAAAAAATTATTTTATAGCTTGGTGTTGGATTTGTTCTTTTGTTGAAAGTGAATCATTAAAGAAAAAATTATAAGACAAAATGGAAAACCATGGTGCATAGAAAATCCACCAGGAGTTCAATAGAAACCTCTTAAGACACAAAGTAAGAGGAGGAGGAGGATAAAGCTTTGCTTGGTCTGCTACAGTGTGTGCTGAATTTCTCATACAGTGGGGTTCTTAGAGCTTATGTTCTGCCTAAGCCCTAAAGAGCAGGATAAAAATGAATTTCTGCAGGACCCAGTGATTAGGAAGTCATAACTCTGGAGACAGGCTTTTGTGGTGATGTTACCGTCCTGCTCCAGCACAGAGAGTACACTCGCTGATGTTTGGGCAGCAGCAATACACGAAGTGCCTCATCCTTGTGGGCAGCTTCCCTCACTCATGCTTCATTAGCCCAATATATTTTTTGCCTTGTTTAATAGTTCTTTCATGGAATAGATTACCTCCTGCAGAAGGCTTGTGCCATGGCACTGAGAAAGGGGACCAGACTTAGCATTTCCATCTAGTGCTCAAATCATCTTTAACGCACACACTATGAGCAACCCAATTTCCACCAGGAGAATTCATTTTGCTAACGCCGTATTGTGCCCTTGGCACCCCACTGGTGAGCGGGTGTAGGGGTATCTGTGGGACCGTGGGTGAGGAAGGAGAAATCCCTTTACAGGGGCAGCAGACCTGGCCCTGGGAAAGGGCTGTTCTCTGGTGGGGTTGCTGATGCACTGGGGGGAGGAGGCAGCCCTGTCTGAAAAGTGCTTGTGAAACAGCAGCATGAATGCGCCCTTCCTTGCTGATTCAGCCTGACACAGTGAGGTGTCCCTGTCCACTGCTCCATGAAAACTGAACCTTGCATTCTTTTTTCAGAGCATCACAGAATCATAGAATGACCTGAGTTGGAAGGGACCCACTAGGATCATTGAGTCCAACTCCTGTCCCTCCCCAAGACGACTCCAATGTTAACATCATGTGTCTGAGGGTGTTGGCCAAATGCTTCTGGAATATTGTCGGCCTTGATGCTGTGACTGCTTCCCTTGGATTTGTTCCAGTGCTCCACCACCCTCTAGGGGAAGAACCTTCTCCTTATGTCCAAGCTAGCCCTCCCCTGGCATCTTCCTGCCATCGTCTTGGGAGACAAGAGCTCAGCACCTGCTCCTCCTCCTCCCCATATGAGGAAGTTATAACCGTGATGAAGTCTTCCATCAGCCTCCTCTTCTCCAGGCTGAACAGACCCAGAGACTTCAGCCACTCTTGTCTTGGCTTCCCCTCTAAACCCTTCACCAACTCCATGCCCTCCTCTGGATGCTCTCCATCAGCTTCAGATCCTGTCTATCCTGTGGTGCTCAGGACCATACCAAATACTCTCCCACCAGCAAACTGTAAGGTTTGGGGAACAAGAGATGGGGAATGGCAGCAAGTTCCAGCCTGGCTCAGGAAACCTGCTCCCCCCACCCAGAGGAAAAAAACCCAGATCCCCTTGAGGAATAAATATGAAGCACTGCAGGTGGAACCCATCCCTAAGGATGAAGAAGATGAGTCCCACAGCCTAGAAACATTCCCTAGGCTGCACCATCCTCCAAAGACCATAAAAACATCCTCAGTAAATAAGAAGAGGAGAATGATCCTCTTAGGGGATTCCCTTCTAAAAGGAACAGAGGGACCCATCTGCAGACTGGACCCGCTCCACAGGGAGGTCTGGTGCTTGCCCGGGGGCATCAGTGAAGGATGTTACTAGAAAACTACCTTCCTTCGTGAAAGAGACAGATTACTACCCTCTAGTACTATTTCAAATAGGCAATGATGACTTACTACAGTGCAGAAGGCTGAAAGCCGTCAAGAGAGACTTCAGGGCTTTAGGGAGAACGATGGAGGGCTCTGGGGCACAAGTAGTGTTTAGCTCCATTCCAGTGCTAAGGAATGAGAAGCAGGAGTGAAACAGAAGTGAAACAGTTGATTAATGCCTGGCTCTGAGCCTGGTGTGAGGAGAGAGGCTTTGGGTTCTTTGATCATGGGGTGACCCACCCACCCCAAGGCTTTCTTACTAGGGAGCGTTTATACCTGGGGACAGTAAGGATGAAACTGGCACTGTGGAAGTAGTTGTTCCAAGGACCAGTCAATCGGGAATGAACTCTATTCCCTTTATGAGGGCTGAAGGTTTGCCAGCCCAGCTGAAGTGCATTTACACCAATGCACGCAGTGTGGGTAATAAGAAGGAGGAGTTGGAAGCTGTTGTAGGGCAAGGTGACTGCAGTGTCGTTGCCATCACGGAAATGTGGTGGGATGACTTGTATAACTGAAGTGCAGCCATGGGGGGGTATAAGCTCTTCAGGCGGGACAGGAAGGGTAGGAGAGGAGGTGGTGTAGCCCTCTGTGTTAGAGAGTGCTTTGATATCCTTGAGATCGATTAGGGTGAGGAAGGGACTGAGTGCCTGTGGGTTATAATCAGAGGAGCCCACAAGAAGGCAGATATTGTGATGGGAGTCTGTTACAGACCACACAGCCAAGAAGAAGCAGCTGATGAGCTCTTCTGTAAACACTGGGGATGGTCTCTAGATTGCTACATCTTGTCCTTGTGGGAGACTTCAGTCTTCCTGATATCTGCTGGAAGTACAATACAGCAGGAAGCAAGCAGTCTAGGAGCTTCCTGGAGTGCATGGAAGACAACTTCCTCACACAACTGGTGAGTGAGCCGACAAGGGAGGGTGCCCTCTTGGACCTGCTGTTTGTGAACAGAGAAGGCCTTGTGGGGGATGTGATGACTGGAGGACGCCTGGGACAAAGCGATCATGAGATGATAGGGTTTTCAGTTCTAGGTGAGATGAAGACAGGGATTAGCAAAACAGTCACATTAAACTTCCAGAGGGCAGACTTTGGACTGTTCAGAAGGCTGGGTGGCAGAGTCCCATGGGAGACAGTCCTGAAGGGCAAGAGAGCCCATGAGGGCTGGGCACTCCTCAAAAATGAAATCCTAGCAGCTCAGGAGCAAGCCATCCCCACCCATGTTCTGGAAAAGGAGCCGGTGGGGGAAAAAAACAGCTTGGTTGAGTAGGGAGATCTTGAGAGATATCAAAAAGAAAATAAATGTCTATGAGCTTTGGAAGAAGGGACAGGTGTCTTGGGTGGACTACAGGCAGGAAGTGAGATCGTGCTAAGAAAAAATCAGAAGGGCTAAGGCCCAGCTAGAAATCAAACTGGCTAAGTCTGTGAAACATCGTAAAAAATCTTTCTACAAATACATTAACAAGAAAAGGAGGACTAGGGAGAATATTCAGTCCCTATTGGATGCAGAAGGAACAACAGTGACAAGGGATGAAGACAAGGCTGAGGTACTTAATGCCTTCTTTGCCTCAGTCTTTACTAGTAAACAAAGCTGGTGAGGGGGCTGGAGAACAAGTCTTATGAGGAGCGGCTGAGAGAGCTGGGGTTGTTTAGCCTGGAGAAGAGGAGGCTGAGGGGAGACCTTATTGCTCTCTACAACTGCCTGAAAGGAAGTTGCAGAGAGGACGGAGCTGGCCTCTTCTCCCAAGGGACAGAGGACAGGACACAGGGGAATGGCCTGAAGCTCCGCCAGGGGACGTTGAGGCTGGATATCAGGAAAAAAATTTTCACAGAAAGGGTCATTTGGCACTGGAACAGGCTGCCCAGGGAGGTGGTTGAGTCACCTTCCCTGGAGATGTTTAAGGGATGGGTGGATGAGGTGCTGAGGGGTATGGTTTAGGGAGTGTTAGGAATGGTTGGACTTGATGACCCAGGGGATCCCTTCCAACCTATTGATTCTGTGGTTCTATGATTCTATGATTCAAGGTGGGGCTGCACAAGTGCAGAGCAGAATGGTCCTCCCATCCCCTCCCTCGCCCAGCTGGCGAGGCCGTGCTGGATGCACCCCAGGACACAGGGCAAAACTTCAGCATTCTTGGAAGAGTCGTTCAGTGATATGTGGGTGGAACAAGGTCTGTTGATAAAAGCGAGACCATCCCGATGCTTGCAGGTCAGCAAGGCCAACATGGGCAGGATCTGACTTGCCAGGGGGGATGTGCAACGACAGGAGATAAAGACAGTTAATTTTGTTCTGTTCTCTGAGGGCATCACAGCTGCAACTACACCCACCACTTGCTGGGATCAGCTCAAGAGTTCATCCAGAAGATCCTCACTCTGATCCTACTGCCTCTGAAGAGGAGCAGGGATCTGTGCCCTTGTGGGAAAAAACATGACAGCAAATCTGCTTCTTGCCCTATGGCAAGAAAACAGTCCCAGCACACCGGGGCTTCCACCCTTCTGCTGTGCTCTGGAAGGAAGTAATTTTGGCTGCCTTCCTGCAGAGCTGGCCGACGTCTGCTCTACAGCCCAGACCAGCATCCTCCATGCTCCTGCCAGCTCCCAGGTGGATGCCTTGTTCGGGCATGTGCCTCTAGCAGCCCGCCTTGGCTGCGCTGTGCCCTCTCACTGGTCCTGCCCATTTGCCTGCCACTGTGCCTTCCCCGTGTCACGTCTGCCAGGAGGGACAACGTCTTTGCCCTCAGAGGCAAAGACGGGTGCTGGGACCTCAGCACCAGCCCCCTCTCCTCCCTGTGACAGCAGGGTGGGCTGCAGCGCTGACGTGGAATCACAAGCATCTCTCTGAAAGGTGTGAAAACGAACTCTGCCCAGCGAGAGGCCGAAAGGTGTCACTTTGCTGTGGTTTGCAGTACTCATTCCAGGGAACTATTTTAAGATCTTAGCTGCTTGTAGTGGCATGAAGGTAAAGAAACCTTATAAAAGCTCAGTTTAGGGCAGAAGCAGTTGAGGATCCCGTCAGCGCACTAACTCCTCCCAGACAGGGATGCCTGACCGTGTGATGCTGCTGGTTGCCCTCATTGCAACCATGAGAGTTATCTGTATCTTCATTGGTTTTATTACTGTTAGGCTTATAAGTACTTTTATCTGTGAATATTGGAACAAACTGAGAACTATTATATCTCATATAGCAAGTTTTAGTGATAATTTAGATTATTAACAATATGTATGTATATATTGCTAATCCAAATGATTGATTGGTTTAATCCCTTACATTAATTCCTCAATTCATTAACAGCAGTGTGCTCAAGTGGCCAAGACGGCCAGCAGCATCCTGGCTTGGATCTGCCACGGTGTGGCCAGCAAGAGAAGGGCAGTGATCATGCCCTGGTGCTGGGGTGGCCACATCTCGGATCCTGGGTTCAGTTTTGGACCCCTCACTCCAACAAGGATCTTGAGAGGCTGAAGCGCATCCAGAGAAGGGGAAGAGAGCTGGGGAAGAGTCTGGAGAACAAGGGCTGTGGGAGTGGCTGAGGGATCTGGAGAAGAAGAGGGTGAGAGGAGACCTCACCGCTCTCTACAACTGCCTGAAAGGAGGTTGTGATAAGGTGGGTGCTGGTCTCTTCTCCCAAGGAACAAGGGATATAGGACAAGAGGAATTGGCCTCAACATTTCACCAGGGGAGGTTTAAATTGGATATTGGAGAAATCTTTTTCCCTGACAGAGTGGTGAAGCCCTGGCAGAGGCTGCCCAGGGCAGCACTGGAGTCCACGTCCCTGGATGGGTTCAGACAACATGTGGCCATGGCACTTGGGGACAGGGTTCAGAAGACACGGTGGTGCTGGGCTGGCGGTGGCACTGGATGAGCTGAGAGGTATTTTTCTAACCTTCATGATTTTATGATACTATTCTATGACTCTACTTACGGAGCTCAGCGTGCAGTCTTCCTTTATCTCTTATTCCCAAACATTATTGCTCTGCCACCACATGTACACCTGCTTCAAACACTTTAAACAGCTGGTGGAAGGGGAGCAGCCAGGGAGGACTGTGGGTGTTCTTCTGACCTAGATTCACCCTTAACAGCCTGAACCTTTACGAATACAGAATCCCCAGGGCAGCCAGTGATGGGAGTGAATGGGGCTCCTGCTGTGGATGGAGGCTGCTGAGGGCACAGATGGCCTTGGGGTGGCACGAGGCCATGTGTGTCCGGCAGAGACCAGGTTTGGTGTTCGTTTTCCCAACCAATACCAAGTCTGCTGCCATAGAATCATAGGCTCTTAGACCATCGAGTCCAATCATTCCTATCTTCCACTAAACCATGTCCCTGGGCACATCGTCTCCCTGTCTTTTAAATACTTCCAGAGATGGTGACTCAACTACCTCCCTGAGAAGCCTCTGCCAGTGCCCGGTAACCCTTTCTGTGAAAAGTTTTTTCCTGATGGCGGAGCTTCAGGCCATTCCCCCGTGTCCTGTCCTCTGTCACTTGGGAGAAGAGGCCAGCTCCCTTCTCTTCACAACCTCCTTTCAGGTAGTTATAGAGAGCAATGAGGTCTCCCCTCAGCCTCCTCTTCTCCAGGCTAAACAACCCCAGCTCTCTCAGCCACTCCTCATAAGACTTGTTCTCCAGCCCCCTCACCAGCTTCGTTGCTCTTCTCTGGACACGCTCCAGAGCCTCAACATCCTTCTTGTGGTGAGGGGTCCAGAACTGAACACAGTATTCAAGGTGCGGTCTCACCAGTGCCGAGTACAGAGGAAGAATAACCTCCCTGGACCTGCTGGTGACCCCATTTCTGATACAAGCCAAGATGCCATTGGCTTTCTTGGCCACCTGGGCACACTGCTGGCTCATATTCAGTCGGCTGTCAACCAACACCCCCAGGTCCTTCTCCTCCAGGCAGCTTTCTAGCCAGACTTCTCCTAGTCTGTAGCACTGCATAAGGTTGTTGTGCCCCAAGTGCAGGACCCGGCATTTGGCCTTGTTAAACCTCATGCCATTGGTCTCAGCCCAGCGGTCCCGCCTGTTTGGATCCCTTTGGAGCCTTTCTACCCTCCATCAGATCCATGTTCCACCCATCTTAGTGTCATCTGCAAACTTGCTAAGGGAGCACTCAATGCCTTCATCCAGGTCATGGATAAAGGTATTGAACAGGCCTTAAAGCACAATGAAGTATTTGTCAGGATAATTTGCCTTAGGATTCCCAAAGCAAGGATGCAGCAAGGTCCTCTGAGCTGGAGTTAAGGAAGGAGGCTAACGCCAGCGAGCTCTGTTGCGAAGCACAGCAAATCAAATCCCAGTCAAGCTCTGCAAATGACTCGCAGCAAGAGTCACTCTTGGCAAAGGCCGAGGCTGGAAGCTCCACATGCTCTGCCAGATCTGCTGTCCCCTGCCCAGGGAAGGGGGATTGTTTATGGTGTTGGGGGTGACGGGGGCCACATCTGCCTTCAGATCCTGGCCATGCAGCAGGTCTTTGGTGTGTGTGTCCTGGATTTGCCTCTGCACCAACAAAATGGGGCAATAACAGCTCCCTCCTTGGTCGACCCACCACGTCCTCTCAGCACTGGGGCACCCATGCCCCCTGTTCCCCCCGAAGCCTCTGCCTTGGCAGGTCTGGAACGCAGCTCCTACTGCAATGCCTCAATGCCACAGGTAGCTCAGAAACCAGTGCTTTTGCTGCAGGGAACCCCTGGGGCAAACATCATCACTGCCTTGCTGACAGACTGGGCGTCAGCGTGGAGAGCTGTGGAGTCCAAGACAGAAACTGAGTGCTGCTGCCGGAGGAACAGCGCCAACCCAGAGGAGGTGGCACAGCCCACCAGACCAGTGCAGAGCCTTGCACTTCAGCAGCAGCATTGTCTGATGGCAGAAACCCCACATTTTGGTCCTGCTTGTCAGCAGGATGCTTATTACACAAGGTGCATCTCCAATGTACCTGTTGTGATGTTGGGGACGTGGGGGCAGATCACCCTTCTGCCATGGGTTTTGGACCTCTTCTCCGGGGCTCTGCGCAAGGTCTCCAGGCTGTGGCGCAGCTGCAGCTCCGCAGGCATCTGCAGCTGTGCAGGGGCATGCAGGGCGGCTCTTGGCACTGGGAATGCTGGTCACCACTCCCAGCAGTGCAGTAGAGTGTGGCCGTGTAGCTCAGACACGTGTGGTTAAATGACTCCCTGAGCCGATTCTACAATAGCTCGTACCTTGAGAGACAGAGATATATTGATTTTTTTTTTTTTTTTTTTTTAGGCAGACTTCAGGGGGAATAAAAGCTTCAAGGAAGAGCCATCCCTCTGCTCACTGTGTTGCAAAGACAATTTTAATTCCTTCCCAGTGCACACTGGTATGCTGCAGAGATGTACACCTCAAATCACAGCATTCCTTCCTTTCTCAACCTTGCTGTGTAGTGGCTGCAACAAATGATAGACCAAATACTCCCTTCTCCCCTCTTCACTCCTGGGACAACTGCCCCCATTATCAAACAAGACTCTGACCTTTTGATCCATCCATCTTGTCTCCTCCACAGAGCCTGGGCTGAGCTACGGCCCTTTATTTATTCACGCAATGTAGGTTTCTTCATGCTGCTTCACCAGTGCACATCAACTGTGACCTCGAGACACTATCCTCTCCTGGGATAAGCATGTTTTTCAGACCCAGGCATCTCTGGAGTAAAGACTGAC
This sequence comes from Cuculus canorus, assembly GCF_017976375.1. Lineage (NCBI taxonomy): Eukaryota > Metazoa > Chordata > Aves > Cuculiformes > Cuculidae > Cuculus > Cuculus canorus. The sequence continues at coordinate 55,651,642 of NC_071441.1, forward strand.
AGTTCCTTAAAGGAGGGGATGGAGGGGGGGGGATAGGAAGCAGGTGGGAGGAATGACAGGTTGGACTACCTTTTAGTTTAATAGGATAAAAATGGAGCCTGATGAAAGTAACTCAGTCTGCAAGTCACCTGGTCCAGAACACGATTTTAAAGCAGTGCCCTCTTCTATCTAGTACCTAACATGGTAATGCTGGTGGAAAATGCATCACTCCTTTTTTCTTATCCTGTCCTTCTCATCTGATGCAAAAGCATCTTCAGCTGTACTGTTTTTGCACTGAATTCTGTAAAATGCATCAGGTGCAAGACAGAAGCCCTACTGAGGGTACTGGGAGGCACTGTTACCAGTGAGAACCTGCAGGTGCCACACACAACCTCTTTAGATCCAAGTGATCTGAAAGTAACCTGTGAGAGAAAGCCGCTGTGTGGGCACACAGATCAGATTCTTGGTCGTGCTTTCCCAGCAGGTAAGAAGAGGTGGATCCTGACTGGTCCACGCAGAGTTTAAAAATAGGGTGGATAAGGTTTTCTGACTGGGTGTACACCATGGGAGTCCACCTCTTGTGCTGGAAATGTGTCTCAAGCCAGGGTTCTGCTACCGCCTGGCTGGCTGCTTGGTCTGGCTGCACCTTGCTCCTCCCAGGTGCACCCAGTCTGGGGGATGTTGAAAACTGGTTGTGAGATGCGGGGCACTGAGTTTCAGGCACTTGAGCAGCGCACTGGGCTGGGGAGCAATTGCTGAGGACAGAGTAGTCTCATGCAGCCGGTGGGATGGTTGAACAGCTTGGTTCTCCTGCTTTCCAACCCAGCAGTGCCATGGGCATGCTGACCTCATGCAGCCCAGCAGCAGCTCTGGGCACTGTGCAAGGGTGGGCAGGAGGAGACTGCTGGGACCACTGAAGAGGGACCTCAGCAGCACATCCACTCATCATCTCACTCAGCCACCTCTGTCGTCTGTGGCTGGCTTGTGCAACGCATTCCTGAAACCTGCCAGCAAGGCTGCACGCCCTCCTCCACCAGGCTGCTGCGGTCCCTGTCACCTTTACCAATTTAAGGTGTTTTTTTCTTTGTGTCTCAGCCACATCTTTCTTCCTGTTCTTTAAGCACCTGCTGTGTTGCCCTAATCACTCCCACATTCAGAACGGCCATCTTCCATCACACCTTGGCTTATCACTGCTTTTCTCCAGAAAAAACAGCCTTGTTCACATCAGTCTTTCCTTGCTGGCTGTGTTATCTGGAGTGTTATCTGGACCCTCCGATTCTCCAGTGCGCCCTCTGCAGCAGATTTGCTCTGCCTTGCTGTGCAAAGCCCAACATAAGGCAGTATCTGAGCTAATGTCTTATTTTGCTGTGACCTAAGTGGTTAATGCTTTGGGCTGTACACATCGCTGCAGGACCATGTCTTTAACCACAGCTTTACTGCCTCCTGTTTGGCTGAGGAGCTGCATTGCAATGCCTCTCCCAGTCAGCCAGGTCCTGTCCCTCACCCATGAGGCTGCCAGAGGAGTTCCTTCATCCACCTCCTGCCTGCTTCCAAAGATTGCTGGGTTACCTTTGCCTCTTCCTGTAGTTACAAATACCCCGCTTTCACTCACAGTCTTGCAAACACAATCAACAGACATCTATTGGAGCAAAAGCCAGGCTGGATATCTGCTGGATGGGGTGGCTGCAGGAGTCAGAGGGAAACCCAGAGATGTCTCCACCACAGCTGGTGCTTGCAGCAGTCACTGACAGTGGCCAGTAGCAGCCCAGTCCACAGCCAGGCTTCTCTGGGTTTCACCCAAGCACAGGTCACCTTGTCTTAGCTTCCCACGGCACAGCAGGCATTTGCTGTCCAGCACATCAATGCTTTTGAAAAATCCCAGAGGAGTCCAAGGCGAAATATCATAGAATCATGAAATCATGAAGGTCGGAGGCTCATACGGTGCCACCACCAGCCCAGCACCCCCGTGCCCACTAAACCCTGTCCCAAAGTGCTACAGCCATGCACTCTTTGAACCCCCTCCAGGGACAGGGACTCCACCCCTGCCCTGGGCACCCTCTGCCAGAGCTTCACGGCTCTGTCAGGGAAGTTTCCCACTATCCAGTCTGAACCTCCCCTGGTGAAACATTGAGGCCATTTCCTCTTGTCCTATCACTTGTTCCTTGGGAGAAGAAACCAGCACTTACCTCTCCACAACCTCCTTGCTGAGAGCTGAAGAGAGAAATGAGGTGTCCTCTCCGCCTTCTCTTCTCCAGGCTAAACAACTCCAGGTCCCTCAGCCACTCCCAGAACTCTTGTTCTCCAGACTCTTCCCCACCTTTGCTCCCTTCTCTGGATGCACTCCAGCGCCTCAAGGTCTTTCTTGGAGTGAGGGGCCCAAAACTGAACCCAGGACTCAAGGTGTGGGCCTCACCAGTGCCAAGTCCAAGGGGACAATCCCTGCCCTTCTCCTGCTGGCCACACCATGGCTGATCCAAGCCAGGATGCTGTTGGCCTTCTTGGCCACCTGGGCCACTGCTGGCTCATGTTCAGACACTGTCAATCAACACCCCCAGGTCCTTGCCCTCCAGGCAGCTTTCCAGCCGCTCTGCCCTAAGCCCAGACCTGCATGGGGTGTTTGTGTCCCAAGTGCAGGACCTGGCACTTGGCCATGTTGAATTTCATGCAGTATTGCTGGCTAAAGGCGCTGAAAATTGGAGAAAAAAAATGGGACTCCAGTCTGTTTTAACTCTTCACATGATGGCCGTGTGCCCTCTCTTTAGAGGAGTGAGGAAAAACTTTGACTCGCTCTGCATCCAACCCCCATCTGACATTGCACTTAGCAACATAAAGGCACCTGCGGCTGTCGCGCACAGGGGCTGCCCCATGGCCCCCGAGCAGGACCATCAGCACTGCAATACTGATACTGGTAGACCTCATGTGGACCGCTTCCAGCATCCATCACTTTTCTGATGCTGATATTACCTCTCACACTGTCGGAGCTGCTGAATCGTCATGGAAAACCACTGCGTGATGCCTGGAGGGGGAGTATATCACACGTCTTATTCCCTTGCAGGTTCCTTTGGAAATAAGGATGAGGATGGTGGAAGGAGGGCAGTCAGAGGAAGGAGCTGTCTGTGTGAAACCTCTTCCACAGAATGTTGCCCTGGTGGCCATCGGAGCAACTCTCTTCTGGCCTTCATGTCTAAGAGTGACTTATACCTGTAGTGGCATGACACATTGCACCCGTAAACACCTCACGGACAGTCTGACAGCATGGAGTGATCTCGCTTGGATGTCGTGGCAAGCCAGTTTCCTTCTTGGCCTCTTGGAAATGCTTAAAATGCTGAAATGCTGGAAATGTAACTGCTTCAGTTTTGGGGAGTGAAGCAGAAAACCACTTAGCCTTGGTGTTCTTCACTAAATGAGACATGGAGGATCTAAAAACTCTCCCTGGTCCTTTCTGGACTGTTGTACAGTGAATAGAATGGTCAGGCCACAATTTCACTGAGTCTTTTTCACCTTTACCCCTTTCATCCCCTGTCCCTTACTGAATATCACCTTGAAAAACAGTAAGGAAAACAGCTCTGGAAGGCAAGATTCCCTAAAATCTGCCCAGCCAGAGGTCAGGGGTGTTGTTCATTTCTATTTTCATACTTCTGTATTTTCTTGCTACCCCTGGAGTGGAAGAGCCACCAGGATGGACCCTCTGAGAGCTGTCACACAGCCACACTTTGCAAGGGCAGAGGTTTTCCATCCCAGACCACTGCCTGCATACAGTACGCACAAGTCTATTACATACTCCCAGCCCGTGGTAACTCCTGACCTCAGAGCCATCCGTCTGTGGCAGATGGAAAGTTTGGTTCCTTTGGGAACCCCCTCCACTGTAACACTTTGTCCAAGGAAGTGTTAAGGGAACGTGACAGCAAGAGCTCTTGGTGGGTCCTTCTGGAAGGCTGAGGTGCCTGGAGAAGAGATTCACTTGTCTTGTGACACTCTGCTAGCCAGAAGCCCAAACTGATGCATCAGAGAAGCTGGGGCTGATCTCAGTACTTAAAGCAACCCTCCTGCCCTGCCTAGCAGTGTCTGTGCTGGTTCAGCTGGAGGCTCCTGGAGACTTGTATTCAAATAGAATCGGGTACTGACAAACAAAAAGGGATGGAAAACACAGCACATAGGAAAAGATGAGTTTCCATGTCAGGGACAAGTCTTTTCAGCAGCGGAATTAATTTATTAATATTTTTATTAGGGCTAAAATGATTCACTTTTTCAATACCGCCAGGAACTTTTCAGTCAAGTAATTAATGAAGTTAAGCAAAAATAACTTTCAGTGGCCAATGAGGCAAAACTGGGCTTTAGGTTCCCAAGTATCACATGGGCACAGCTCTACTCCAAAATCCGCTGAGACAGGGTGAGACAGTCACTGAAACACCCACTCGTGACCTTGCCAAGTCAAACGATGATGAACTCAGGGAGTACCAGCACGGAATACTAATGTAGTAATGGTAGTCCTGAAGTCCCTAGCGCACCCATTCCCCCTCCTCAGATATCACTGCGTTAGGTTAGGTTAGGTTACAAACGCTTCTGAATTTTAAAGCACAACCGTAGCCAACTGCTTTTTCGAAGTAAGAGCTAAGAGGCGATGTGTATTGCTACAGAATTGTGCAGCTGATGACTGTCAGTTCTGTGGCACAAGGAGTGGGATGGTATAGATTAGGTCACCAATCAGTACAGATAATTCCCTTTTCAACCCCCAGTCTCTTGCCAGAGGTGACGCAGTTTCAGCCAGAAAAAAGAAACAGACACTGTTTTTATTTATGCTCAGTAACATGTGAATATGTGGAACAACCCATTTTATTTTATATCCCCATGTAAAGTTTTATTTGGGTTGTTCCTTAGGTGAATCATTTACTCTTAAAAAGCTTTAAACAACAAACTTGTTCAACTTCAGTGTACAGAAATAACTATCTTTAAAAAAAATACTAAATTTTAGCACAGTGTGGCTGGAATCAAATACATTTTTCATACTCTGCTCTCTCTTCTCCAGAAGGAAACTCCACACCAGGGGGAACAAGGACGTATTTAATACGAGGTGTAAGCTCTGTTCCATTTCAAAGCTGCTTTTTCCTGGCATGCTGGCCAGTCGGCAAAGACAGGGAATGGGCTCATGCAGAGCTTGACTCTGCTCAGCACTGAAAACCATGGCACTGAAGGTGACGGGTCCAACACACCGCATTGGAGCACAAGGCGGGAGACTGTCACGTCCCAAAGCGCCAGCGCCTCTGCAGCACCTTTCAGGAGGGTCACAGGTGAAGAACTGCCTAGCTGCGCCCTGGAGAGGACTGAGTGGCTGCAGGGAATGTGCTTCACAACCCTGTCCCTGGTCTCTATTCCAGCTCCTCCTATCGTAAGAGTATCCCCAGCATCAGCTCCAAAGCATTGTGCTCCCTAGCAATAGGTCCTGCTCTGATGGGCAGAGCAACACCTCACCAAAACAAAAGCTACGAAACCCAGCATGGCCCCTTTCCCATCACCCACCCTCCAAGCAGAGAAAATACAATTACAGCCCATTCTGGGACTGCAGAAAAGCACAACCACCCCCGACACAAGCAGGGAGCCATGCCTGCCAAGTGAGCTGCTCACGACAGACAGGGCTCCCCTTTGGGAACAGAGAGGTATGTGGGATGTGTGGTTGGGCACGCCTGCCCAGGGCCAGGGACGGACTCAAATTCAGTGTGCTAAGAGAGTGATAAAAACAAGCAGAAGGCAGACATGAAGCCAGTCAATGCTACCGATCTATTTCCTCATCACCAGGATTTCTGTTTGGACGACTTCTTCCTCCTCTGTTTTATGAGGAATAAATTATCATTGACATCAGGACTAGCATCTCTCTGCTTTTTCTGTTTCTTCTTCCCTTTAGCACCTTCCAGAGGCTCCTGCTTATACAGAGTCTTGCTGCCTGAGAACTTGCGGTAAACAGACTTGTGGTGGGTTTTGCTGCCCTTGCATGCCTGCCTTTTACACCCTCTGGGGAAGTCCTCCTCTATCTCATGGTTGACTTCAACATCACTCCTGTGTTTATATTTTCTGGGTTTCTCCTTCCAGGACATCTTCATCTTTTTGCGATGCTCATCATCTTTGCTGTGTTTCCTGTGTTCTTTCCAAGGCTTTCTCTTCTTCCTGTGTTGGTCCTCCCCATGTTTTTCTTCCTGCCATGGCATTCCTGGCTGTTCTGGAAGCAGGCCAGCTTCCTGCAGTTCTGCAAAACAGAGTTTATTTCAATATCCACGCAGAAAACACAAACTGCAGTGCCCGAGCCATCATAGCTTTCCTTGTGTATGCTTGCAGTTAGTCAGAAAAAAATACCTTTCTCACAGATTTCTTTGTAGTGTTTTGTCATTACCAACAGGCTGGATTCTTAACAAATTTCAGTTTAATCCTCTTCCTGCTATTTTACAGCATTTTTAATGTCAGTGGATTCTTCAGAATTAAAACATCTGACAATGCCCACCTACTGGCTTTGACACAATAAATTTCCAGGATAGACATGGATGAATAAAGTCACAAATCTTTCACTACCACTAGGCTAACTGTTCAAATCCCTGCAGCTTTTCCCAACACAAGAAAATAATCCCACAATATTTCTAAAAGCAGCAAGCACAGAAGAAAATATTTCAAAGAACTGAAAGGCAGGAGGGATATCCCAAAATATACCATACCTGCAGCCTTTCTTTTCAATCTCTTTGCTCTTCTCTTGATATCATACTCATCATCATAGTAGTGGATGAATGGACAAGTAGGGAGCATGCTCCCATGCATCCGCTTTTCTGAGCACTCCTGCAAAATAAATTTCAAATCACTGAATGTGGCTGAGTGTTCTTCTCCCGGAAGGGAAACGGGTCAGATTCTGCAAGTGCTGGTCTGCACCCATGGAGGATGTAGCCAGCTATTCTTCAGACATTCATGATTTTATAGCCACCCAATAATCCTGCTTGTGCACAGAGAAACACACACGTTATGTGAGCCAAGCTGCTGTCCTCTTGCAACAAATCCCATGTTCTTCCTGCAATTACCTGACATCTGCAGCACTGTGTGGAAGCAGAGGACTGGAGGCAGGTGAGCACTAAGTAAACATGAGGCAAACTGCAAATGGAGCTGCTGGGTCCAGGGAACAGGGCTGTCCTGCCAGAAGCTAGGCCAGGTTCCCCCACTACCTCCTTTTGCTACTTCTGGCTGTGTGCTCTTGTCTCCCAGCATAGCCACATGCCTGGTCTCCTTGAGAGACAAATACTGCTAATGGCAGGGGTGCTTTTTAATCCGGACCATTCAAGGTCAACTTTTGTGCAGAAACGTGGCAGAGAGAAAGGGTCGTGTGGGCTGGAGGAAGGAGCTGGCAGGGATGAGGAGCCAGGGCAGCAATGTCCCTGCACAGCCCACTAGCAGTCACAGTGCGCCTGGCTGTTTGACATTTTCTCACCGATACAACACAAAAGCGAATCCCGTAGCAGACTCTCATGCAAGCACATCAGATCTGCAGGGAGGAGGAAGAGAGCCCTGAACAGTTAGCTGGCACATGTGTGCCAGCCTATTTCCCAAATGCTTGATTCAGGAATGTGTGTTTTTCAGCGCCGTATGCATAATTTTAGCAATGTCTTGTGAGCCAGGCTGACTGGGATGCTCCCTCTCGTCCAGTCTGTTTTTCAGGTTACCATGTCATCTGAACTGATACTTCCTTTTCCTTGTAAATTGCTTCATACATGTTGTGCTTCATGATATCATCTTTCTACTTCTTGGACACTGCCCAAATCTTGTCAACTCTGGGCCTCGCCATACTGAAGAAATTGTAAGGAACTTCTGCTCACCCTGGTGACTCTGCCACAAGGGAAGTGGCTATCCTCCCTCTGTTTGTTATTTCTACCACTCAGCGCCACTCCCAGCACCTCCATTCCCTCCTGCCCTTTCTTTCAGAGGCAGCATCCATCAAAGATGTATTTCAGATGTCTTTCATATTTCTCAGCTTGTATCTAGGCTTCACTTGGATGAAACTGGTTCATCTCTGCAGTGCCCTCCAAAAGGGTGCCGTTAGGTTATGTGACAACTGGCTCGGCTCCACATACATGCAGGAGTGCAGATGAGGAATGGCAGCTTGTAGCTGGAGCCTACCCAGGTCTGAGGGCTCAGTCTTACTCCTTGACTGTGAAATCAGTCTGAAAGAGACCAAGGAGGGGGCATGCGAGTCCACCCGTCGCCTGAGGCTATTCATCTGAGAGATGTCAGATTTCACAACAAACACCTTGAGTAGCCAGCTATTGCCCCACAGAGACACCTCCTCTCTCATCCTCCCCAAGCCTGCCATCCACCTCCCTTACATTTAAGAGGAGAGAAAAGCCCAACAGAGAACGGACTCTTCAAATACCTGTGCTTCACATGAATGGAACCTAAAAGTGGCCTTTAGGCAGGGCATAAAGCTGCTTGCCTATCTGGAATTAATGAAAGAAAATACTATCCCCAAACATTGCCAAAGAGGCTCCTGCAAACAGCACAGTCTGGCTTTGCACAGGAGCTACACGTTCATTCTCTGTGATACCTGTGAAACATGCTGCTTGAGATCACCCATCAAACCTACGGCTGGCGCTGCAAAAACACGGCCTGCTCGTTACTTTTGTTTTGTTAGGAGGCTGACAGAGAAGCCATAGTGAAGGAAATGCACATGCCACCCAAACCAGAGCTCCTCCACTCCCCTTCATCTCCACCGCATCGATAAATCAGCTCAGCAGTGTCCAACAGGCGCCTGGCTGCATCCTCCCCTCTCGAGAAAGCTGCCACTGCTGCCACACACTGCACAGTGTTAAATGCTCCTGGGACAGTCTTCAATGCCGGAGGTATCGCACAGGAGGACAGAAACAGAGCCTGCTACTAGTCTGCAGGAGGAATTTTACCTGTGATTGGCACACTGGGATGTGAATGCAAGGCACATCTGCAGGTGCCGTGCAGCTCCCTATCCCCGCTGCCTTCAGAACTGGTTGAAACCTGAACAACACCGCAGGCTGCCCCTCATCAGCTCACCCTTCCCCCTGACTTTCCTGTGGGGAAGCCCTTAAAATGCGTGCATCTTTGTTATGGACCAAACGAGATGATGATTGGATGTGTGGACGGCTATGGAATGAACTGTGTGAACAACTACCAAAGAAAATAACACCTCTTGGCCTTAGAAAGTCCATAGTTTACATAAAATCATGACTGTCTTAATAAACAATACTGCAAATTCAGGGACCACAACTGCCAGGTGTTGAAAACTCTGACAGTTTATGATAACTATTTCCTTCTCAACAAACAATGAGAAGTGATCCACAATGATCTCCATACTAGAACGGCACAGTCAGCTCTGGGATTCAGCAAACTTTTTGCCCTTGCCTTCATTTTTGGGAAAGGTCTCCCTAGACCTCTGGCAAAGAAAAGGAATTTCAGTTGTTCCTATACTGGATTAAATGGTATGATGAAAAGAAATGGACTGCAGTGGGAAGCACTGATTACACTGCATCTGTTAAAAAACTAACCCAAACCTTTTCTTCCTGGTTGGTTTGTTATTCCTCTGCTTTAACCACCGTAAAAAAGGCCACAGAACAGGGTTCTTGGGGTACAGAAATAGGAAAAACATTAAGAGATGCGTGCCATCATAAGTAATTTTTACATGCTTAATAATATTCACTTTTTTTAAAAGAACAGCAAAAATGATTGGCAGATCTTTCAGGGTCTGGCAGAGCTGCTCACGGCATAAACTCAGGCACTGATTACAACCCCAGCTTCCTTAGCCAGTGAGATCTCAGACACATTCCCTGCCTGGCTGGGTTGCTGTAAAAATGCAGCCTGACGTCCTGATTTCCTAAGCCAATCTGGGACAGAAGGTTTAGTGTTTTGAAGGCAAACACTCACTTATAGGTACATCATCCCAACTGTGTTCCAGATGCTTTTCTCTGTGTGTGGAGAAAGACCTGGTGAGTATTTCTGCTCTGCTGTGTTGTTACTGACCTCAATTTTTTGTCATTGTCCAGGCTATTTCTGCTCCTCCTAAGCTAGTAAAAATACTTGTGTCTTTAACTTTGAGAGTCATAAATGCTGTCCTTGAGTCACTTTATTCCCTTCCTGATTTTATACAGTTACTACCATTTTCTAAGTAATCGCTGTCGGCTCGTCCCACATACTTAATGATTATTTTTACAGCAGCCTTACTTGTATCCCTGTATGGCTGCTTCCTTAAATGCAATTTTCTGGCAGTTTAGTGAAACTGCCAGCCAGCAGTCCCCCTTCTTCAATCCTGTCATGTTAGTTCTTATTGCATATGCTCATTCTAGAGTCTGTATTACTAGCAGGGGCTTTTTTTCTGGTTGTGTTTAGCAGGATCAGTTTCAGGGTTGCTGTCATAGTTTTTACTAACACTAGTTCTGAACAGCTGGCAGAACAAGCCAGTTCATGTTCCGTTATCACCGTGGTCTCGCGCTGCTGCTGCGTCTGCAGCTGAGTCCTAAGTACATATCCTGTGCATGTATCCATGGATTCGGACTCCGGTACAGCAAACAGGGCAGTGCCTGCACTCCGGCCATGCTAGGGGTGACACCAGGCTGCTGGCACATGCTCTGCTCTCACCGAGCTTGAATTGCAACCACTGCTTATTTCCTGCCCTTGCCAGGACAGGCAGCAGTGTGTCCTGGATGAACGTGATGGCCTCAACCCAGCCCTCAAAAAGGAAAACCACCCACTGGTCTCCAAAGACTGCTTGGCATTACAAACCTGTTTACCTTTCATCTCTGCCACAGGAAGATCCCAGCAAACTTGCCCTACCTTTACCACTACTCCCCACAAGGATGGATTATTTAGCTGAAAAAAGCACCTGGCTTTTAACAATACATCATCAGTAGCTGTAGGAAAGACACAGAGCATGCAGGTGAGAAGGAAGTGATTTGCTGCAAATTTGCTGTCTCTAAGCTGTAGGAAACTATAAACTTAACCCATCCAGCACAGTAATGTTAATTTTCTAGAGTATTTGTAGCCCCTGGACTTATTTCAGAAAAGAACGTTGGTTTGGCATTGATATTTGCCAGTAGAGAGCTGCACTTTTCACGACAGAAGACTGAGAAAGGTGACAAATATGAGCAGTCCATTCAGGAAGATGCAGCACACCTCTTGTTTTTACTGAAGCCACTTAAGGCTCACGATGCCCTTCCTCAGGCTGTGTGCCTGTACAGAGGGTGATGTCAAACTTCGTGTATTAATTCAGGTTTTAATTCAGGTGTTGAATTAAACTAAGAATCCATAAATCAGGATGAAAAGCAGGCAGAGATGGAAAATTCCTAAAATGGGCACTCAAATTGTTGGGCGGATTGTGGTGAAAAACCTTACATGACACTGATAGAAGTAAGGCACTAATATTTCATCCCATCAGCCATAGGAAAAGAAAGAAAGAATTAAAGGAAAAAAAAGTCTCCATTCAGCAACTGTCTGTCTTTCAAAGAATGTTCCCTCTCCCAGGCAGTCTCATTTTGATTTAGGATTTAAAAAAAACAAATCAATAAACCTGCCAAGGACAGACAGTAACTTTTCTTTTCCTCCGTATCTTTAAATTAGATGGGTGAGATAACTTTATATATTGGCCTCCACTGACCGCAGCAATGCTGCAAAATCACATGTACTTAATTAGAGCGGCTCTTCGTGCAGCATTAGCTAGACTCTTCCAGCTCTTTCTTCTAACCACACACCACGGCACAGATGAATTTTTACCCAAAGGACAGACTCAACACAGAGGCAGATGCTGCTGAGACTTACATATCCAAAATGTCCTTTCCGAGAGCAGTTGTAGCAGTACACTGAAGCAGAGTGCTCAGGGTGAGAACTTGCCGCCTTGATTGGTCCTGGCTTTGTCTGAAAGATGGAAACAAGCACAAATTAGGAATGACAGTACTCTGAATTAAAAATAAATTAAAATTACATAAATATAGTTTTGTTATGCTTAAATCAATATATTCCTGCCTGTGGTTGGACTATTAAGGTTGAAAACGAAGCAAGTGGCTTATACTACTGTAATTTTGCATAGCAAGGTTGAGCCTGAGTATCACAAATGAGGCAGGAAGAGGCATCCCCAGTATCTATTCCACCTGGCCATGTTATTCCAGCCCTGAATACAAGAAAATAAGCTCCTGATCTATCTTTCTCCCCTCCTCCTGTCCTCCAGCACCCTCCCCCTCTCACAGATGCCCCACGATCCCGCGGGATGGACCGAACCATCAGATATTGCATCAACCAGCTGGAAAGCTGCATTTGTGTGTTGCTGGTCTGGTCTAGCTTAAAGCAATGTGGGAAAGATCTGTTGGAGATACAGGGCCTTCACTTGCGGCATTCCCTGTCCTAGATCCACTTCCAACAGCACTGCCTAGAATAGGCACTGCAGGGGAACCTGCTGGTCCTTCCAGGAGAACCTGCCGGTCCTTCCAGGATGATGGGGGACTGGTTCTGCTCTCATCAGAACAGATGCAATGCCATGGCCTATATAGCTGCCTGGCGGCTTATGCAGGGCAAAGTCAGATACAGCATGCTCCACTGGATCCAGGGGAACAGGCAGCTCTGTTTCTTTCCCCCACTCAGCACCACTAAGTAGGATACGTGAACATATTGTCTATTTGTGTTTCCCAGGCTTAGGCACAGTCATCCCCTGGTGAAGCAACTGCCATGGAGCCTGTGCCTGGCAAGAGCTGCACAAGGAAGGGGTGCATGAATCTGGCTGAAATGCAGCGGGGCCAAAGAGCAACCTCACTACTTTCACCACAACTTGTATCCCATTCCCTCTGGCACTGAAGGAGCATGGAACGGTGGCCCAGACTTCAAAGAAATTATTACTTCTTGGTAAAGCTCATCAGAGGAATTGCCTTTTTCTTTAAATCCATACCACCGTGCTCTTCCACCCCTTGAGCACTGCATTCTCCTGCAGAGCCTCTGGGAGAGTGACAGCAGTGCTTGTAAAATAGGCAGGAACAACAGAAATCTTCCAATGCCATTTTTTATGAATCTGATCACACTTGCAGGGTCATCTTATTTGAACCTCTTCAGCCTTGGGTTTGATTGTGTGTTTCAGATTCATGCTCCTCAGTTCACATCCACTAGCCAGAAGAAGGCTGAAGGAAGACTAGGAACAGTGACACCTCCAGCAGTAATTTGTGACAAAAGGCGGGGAAACAGGGACAGGAAAATAAACATCGCCTATAAAGTAACATGTATATTTCTCACCCATGTCTCACAGTGAGACCCCTCCAGCTAACAGCAGCGTATAAGTGACTCACTAAGCTGGCTGAGTTTTTCAGGTATTTAGTCATAAGTACATATAACAGCAAGGAAGAAAAACCCAGATTCAAACATTTTTATGATCCCCTTGAGGACAAATCTGTGGGTATAATTTATTGGACCAAAGATCTCAATTCTAGCTAGTTTTCAGCATGAGGAGTGGCCTCAGAAATCACTTCTGCTTTGGACCGGGCTCTTAAAAGGCAGAAATGAATCCTGCAAGCTATACCCTCCTCTGCCTTCTGAATATGGTAGATCTTACCCATATCAAGTCTGTTTTAAAGGCTGATGTCTGCTGAATCCCACACTGGGATGCTGCCACAAAACCCCAAAGGGTTCCTTCAGTCTGTCCCTGACCGCTGAAGAGACAAGAACACTGTGACAAGAACACTGGTGCCATGCAGCAGTCAAAACCAAATCAAGACCCTTAGGTTACTCTTCATCTTCCTGCCAGCAAGGCCTTAACATGAACCATCATATCCGCCTGAAAATGGTACGACTGGACTATTTCGTCTTCTCAAGGTACAGTGGAACAGTAACACCCAGGTACAAAACTAGGCATTATTCCAGAGACACAATCTTTCACCTCCCAAGATGCCTGCTGCAACACCCACTGAGGCATCTGATGCCTCACCTGCTGAATGGTCATCCACCAATGCCAATGATCATGGTTCTGGCCATTCTTAGTGTCCTTATACGGACACTCCAGGACAGTCTGCACTGAGTTCAAAGCATGGTTAGTTTTTACAGAAGAGGTGAGTAACACCTCGCTCTGTTCTGAGATGGGCTTTTGAGATAAATGCTGGCTGTATGGATGCCGACAGGATATGGAGCTTGCTGCCCGGAACAGCATCCCTATGGCTAAACTAGTACGCAAAGAGCCTTTTCACACTCGATCAGCGGTGCTGTGGTGTAATCCAAAGTTAAACATGCAGCCAGAGACGCGAGTCCCTCACCTGACTCATGGACGATGCCTGGCATTGGCTTGCAGGTCCACGTCCCACCTCTGAATAACTGCAGCTCCCAGTGGCCAACAGTGATCCGGCTGGGACCCAACAGCTGCACAAAGCGCTGGCCCTGCTACCGTCACCCTGCCGCCCACGGAGAGGACGCCTGCGCCTCACCAGGGACAACGGTGCCTGAGCCTAGGCACAAACAGTGGGAGTCCGCCACTTCTCTGGCGTGGGAGTCCTCCAGATGCTCCCGTTTATTCGAAACACACCCCCTGACCCCAGCCTCTCCACTCCACTCACCCTCCGAGCCAGCTCCCCCCGCCCAGCTCCCTTTTGTTCACTCAATAGAAAAGGTCACATTTAAGGACAGAAATTAAACCAAACACTTGCGGGTCAGATTACAACTCTACATAACTTTACTCCTCTTCAAAGCCAAACAAAACGGAAACCGGCCATGTCATAAACCCTCTTTTTTCCTTATTATTTAAGGCTTAAAAAAAGCATCCAAAGACTCCAGCCACATGGGTACAAAATAAACTATTCATGAATGTAGCTTCTTTATGTTATAGGTTTTTTTTGTGACAAACATTTAAATAATCTATATTTGTAGGGTGATATCTTGGAGATTACTTCACTATCAATATATAGAAGTAATAACCTGGTAGATAGCATTACCTATGAAAGGTCCATCCCATCTGCTATTCTTGCTGAAAGCTTTTCATGCACCAGTAAACTCAGTAAATATCAGAAGATAAAGCATAAGCCTACCACGCCATGGATTTACTCCTAATGTCTCCTCAAAGTGCAGCCTGATGCAACGATTACAAATGATTTTTCTTCTAATGTCATTTTACATAACCCTTTTTTCTGCATGAGTAGTTAGTGCGGAATGAATGAATGAATGCCATTAAAACAGTTAATCATTATCTGGGACACTGGCCTTGCTCCCTTCTCAACTAGGAATCTCCATGACAAAGGCCAAGAGATCAAAATGCCAGGGCTGCCTCTCTGGCCTATTTCTGACAGTAATTTTTTATGCAAATGGCCCTGCTGGGCAGCTCCCTCTGTGACCTTGAGCTCCCCTTATCTGCTCTGACTTTGATCCAATGAGGGTTTGCTGTTATGAAGCTCATTACTACTTAGGATCTGCAATCTGGCTAAATCTCACTAATTAAGGGAAATCTTCTGACCTCCATTTTTGTGTATTTCTCCAGTCCTCTGCATCATGCGACACTAGACCTGGACAGTGTGGAGGACCAGTGTCCAGACCCTTTGGTGAGACTCAATGTGCCTGTGCTGGACCAATGCCTCTCTTGTCTGGCCACGCCAGCTGACCTCTGCAGTGCAGCACGGCGGGCAGGGTGTGCTCCGTGACTTAGACCTGTACGGCAACACGTGCCAGTCACACCAACAGCCAAGGGCAGACCGAGCCCTGCACAGAGCCATCTCTTGTACCCTTAACAAAGCCTTCTACCCTGCCCCGTGTGCCCACTCTGACAACCAAATACATTTCAGAGAAGCTTCCCGTGCCATCCAGCATCTCATGATCAGGTGGAACAGCAGACATGGCCTCCACTGACCCATGGGTGTCCATCAGCTACCGCGCTGCCTCTGCCCACCGCATGCTCCAAGTTCCTTCTGGTTGCATCCAACATCAGTTTGGGCAACCCTGATGTAGTCTGCGAGGAAGTAATTCTGTCACCCCTTCAGAACCACCCCAGGGCTGGTAACCTATGGCTGCCTGCCCCGCCGCCAAACCATCCACCGCTGCTCTCTCGTGAAAGGAGACAGTCATTGCTTCTGGTCTGTTCTATCCATTGCTGTGCTCATACATCATCTATGAGATAATACTCACTGTTATTTTTCATTGCTCTAAGTAATTAAGCCATGGATAAAAGATAGAAGCATGGGGAGAGGACACTGACACAACTCCAAGAGCAGATTTGGGCACTCCTTCCAATAACGTGCCCACCACAGGCCAGGCATGAGTCCTGCTTTTGTGCAGTTTGGCAAGAAAAACAAGACATGAGGCGGGCAGGACAACTCATTAGCAGTGATGTTTTACCAATTTCTTGAGCCACTGAAAGATGATCATCAAGTGAATCATTACACGCGGTGGGCTGCAGACTGGGGTTGGACAGGGAGATGGTCATAACAGCTCTATCACTGGAAAACACACATTTATTTTCTCTTTACAAATTACCATAATCTACTTGTGTACCAGCTGAAGCAATGGCAGTTTAGCGTCATTCCCCTATACTCAAAATTGCCAATATAAGATATCATGTAATATCATAATTATACTGTGGGTTTTTGTTGTTGTTATTTTCTTTAACCATGTCATGCACCCAGCAGACTCGGATTCCATTGGGTAATTCCTTAATTAGGCAGATTTTTGAAACAAGTATTATGTACACAACAGACCGGAACGTCTCCTTTGGAGTCTTCCGAGTCTATCAGGTGATTGCATCATTAAGCCACACATGCTACGTAGTAAAAATCCTTATGAAAATTCATGACAGAAACACACTGAGCTTGATGCATGCTAATAAGTGAGAAACACACAAATTTAGGATGTTCATATTTTAAATGCCCAAACTCCAAGCAATTAAAAATGGTATAATTTCTTCAACAAATTTTATTTCCTCACTTTTTTTTTCAGCCATCTAAAAAACCTTGTTCTTCAACAGGAGTTGTGGAGGTTGCACCTTTCCACAAACTACACCTTGAAATTGAGATTACTAAAAGTGCTTATGACATTCACTCCACTCTTTTGGCTACCAACAAAGCACAGTGAAATATGCAAGAAAACTGTGACCTAACCAAACTTCTAGTGTGAAGTTTGTTTTTTTTTTAAGTACGTGATGCACATTAAATTACAAATCAATAGATAAAATTTAATTTTTGATTGCACAGCCTGGAAAACCAGAGCCTTTCCCAGAAGAAGGAATTTATATTGTTTGGTCCACAGTATGAGCACGGTGAAGTGGTCGTTTTCTACAGAAATAAGACATTTATGTAATGCATTTTAAATAGATGCAAATAGCATCTACAATCGCCAGTGTGAAACTGCTAAAGGGAGAGACAGAAAGTACAATATTTTATATTTAAAAGAAATGAATATAATCTTTTGGTACAAGCAGAGAAGAAAACACTAAAATATTCATTCAGAAAGTCTTTTCTGAAAAAGGGATAAAAAAATCCCAAGTTCATAGAGAAAATGAATATATGCAAGATAGTAAGGATAACAACAATACAATCCCTGAACGCCTAAAAATCTTCATGGTTTAAAAGGCATCCCAATTTTCTCCAGAGGTGGTGGCATCTCTCCAGTCGTCCATGGCTAATTTTACATGGAATGTAAAACGTTATTTAAATAGGACGGTGCATTAAACTCCAACTATTTTTGATGTAGCTCTCAAACTACAAACTGATCGTTCTTCTATTTTAATTTTAAAGTAAGTTAGCAAACACTTCCTCCCTAATCCCCTGGGACTATCTGTATGGTGACACAAACGCGCAAATTTACGACGGTAGCACAAATGCTCCTCCGAAGTAATGTGCAACATTAAGTGAAATCGTTTCCTGGAAAGATATTATAGGTATCTATATTTTATTTGCCATCTTAAACATATCTGGGTCTTTATGACCTTATTTTAAAAATGTATTTCCTTTTTACATTTCCTGGTGCAAATGGACTGCATAAATAAGCAATGTGCTATGAGGCTTCAGACTAGCCGATAAACCCTTTCAATTTTCATGCCAGCTTCTTCTTTTGTAATTCAAATCTGGCTGAAAACTGGCAGCTCTGAAAACTGAAACAAGCACTGCCACAAATACCTTGTAATGCTATCGACCTTGTCTGCCCATGCAGTGAGAAAAGGGGATGCATATGTGTCTGCAGTCATCCAGATAACACAACTCATTTTTTTGGGGGGATAACAGAAGCCAGCCCCGGACTGTGCACCAAAAGCAGTCATTACCAGGCAAGCTGGAGAATAAGTCTCTTCAAAATACACAGCGCATTTAAAAACCATATACAGGGCTCAGCCACTGCTTTCATTACCAATTTTAATTTAGCTCCTTCAGTTTGCCAGCCAGATAAACTCTTTAGTGCTGTTTTTTAATCTATTTGCCACATTTTATGTTTAAGATTATAGTAATATGGGACAGGAGAAGGAATCACTTTTAGAGGAAATAAAGAAATAGATCCGCTTATCAGCGCCCATCAGAAAGTTCATTAATCAGCCAGGCTTTGTGCCCCCTAAATTGAAAGGTTAAATAATCCTCTCAGGAATATTTCTCGGCACCACCGCCAATTGTCCGGAGAGAAGCTGCCATTCACCGTGCTCTGGATCGGTGACAGGGTATTTTACCACTGCTTGGACCCCAGACAATGATGGACAAATGGCCTGGCTCACAAAGAAACCTTTTAGTACAAGGATGGAGAAAGGACCACAAGCTTTGAAGTGGGGTGGGGGAGGTGGGAAGGAGGCAGGGAAGGAGCAGGAGGAGGAGACTCGTGCATGGGGGCACGTATGTTTTATCTGAATGTTTATTAGGCGACCCCAACGTTGCTCGGTGCGCCCAGGCGTAGGCGCGGGGAGAGCACGTGTGGGCAGGCACCCTACGCACGCACGCTCGCTGCGCTAAGCGTATGCATACTTACACATACATTTATACATTAATCTGAACACAAATATTTGCAAAGCCCATAAAATCAGAAGATGAATAGAACTAACGCATGGTTATATTTATTAGCCAATACACTGGGGAGCCCAACAAACCCCAAGGTTTTAATTTTTACTGTCATTCCAGATGATTTACAGCTTCCCCTCTCTCTCTCTCTCTCTCTCTCTCTCTCTCTCTCTCTGACCTTTGCGTCGTCTGCTAATCACCTTTCACCAGCAGATGCGAAGGAGGAAGTACCACATTTGAAACAACTTTCTTAGGGAAGTGTTCTCAATAGATTCACTTTGAGGCGATTCCTGGTTTCAACTAAGATTGAAGGACACATGGAAAAACACAGCGCTGCTGGAGGACACCAGTGGCACACCAGTCTGTGGAAAGTGAGTTTCTGCTGGGGCACCTTCTATACAAACAGCAATTCAAGCTGTTTACACTTCGTAGCAGTTTGGCTTCCGTCCATAGCATCCTTTACTGACAGATAGTTGAACAGACAACTCCCTTACATCACCAATATGTTATCTGTGCATGTTAATGTCTATCAATGCCCTCATAATTTTGTCATGTATTCCCCATTTATGAGCACCATAATTATTTTTACCCAGCTTTATAATAAGTGACATTTGCCTGGAACACATCCTTGAAGAAATGTCTGACAGCTTGTATACAATCATGGACTTTTCTATTCCTTTGCATATCCACCTACCTCTCTAAATGAGTCTCAGTTTCATAAAATTTCTACTTTAATATGACTCGGGACTTTCTGGACAGATTACACTGTCTGAAAATGGAATAAAAGGTTTCAGGTCTCTCCCCCCTCACACCACATAAATATGCCATTGATCAGAACTGTTTTCTCCAAGCCACCCTCTGGTATCTTGGTGCTATTCTTGCCCCTCTGTCTCCTTCCTCACAGCATCATCAGAAAAGCAGAATTAATTTAACCAGGGCCTCACCTGCCATCAAAACAAGTTAGACAGCCGCTGGATATCATGTGTGAACCCAGTGCCATTAATTTTAAAGCAGAAGACATTTCAGGGTTATCACACAGTCCACAGAAACCCTTCAGTGCTTGAGTGTGCCCTCACCCACCACCCAGTTTTTTAAATGCTGGAGGAAGTTACAAACGCACCTTGGAAACAGAACTAACTGCGTAGTCCAGAACCAACATATAATTACCTCCTATTAGCTACAAGATGAGTATTTACTACAGAGAGAGAAGCTGTAAGTTTGAAGGGAGAAGAAAAAAAAGAAGATTAAAAAAAAAGCCAAGCAGCTTTTGGAGTTGATGCTGACTCAGATACTCTGAATCCAGGCAGTGACCATTCACATCTCGCAAATATATCACCTGGCCTGCTGCAGGAACAGTCCCTCTCCTGCAAAGGCTGTCTCGCTCCCAGATTGGGGAGGCAAAGGCTGTGTCGCACTGCTGCCTGTGGCACTTGCCATGCCATGCCGGGCAGCATCGCCAAAACCATGGCGTCCCTGCAGGGCACTCATCAGGCCAAGCACGGGTCGAGCACCAGAGCAAAACACCTAACGAAACAGCAAGTGAAAGCTGATCGGCTTGTGCCGGTGCTGGGGAGACAGACGAGGCCTCGCCGCGGTCGGTTTGGTGCCGGCTGCTGCCAGGAGCAGCCAAGCGTGGGGCAGTGGATGCCCATCGCAGGGTCACACCATGGGCCTTGGAATGGGTGTCAAATGCTCATTTAATCCAAAATTGACATTCAAAACCAAGCTAAAACTGATGGCCAAATATTCCACAAGATGACTTTTTCCATTGTCATACAAGGGTGCTGTAGCATATATACATATGTATTACGTACATATACACATACATCATGTACCTGCATCTGTGACTCTGCTAGCTCATGGTGAAACACAACCTGCTTTCAGCACATGGCTTCACGCTACCCATCATTTACAGGGTCTGTGGTTCCTTTAATATAACCTTAATGACTGATTTTTCAAAATCTGAAATCAGAACCAGGATAATTCTGCCACTTCCCTATCCACATGACAGGACCAAACAAGATGTGTTAATATTACTGACATGATAGACCCTCTTGGAATTAAACTAGTGAATACTTTAAGGGAATCCTAATCCGTAGACTATTAACATGATCGAGCATAACTTGAGAAAGTTACCATTTAACAATGTGGAGCTGCTGGCGGCTCCAGGCAGATGGATCATGGACAAGAAGCATCAGCAGACGGCAGTGACATGGACAGTCATGGGCACTGCTGCCAGCGCAGAGCTGTACCGGCCACCGATGCTAAATATGTGTGATGCACCAACACGCAACTTGCTTGTGTGATAAAACACAAGGGTTTCAGTACTACCCAAGCACATAATTTACAAGCAGCATCTGAGTGGACATTTGACCAGGGAAATGCTGCTCCTGGTTTACTCCATTTTGCAATATAAAAATGAATCAAAATATATTTAACATTACCAACATCAAAGTGTAATTTTTATAAGTGTTGAAATGTCTCCTGGATCACAGGGTTTTTTTTTATTTCCTATGGAATTTTGAAACTGACTTTTGTTTTAACAAAACTGAGAAAAATTTCAGGAATGTAGGAACCTTAATACAAATATTCATACACAGATTTACTGCAGAATAAAGGGCATAGAAATAGATATTTTTTCCTCAAATAAAAGTATTTTCAAAATTCATGGGAAGTCTCGTTATACCTTGAAAATTCTGCCTTCCTTATTTAGATGCTTAACACTTGACATGGTAAAAATTATTTAAATGATTGTATAGCTTCATCTTTTCAAACTAAAGGAAAGAGAAGTGAATTTTTTTACCAAATCTGTCAGTGTTAAAGGAAAGATCATCTCAACTCTTCCAAGTGCAGTTGTGTACATGATGGGGAAATGCTTCAGCAATGAATCTTACCACGACTATCCTGTTTTCTGTGCAACTGACCCCTTATCCAACAGTTTTGATGCAGCAAAAAATACGTATCGCAACAGTGTTGGCATATGCTGGGCCAAGGAGGAATGCACATAGCAGCTTCTGTGTTGGAAGCAGAGATTCCTGCCCACAAGTTTGCATGGGAGGGAGCAGCTCCCTCCAGCCTTTCTCCAGCTGTGAGCACATCTTGCCACCAGGACTGCTGGCACAGCACTTGAGAAATGTCACGTATGCCCAGATAGCTTCCTGGGCACGCCAGGGCAAGCCAGCTGCAGGCTTAAACATCAAAATATCAAAATATCCCCTTTCCATCCCCTTTTAATTCCCATCCCCTGCTCTTTTCCTCCTTTTCCCATTTAAAGGCAGGGCAAAAAACTATTGCTTTTGCAGAAAACACAGAGTTCCTGAAATTACAATGACATGTGTACTGAAGTCAGGGGTTGTCTGCAGGATGGTGCTTCTCAAGGACAGACACTTCCAGGAGGTTATTTGGAACACCACAGTCAGAAATGGGAAGCTGGTCAGCCCAGCCTTCTGTCTTCCCAGCCTAAGAATGCTTCCAGAGACACATGAAACTGCAGCTCCTGGTTGAAGGACAGTCAGCCTTTAGCCCTCAGTTTAAGAGACCTTGTACTTTATTGCCTAGGGAGGTGGATGGAGACAAGCGCGAGGCAGACTCTTGTCAGTGGAAGCTGGCACGCTCTCTGCCACACTGTCGGGATGAGGGTACGCAGCGGCTGACAGCTGCCCAAACTGTCCCCAGGCTTGTGGAGCTCCAAGGGCCGTTGCAGCTCCCTGCTCTGGGCTGGCAAGGGCCAGACACTGACCACAGCCCTGGTGTGGAAGCAGACACCGAAAGTGGATCGGTGCTCCACAGCCGGGAGGTACCCAGAGACTGACATGCACTTCCAGGAAAGGCCGTGCAAGGCAAAGATGCATTGGCATTTTGCAGACACCCGTCTGGAACTTCCTATTTCAACTCAACCGACATGTAAAAACCCTAATTATCCTGTGCTCAGAGTCAGCTAAAACCCATCATTTTCACAAAAAGGCAAATTCTAAGCAGTGCTTTTTGTAGATATCACATAAAGTTACTGTAGCTACTTCTTTTTTCTGTAATATTTAAAATTCAGATTTAAAGTAAAGAAATTGTTCTAGCACACTTTCTTACTGAAAGCTATAGCTTTGCACTGATAAAATTACATTTATTTCAGGACCTGAGGTTCTACTTTATATATTAAAAAAAGCCTATCGGAAAGAACTTTGTCTTTTGTGAAATACGTTTTCTTTGCAATAGAAACAAATTTTAAGTTTAGGTTTCTGACAGTCTGACAAATACTTGAAACTTGAAAGAGAACAATAATGTGGGACAAATTATAATTCGTAGGGAAAAGGAACAGAAGGTAAAACAAAATTCCAGGGACCTTCTCGACGGCACACAAACCACCTTTGGTGTATTTGTATTCACCAGAGCAGGACAGGCAGGGGCTTCAGGTGCATCGCTCCCACAGACAGCGCTGCCAAAAGCACTTTGACTTGAGCTCAGACAGAGCAAGCAGAGAATTTAAACTCCAAATATCTGCCAGTTGTTGCCCAAGATCTGCCCCGCCAAAACAGACCAGGATGCATTTCCTGAGAACAGGAACTCTTCATGAACCCAGGCACCGAGGGGACACCTCTCCCTCTCGGGCGTGCGTGGGGATGTGGTCATGCTCTCGGTGTTGGTGGCTGCCCACGATCCACAGCAGACAGAGGCACGCTCAGCCCACACTCACATCCCCAACAATTTTGGGTTACCTTCCCTGTGAAATGGCAGGGGGGTTGGAACTAGATGATCTTTAAGGTCCCTTCCAACCCCAACTATTCTACAATTCTACGATTCTACGAAATATCCCGCTGAATGGCAACTGAAGCGCTGACACATGAAGGCTCACTCTTGATTCCAAAATACAAACAAACACGTTGTCTATTGAGGTATTCTTAGCAGAGTCAATAAAAAATAACTTTAAACAGGAAAAGCAGCTTAGTGCTGGGGTCTCTGACCGGCCCGCAGCCTGCCATCACGCAGACCAGGGGAGCTGATGCCGCAGCCATGTTCTCGGCATTGCAGCAGCCCCGTCCCATGCATGAGGAAGCTGGGCTTAATCTCCTCCTGAAAATACTCCTAAACCACCCTTTCCCTCATTGCACAAAACTTACAAAGCTTCTCTGGAAACCCAAGGCTCGCTTGTTCCAGCTGAAATATTTTTTTGCTGGAGTCATACTTTAAATTTTCTCTTTCTGAAAGTCACATTTTAAAGGGTATAAATTGACTTTTGGCAACACCGCTTACATTTTCATTTCAGAAAAAAAGTGGCAAGCCATGAGGAATTTTAATAATGCACACAAAGAAATCCGAGCGCAAAATTTAAACACAAAAGATGTATTGTCCCTTCATGTCGTTTACGCACAGAGGCCAAAACCGCCAATTCCTGCTTCACCTTCTTTTATGTAAGTGGATTAAAAGTAAGATTAACAAACTGTCAAAAAGCATGTTAAATGATGGCTTCTGCTAGTTAAAAATTCTGATGGTTCTAAAACTCTGTTGGTGGCCATCTTGGCCTGGGAGCTTTAATATAAATGAGTCTGGAGGGGGCAAGGAGCCCTCGCTGCCGGAGCAGGACCAGTAGAGGAAGAGTTTATCGAAAATGAGCAATCCCTGCAGAAAGAAAACACCTAATCCCAGCAGGATTTACTTTAATGTGCAACTACACCAAGAAACACACTAGAAAAATAAAAACCTGTGCTCTGCCCATTTTAGGGACGGGGTTTCACTGATCTCTTTATGTTTCTGAGGAAGATGCTAACACTTGAGTCAACTCCTGTTTGCTTTCTGCACCCACACCTCGGTCCTGCTCTGGACTGGCCGTGCTCACACTTGTACCCCTCAAGCCTCTTTGTACAATGAAGCCCAGAAGTGCATGCAGGGAGATCCATGTGCTAGCTAGTGTGTATCCCATTTTACACCAAATATCGAGGTGGCCATTTGCACTGGGTGTCCCACCAGGGCCACCATGCAGAAGGGGCTTGGGTGAGTCAAGGGGCTCACACAAAGACACACAGCTCCACACTGGGAGCAGAACACGGGTCACTGTGCCTTGGAAATAAATTTCCTCTTTAATCTCCAGTGATGTCATCTGTTGGGTGGAAATGCGATTGCTTGCGGCAGTGCAATATCCACCCTCAGCTTTATCAAGCGACTCCAGCAGCAAAGTCATAGGGTGACCTGTGGGATGGGAGCAGGTCTGGACCTGATGTCCCCGCTGTGGTCTCGCGGATAGAACGCAAACAGCCTTCTCCCATGGTGTGGAGGGGCAGCTCCAACCCTGCCACACACCTGGAGCCCGGAGCCATGCATGGTTCTGGCAGCTCCGGGGAAGAAGGAACAGTTGCCTGATAACATGCCGCTGTGGACCCCGCTCTGAACCTGGGGTGTGGCAGGAATGTTCTTCCCCAGTGTGCAAACCGACTTAAAACTGGAGCTGGCACCTGACAGGCAATCGGGTAGAGATCAAACTCACAGGGATCCTATTGTATTGTGTAGAATAAACTGCAAACCCAAACCAAACAGATTAAAATAGTAGGGTGCCTTAAACTCACCAGTTTTTCCTCTGACTTCCTTTTTTCTTGTAATTAGAGGGCTACCAACTGGCCTCCATTTGAGTACAAAATATTCAATAAATGCCCCTGCCTTTGTAGACGAAATCCAAAATGACGAGAGAAGGGGTACGAAAGCACACCGAGCATTCTGAGGATGCAGAAGCTCTTCCATGAGCACCCCCAGCACCCTTCAGAGGAGAAGGGATGTGATGGCGTGTCGTACGGAACATGGTCCGTGCTTCTCTGGGTGTGTGCAGCACCCAGCTTTCCAAAAGACAAAGTTGTAACCTAAGCTTCCTCGGAACCTAGAACAAAGAGCTCTGCCAGGCCTCAGATGCCTCGCCTGTTAAAAAATAACACATATTATTATTTACACCGCAGGAAGCTGCGATCATAACGATTTATTCCAGATTCGCCAAGAAGTCCTTGTGTTGTTATCTGAATTTATAATAAACCCTGTAATAAACACAAGCGGGAATCAAACCCAACCTATTTATTGCAAATGGACACCTATATGAAGAAAAACTTAAAATATGTTTTGAGAAGTATAATTTCCCTTTTCTGATACAGGGGAAATACATAGTGAGTGGCACAACGAAAATGATTTGTAAAAGTTTTAAATCTCCATCTTAAAGAGGTTATTAAATATTATTTTAAACCTCAGTGGGAATTGGGTTGTTCTGCTGACTTTGATTGGTTTTTTTTCAGAATAATTTTAGTTAACAGAGTTGAAAGAACAAGTTTAAAGAAACCAACTTCATCCAGTTATAAAGCTTAGATTATCACAGAGCCTTTAAATTTAAGCTTCATTGAATACAATATGATAATCTTTTTTTCTATCAAAAGGCAAATTAAAATATTCTGCTCATAATCCTTTTTGCCATTTCGACTGCTCGTAAGGTTTCTTGCGCCGGCAGTCTATTTCGGTCAGAATAAGACATTTCTGCCCACACAACAAATTATTTGTAATCTGCCAAAATTTGTCACCACAGCTACTGTAAACAAACCCTACCAGCACCCACAACAGCAGAATGGATTTATTATTTAGTCATTGTTCTAGTCCAGACGCGCTCCTGTGCAGGGGCTCTGAGAAGTCAATAGATGGCAGTCCATCTCTTAGGAAAGCACCAGATAATGAATAAAATCACCAAGGCTTCACAAAAGAGAAAGGTGGAGGGCTGTGTGGCTCCCCACAAGCATTCACAGTAATTAAGAATACTTTATATAATGCACAACATTTAGGCAAACTTTGCAGCGGCCGCCTGCAAGCAATGCCACAAAACCGGTCTTTTACTGCACACCCAAATGCCATGTTTTATTGGCGCTTATTTGTACCCTCGTGTGTGACACCCACTATCCATTTGCCAAAATCAATGTAAAACTCATGGCTGCACCCACGGCTAAAGAGGAGAAACTCACTGAGGCCCCAGCCTGCTTGAGAACAACCAGGCACCCTTCACAGCAGCCACCACAATGGCACTTTTTGTTGAACTTCCGTTGTTTTCCTTTAACCTGCTGTCCTGTTTGTACTGAAATATTTACGCTAAACTAGGAAAATTGTAAACTTTTATAGTGAAATACTGCTGTGCTGACACAAAAGTAAAATATGTTGGCTTTTTAGTTACAATTGTATAAATATATTTAAAATCTATGTTACTCTAACACATAAGTTTTTATTCTTGTGAGAATGCTGTTTACTACTGCTTTAGGTGCAAAAATTCTATTTAAATACAATTATAAAAGCTCGGACTAACACGTTTAAACAATTCAGATAATTAAATTTCTTGAGGAATAACTTATTTTAAATATCAAGGATGTCTTTTACTAGACAAATTTTTAAATCCCAAGTTCAATCTGAGAATTAACACAACCCTGAGTCAAAGTCAGTCTTCCCACGCAAAAAATGGAGCCATGCAGAGCATTTTCCACACATCAGAAATACAGGTTATTTGCAGACAATTTGCAGTTCACTGCTAAAGAAAAAAAAAATCATTTATCAGTAGCAAGGGTCTGACTCACTGTCAATTTATCCTTGTGTGTCCGTATTTGACCACATTTCAAAATGCCCCTAAAATGCACCAAGAATTTCCAAATGGGTACTTTTAATTAAATACACTTGTTTTCATAACCTTTTCTAGCAAGAGCTCGTTTTGACAAATTTTGTTAGCTTTGTACCAACTGAGGAGTCAACTCCAAACACTTTCTACAAAATTCAGATAAAATTTTCTGCCTCAGACACCTCAAATTCTGCCCGAGGAACAACTCGGCCAGGTTTAAGCTCCCACACACGTTGTAAAAAAAAAATAAATCTTTTTAAAGTGTGGATTGCAATTCACTTATTGAAGAATTTTCAATGGCAAGCAAGACTAAAATTAAATTAAATCTGCCTTAGTAAAAACTAGAACCCAACACTTTACCGCACCCAGCACACCTCTCTGATTATTAGATTCCAAATACCATAAACATTTCAAAACTGTTTTTGTATGCACCGTTAGGGATTACAATGAAAGACAGTATTTACCTTTCTCCTTCATGCAATTTTAAAGAAGCAAACAAAAATACTCAGTGAATGCGCTTTTTGCTTATAAAGGATTTTTAAAAGTCCCTACCAACTCTGTTTAATATAAAAATAAACACCCAGGAAGGGTGGAGGATTCCCAAAGCAGATCTTTCAAATCATCATGCAGAATACACAAGCAAGATGTTTTAAGCAGAGATTTCTTATATTAACTGAATTTAGGATCAAAAGCAGACAAAAGAGCATTTCACTATCATGAAGAGGTGCGAGCAGGAATTACAAAGCACATCCCAGTTATTGCTCTAAAGAAAAAGCCCAAACCAAAGACATCTAAAGAAAAGTAGTGGACAAACTTTGCTACTTTGATTTGTGCAAGCAGCAGTGATTAATTATCTACAGCAGGTAAATGCATACGAGGTTCATCTGGAGAGCAGTGACAGCAAAGATTCAGATGAACAGCAAAAATCCTAATTTTTAGAGTTGTTTTTATGTGTAATAATTTTATAAACTAATATATTGAAAATCTGTGCTACCTATCCACTGACTATTGTCTTAACCAATCAAACATTGTTCCAGGTTTCAATATCTATTTTTATATCTATTTTACATGTAAGTAATACACTGATACAGATCACAAAGTTTTATTTCTTGTTTTGGTGATTAAAGATCAACTAATGCAGGCCGAGGAAGAAGTTACAGCTATATTTTTACCGATTAGAAATTATCTATGAAGTTTATAAAGTGTTTTTGCTCACATTAAAAATGTCTCCACTTTAGCTGAGATTTATTTTACTCATTTAAAAAGAAAGCTTTGTCACACGCACTGATTAATTACCAGCATCTGGGATATCTGAAATGAGATTATTGCTTCTGCTACGCATCTCAGCTTAAAATTTAACCTCTTTGTATGTGTAAATGTGGTCACTGAGAGCAGGGAGTGCTGCAAGGCACTAATTTAATGATTACAGTATTAAAACAAAATCATAAGTTCTAAAGATGTTTAAAAAACAGTGACAGTGTTTCATTGCATTCTTCAGTTCAAAAACTCTTCAGATGTTTATTATCTTCTCGCAGAAGATGCTTGTCTATATTTTATGGTCAGCAGTTCACAGAGGAGTAAATAGGCTGGGTGTAGAAGAAAATAAAAAAGGTGTTTCTACTTACTGTTAGGTGATACTGCCTCCATATTTCTGGGCAAGCCTGGAAAATAAAAATATTGATCAGCTAGGAGCATGAAACAAGGTGCTTTACAGCCTGTTGGTTTTGGCATAACACAGTATCCACCGGTGTCGGTCACAGGAAAATAAGAAGCTTAACTGAAAGGGTCTGCATTTCAGCTTCAAAAACCTGGCTAGACAGTTTAATTGAATTTTACACTGGTTTAACACACTCCCTGCCATTGTCAGAAAGCCAGTAACAGTTTTCTCTCTCCCCTTCTTCTCTGAAGGGCAGAAGTTTGGGAGAGTAATGTGCTCTCAACTGCAAGAAGTATTAATACCGCCACAGAAACAGAAATGAATTTAAATTCACCATTTTCTGCCATTTTAAATTTACATAACATTTTGGAAATTAAATCACAACATACCTTCCTTTCGTATAGGAACAGAAATATTTTAGTTTTTGCATACATACCTCTATCCTAATCAAAATATAATTGTTACATGTAATAATCCTCAGTAGCCTAATGTCAGATGAGTTGTAAACAAGAAGCATAACAGATTGCTTTAATGTTTCTATTTTTACAATGGCTTGCTTGATATATTTTTTTTAATTTTGTTTATTTTTTTTTTTTCAAACTTGCCAGACTCCCACAAAAACTTGTAAGAGCAGCCCTTTGTGAAAAACCTGGCAGAAGAGATTTTTGAATTGCAGCAAGAACACAATAGACCTGAGGAATACATAGGAAGCAGGAAAATGTGGGTCTTCTCCTTGAAACAAAACCAGGATGTGTTAATGATCAATGAAACAGATTGGTTTTTTCAAGGGTTCTTAACATTTTTACAAAACTTACAATATTTCTGTGTGCTGCTCTGGCTCCGAAGCCACAGACGGACAGGGAAATAGTGGCACACTGTCTGCTGGCCATTTCAGTGTTTAAGAGAGTCTGCGCGCAGTCACTTCAATGGAGGGCTTCACTTTTGTTTAAAATATTTACCCTTTTATTAAAATCACTCCTTAATCATTGGAACAACTAGCAATTTGGTTGGCCACTCTCAATTTTCCGTATTTTAAGAAGAAATATTAGTTAGTCCATGGCTTCTACATAATATGCTGGAGCTCCAATTTCAGACGCTGAAGCCTCATGACTACTTGCAAATGAGCACTATTAACATTTCTTTAGATTTTGAATAAATTTTTCACCCATGCCTAAATTCTTGCCTTCTTTTATTCGGACAGAGCATGTTAATTTAAAAAAAAAAAAAAATCCCACCAACCAATATTAGCAACAGAATCTCTCTAAAAAATCCAAGTTTGTGGCAGTCACCCTGTGGCACATATGGTATGTTTTTCCTGGGTGTGATGGAAATGATATTACTTATTATTCATTGTTACAGTTAACACAATTTTCTAGAGAAAAATCCACAATCTGTTCTGTGTAATGGCTCGATGTTTCTCCTCTTACTCAAATACCACATGTAAATATTTGAGTTTTTTATTAATATTTCTATAAAGGCAAAGTGTGAAGCACCTCACATTTCTAACAGGAGCAGACCACGACATCTGACAGTTGGAACACACTCGAGCTGCCTTCCAGTGCAAACAAAAGGATCTTCCTCCTTTGCTAACTTACACAGGATTCGGAGGCGCGACGTATAAACACTCTCTAGTGTATAAAAATATTATGTCAAAGACCTTCCCTTCTCCCTCAAACCTGCAAAAGGCTTCAGCCGTATAGGAGACCATGGCCGCTGCAGCGCAAGGGTAGCAGACAGTTATTTATACATTAGTTCTGGATAGTTTTCGATTATCACAGTGTCCCCAGACTAATGTGGTTGAAAAATCGCAACCAATGAGTTGTTATTTACTGGCAAAATGCCATTCTGTGATGTGACCTTTACACACACAGAAGCTATATAATAGTAATAAAAAAATTACTTTATTTTTTAATAAGAGTTTGGTTGGGGTTTTTTTTTATTGCTCTGGATACAAAGACTCCGCTTTTAGTGAAAATCTGTAACTCGGAGCAGACATCCACAGTTGGCACTGCTCTTGCCAAAGCCCTGGAAGAGGCACAGTCCCAACGCCCCAGCAGAGCCATTGAGGGGCAGGTTTTACCATCACCCTCACCCTTTAAGGCTGTGGGAAAACTTAAGGGAGGCAGGAAGAAGCTGGTGAGGGAAAATTGGCCAAGCATATTTCTTCATTCAGATGGTGATTCAGTGTGATACTTCTGATCGTGACCATGATCACTTACGAACTTCAGAAGTTGAATACAATAGTTAAAAAGGATGCCTGGCTAAACAACAGCTTATTAACGAGGAGTCCTATTACCTTGCATCAGCTCAGAGTTATTGTCTGTATCTTCTACCATGGAGTGACAAAAAGTGTAATTAACAATTACTGCTGAATTCAGTCTCCTCAAACGAAGCGCAGGGGTTTGCTATGGAAGAGAGCATAACCAAATACAACAGCCACCAAACCTATGATTTTCCTTTATTCATTTAAGAGTACTTAACTGTGAATCGCCCTCATTTAATGAGAAGCCCTTGCAGTGCACAAGAGTGATGGCAGAGCAATGAGCTACGTTAAAATAAAGCGCATTTACGTCCTGCCCCACTGCTCCGCCCGTACCAGCATTCGGCTGCACTGGCACAGACAGTGCCCACTCCATAGCATGGTTTGGTGCGGAGCACGCAGGTGCAGTGCGTTTCCCACACCTCTGCATGCCTTGTGTGCCGCGCAAGTGCCAGGCGATTGGTTTCCCCAAACCTGTGCTGATGTCGCTGCAGCCCATCTTGGGTTGGTTTGGAAGGGCGATCACTCCTACCCGAGCCTGATCCGCCTGATCCGCCTGAGATTGCCACACCGAACGAACCAAGGCCGGGTGCTGTGCATTTTGACCCACATTGAATTGTATCAGGTGCTAATTATTGTTTTACCAGAACAACAGCTTAATGCATCTGTTATTTAATTCCCATTTCCCTATTCTCAAATGTGAACATCAAAGAAAATAAAACACTCAATCTCAAGCAGCCCCTGACAGCAGACCCGGACTCGAGTGCTCAATAGACGAGGCCCTTGCCACCAGTTCTCATATTTCCACTACAATGAGCAAACACAAAACCAGCACTAAGCGCCCTTCCCTCCTTTCCGCTCCCTTGGCCGGTCGTCTGCCTTGCGCTGAGAGAGCCCTCGACGCAGCCCTGCTGGGAGCGCGGCGCGGGGGAGAGGATTAGCCCCGCTAACATGCGAGCGCTTGCAAAAGGGAAGGAAAAACCCCGCTACTGTATTTGGCGTATGAATAACCAAAATGCACGCGCTGACAGGAGACCGGGACGGACCCGCGGCTCCCCGGGAGAAAATGTAGCTGTGATGAGTGACAGGGCTTTCAGGAAATATGTTCACAATCACAGACAGTGAAGGCCATGACCTAGATCGTTTAAGAGCTTGTCTTGTCAAATTATCAAAAGCTTCTTCCTCTCTGAATAAAGAGTGACATAAGTGAGTGTCAGAAAGCTGCAGGCTGACAAGCCAAGCATACAATAACAGCATGCACGTCACATACTTGCCGAACACCGCCACGGCTAGCGGCAAATCTTAATGAGAGCGCGGCTGGCCCAGGAGACTTGGGTCCCTGCTGGCACAGCTACTCATCTCGCAAAAATCCTTCAGCTCTGAGTCAGTTATGGTCTGACACGACGACTACAATTACTAAACACAACTTTTTAACAGAATCCTCTGGTGCTTTGTCAAAGCAGCGGCTGCGAGGAGCTGCCCCGCTGCAAGCCACCACAATAAAACAAAAGATTTGCCAAAACACACACTTTTCATCACCTCCGCATGGGAACAGCCAGAGAAAACACACAATGCTTCCCTTCAAAACCACTCCTGCACGAGCAGATGTTGAGACCTTTCCCTGCGCCGCCGATGCAGACAGCCGCCGCTGCTGAGCTAGTTAACCGCTGGTGCTGGCCAGGCTCCTGGTGGCAGTTACTTGTGTGCACCATGAGGTGGGCATTGGCTCGCTGCAGGCACGAGAAGTGGGCACCGCTGCTGGGGCAGGAGGTGAGAAGAGCAACCCCCTTGTTTTCTGCCCAGGGGAGTGCTGAGGGCTGGTGGCAGTGCCGGCAGCAACGGGTCCCCATCGGCTGCGAGGCCACCCCATGCCTCCAGCCACATCCTGGCCTGGAGAGGCTGTCACATCGCTGCGGCAAGCACCGTCGTGGCTTTCCAATACAGCAAAGGCAGGAGAAAATCAGGGAGAAAAGAGGCTAATGGTGGTTTACATAGCCAGAAAAGGAGTCAGGACACACGGACAAGATGCTGGCTAAGGTACTTGGCTGGTTTCTGGGAAGGAGCACTGCTCACAGGTGTTCAGGGTGCACAGACATGCATGTGTCTCTACATGAGCGGGGCCAGCAAGCATGGCTGCAGAGCACCGGGAGCCGGGCACTGCCGGCTGCCAGCTTCCAGAGGAGCTCGGGCAGCTCACCGAGCACCTGACCGAGCACCTGCACACTGCTTTTTCCTATGTATACAAGGAGATGCTGCCCTGTCAGCAACGTTTGCCGGCTCCCTGCCATATCATTCTACTCATGAAGTTCTTTTCCCAGTCTTGCAGCTGTAGACCACAACCCTCGTGTCACCGACTTAACTGCCACTGAACCTGCAAAACACAGGATGTTCACAACATGGCGTTTTCAACGTATATACATAGAGGCATAATTACATACATACGTACTCACATGCATATTCAGATACACATATATATGTACCCAGAACGCCTGATGTGATCTTTCCTAGGGAGAGCGGCATGTGGTCAGAGCTGTGCTTAAAACTTTCAAACATCTCTGCTACCTGCTCCTCATCTGATCTTCCTGAGGAGAGCACACAGGGTTGTGCTGCTTCCAACATGACTCCAGCTAACAAGACTCCATACATTCCCAGGGCTGTCTCAGGGGAAGAGGCTGACCTAACAGATAAAAATGTGTTACCCTGAAAATGTTTTAAATCCTTTTGAACATTTTCAATTCAAACCAGGCGAAGCACCTCCAGCTGCCTCACAGTCACTTCTAAACAGAAGCAAGGCTGTGGAGTCATTCTAAAACAGACTGCGCACAGAGGCTTGTTCTGCATCCTTTGTGTCACAGCAAAAGAGAGTGAACTTTCTGGGAAAGACAAATTAAAACTGTTCTGGAGCATTCAAAGTATTTGGTAATATAAAAAAAAAACCTATGGTATGTATTGGTTTTTTTCCCAATGCTGTGTTAAGATCTGCTCAGTGAAGGCTGGAGCAGCATTTTCAGAATATTTTGGAGAGCTTTGAGAACACTAGACTCATTTAGCCCCAGGCTCAGATCAAAACCTGCCTTCTGCCTCCAGCTCCTATGGACAGCAGAAACATCCCTGCAGGCAGGCTAGCACAGAACAGTGCCAGTAACGGAGCTTGCTGAAACACTTAAAATTTTTCTATAAAATACCCTGTGGAGGACTTGTAATTCCTTACAGAAAGAAGGTAGCAGAGGCACAGACACCTGTTATTACCATCAGTTTACATAGCCTGGAGTCAATAATGACCACACTGCATCAGACCGTCCGCCAACAGCATCCATAAGCTGATGCCCCATGGAGCTTAAAAACAAGGCAAGTGTGCACCCTTTCCCTAAGCATTTGCACACCCAACTGTTTCAAGCTCAATAACTGCACACACTGGATGAAGTTGCAGAGTGGCCTTGCAGCCGATGGGGACCCATTGCTGCTGGCGCTGCCACCAGTCCTCAGCACTCCCCTGGGCAGAAAGCAAGGAGGTTGCTCTTCTCACCTCCTGCCCAGCAGCAGTATGCTATGAAGTTGCTATGAAGTTCAATGGATTTCTCTTCCATGAACTGCTCCCATCTCCTCTGGAACCAGAGCAGACTCTGCATCTACTGCACCCCTTGGTAAGGAGTCTCACGGGTCTGCTGCCGATTGCATGGAGCCACCTCTCGTCTCCTCTGAACCTACTCCTACTGCATCCATTACATGTCCCCTAATTCTTGGACTGGAAGAAATGATGAACAATTGATCCCTAACCAGTGATGATTTTGAAGCTCTTCACAGGTCCTTCCCTTTATCATCACTCTTCTAGGCTGAAGAGCTGTGGCTGTGCTGAAGGTCGCAGAAGAGAGGGATCAAACTTGCACCTAGGTGTCTACTACTTTCCTGGTGATTCCTAATGTTTCATCAGCTTTTTCTTCCAAAGCTGTGAACACTGACCTGTTTTTTTTTTTAGTGATTGTATCTCATACTTCCAAGAATTTGAATCCTGAGTAGTAATGCTCAGAGCCCATCACTCCATATGCAAAGAGGGGACATTTTCCCTGGGCATTTTACATCTATTGCCACTCAGGTTCACCCACCATCTTATTGTGTGCTCCCTCAGTTTCCTACAGTCTTTGGGCAGTTTTTCACAGCTGGCTCACAGCTCTGACACTCTAAATAATTCAGTCTTCTCAGTAAATCTTGTCGCCCCATTGTTCGCCCTTTCCCATGTCACACTAGCATATCCTACCTTTATCCTCTTATTCCATGCCTGTTTAGTTTCCTTAAAAGCTTTTGGTCAGGAACTTTGTCAAACGCCTTTTGGAAATTGTAGGCTATGTCAACTGGATCATGTTTACACACATGCTTGTCGACCTTCTCTTTTGAAGAGCTCCAGAGATTTCTTAGAAGCGGGATTTCCTTTACAAAAGCAATCTGGAATCCTTCCGCGTATATCATATTTATACCTCCACTCCAACCTGCCGCTGCTGCGCAGCCTCCAGTAATTGGCTTGGTGTTGCAGCTCTCCCCGGGACCACTGTAAAAACTGTCATATTCACCACTCAGTTCCCAGCCAGGTGCAAAGCAAAACATTACCTGCCCTCATAGCCAGTTTGGCTATTTCAACACCCAGTTCCTCTGCAGGTTTTGAGTAATTGTTATCCTGTTCTGGCAATAGGTTTGTATTCACAGGTTAGTAGTAATCCTAATACTCTCTTCAGTTTCAGAGAGATCCTGCGATGATTCCCACCACAAAGCACAATTTCAGTGTGGGAACCTCCCTGGTTTCTTCCATTATGAATAACAGATGCTAAAAAAAACCCCAGTTTTAGGAGCTAGCAACAGCCTTATCTTGGCTGAGTGTTCCTTCCATGCCTTGATCATCTGCTGGCATTACAGGCTTCTTGCTACGATGACAAAGACTGACTCTTGGCTTTGATCCCTTTGCAAAGTGCCCTTTAGACTCTCTTTTTAGCCTCAGTTCCACGCTTTCACATTTAATCTGCTAGAGTTTATGATCCTTCCTGTTTTCTTTGTTTGCAAACAAACATCAGCTCTTCAAGGGATACACCTCCTTGCTTTTTGTAACCTCTCTGACTCTGCATCGCAGCCCCACAGCCTTTGCACTCTGTGGTTCTGCCGTGCCATCTTTCTTTCCAAGGACAGGGCAGATGAGGCCCCACTCACTGTGCAGGTGCCTCCTGTCTGCCACGCAGAAGCGCAGAACTGCCTGGAAGACTCAAAGACAAAACTTCCTGATTTAAGGTAGATCTAAATGAGCAGGAAAAAAACCCATGTTGTGATGTTCCTGATTAACTACACAAATTAGGTAGGATTTAAATTTTGGGATGATAGAGGACTCTTAATTCTTTACATTAAAGAAAATTACTTTATGAGAACTGGCTTTATAAACATGTGAAATAGAGAACGTGGCAAGAGATGCCAAGAAAAGATACTGAAGATTACGGATGTCATGAACTGCCTACCAGAGAGGGAGTGCTGAAATACACCATTTGTGTCCTTTAAAGTACACAAAGTAAAAGGTACTATGTGCACATTCGCTGTCAGCAAAACCACAGCCAGATGAGGAAGATCAAATTTAGTTTTCTGACATTCAAATACCAAAATAAACAGTAAACTCCCATGGGGTTGGCATTTTGTACATCCTAAATATTGTTGCCCATGCTGAGCATGTAGCAAACTCTCAGTTTTCCTTCCCCAACTCCTCATCTTTATCTTCTACAGGAGCAGGACAGACACATGAAGAGTCCCACACACCGTCCCTCTCTTCTGCCTGGAACTGCACTTGGAACCCCCATGAAGGGAAGTCTCCCAGGTCTGACTGCTAAGCTACAGGGTAGCTGAAACTCAGTTATTCTGCCATTCTGTGACATAGGGACTGAAACAATGACAGATATTATGGAACATAAGCTTTATCAGGTTATTCAGATAACCTTCTGTATTCAGTGAAAGGGAGGAGAAAGGCTCCTCAGGGTCTCTATCATTCTTTGACCAAATAGAAAATATAAAGGTAGAGGGGGGCCATTCAGAGTGAGATCAAATATTTCTGTAAGTCAAAACTTCAACACTTTTAATGTTTCCATACTGTTTTGTGCCAAAGTTACAAGACAGCTTTGAAAGGTCAATAAAATCTAATAGCAGAAAGCGTGTGTTTTATAGGGCCTCTATAAAATACATGGAAGCCCTTCTCCCCTTGTGCTGCTCGACCTGAAACAAACAGCCAAGATTCTGGAGGGAATAAACTGAATACTCAATCTTTTAGAAGACAAAAGGAGTGCTTCCATATTCCCATTCATACAGTGAAAACATGTGCCAGCTTGCTAACACCTCTGCAGCATTGTTCGTTATCTGTGGTATGGAGATTATTTGCACCAACTACTATTTCCCTCCAGTGCTTGTGATACAGAGGCAATGTGACAGGATAAGAGAAAGGAATAGCAGTGACCAGACACAGGACCGCAGTGTCCTCTGCGTGAGACGGTCTAAGCGAGAAAAGTTGGGATTTGAATGACAGTAGCGAAGATGGAAAGATATCAGCGTGGCTCTCACGAGATTAAGACAAAATGTCAGTAGTTCCACACAATAAATTTTTCTATCAATATTTTTCTCTTAGCAAAGTTCACAGTTTTGCAACTGTTCCAGCACTTGACAATTTCCGTTACAGGATAGATGTGATGAGCCTGTCCGTCGGGACACAGAAGTAGAGAGACAATTAGTTCCATTATTATCTTCCCTCTTGATTGTTCATAAATAACAGAAAACTCTACTGAAAAGCAGGCAGAATCTAAGCTAAGGCATGTGAATATGGTTGCAGACCTGCTTCCTCACAAGCTAATGTCAGACAGAACTTTTGTTCATTTCTGTATGTGCATAAGAAACATGGGGCTCCATCCCCATCCTCTTTGTGAAGCCTATTTGCAACGTAAAACACAGCTGTAAACACCTCCAAAAGCCATGCAGACATTAGTTTGATCATCTAATAATGTTTAAATTGAGGAATATGTGAGCACAGTGAAAAAAGCATGGATCTGGAACTCTTGAAGCATTAGACTTGTTCTTTAACTCTTGCTGGCATGCTTGCAGCACACCACGTCTTCTACTTCCAACCCCTCTACACTTTCCATTACATAGAAATAGGGACATTTTTCACCATCTGAAGCAAACCATAAAAAACTAAACTAAAGACTGCATGTTTACAATGCTCCGGTTTGTTTGGTTTGCACCACGTTTCATGAAGACTGCAATACTGTTAGGTAATGACCAACTGCAATATCTTCATGTGTTTATACAGGTACACACACTATCAAATTAAAGAAAACATGACAAGAATGTGGTGGCTGTAAACTTTGTGTTTGACAGACATAAAACCAGTAACAACTGCACTCTTTGCTGTAGTCTATACTCACATCAGCATAATGCCCCTTCATATCACAGCGATTGCAGTGCTTATTCCAATAGGCTTTCTCGAGGCACTCCCTGAAATAGTGGCCAGGCAAACAGCAGTTCAGGCAAAAACGTGCTGGGCAGTTGTTCTGCAAGTGACCTCTTTCTGCACACAGGCAACAGGGGGGGACTTTCTATGGAGAAATAAAAAAAAGAATTATGTTAAGTGAGAGCGTTCCAAAAGGTTAAAGAAAAGAAACAAAAATCAAAGGAAATGAAGAAGAAACCACCCCAAGCAGATGCCTGCCGGTTACTGGGAGTGGCAGAGATGTTATGTTTCATTGAGGAATGCAAGTGAAGAAAAATTATGGATGGAGCAATGCTCGATGTTGTAACTGCAGAACAACTGTGCTTTCTCGATTCAGATCCTGCATCAGAAGCACTTGTGAACTGCCCAGCGGCCAGGTTATTTGTTAAGTGAATACAGCAAAAATAACCATTAAACTGGAAAATATACTTCACTGAGAGCAGAAGTGTGGGGCACTCTGTGTGAACACTAATTTTGTTACTGAATTTCTTAAACTAGAACTGTACCACAGGAACATGACATGCAGTATAACACAGTGTGCTGGGCTGGGCTGTAAATATTGTCTGCACCACAGAGCACCGTGCTGGCTCTGTCTAGGACAGAGTTGATGTTCTTCACAGCAGCCGTGTGAGGCTGTGTTTTAGATAACAGACCAAGTTTCAGCCATTGCATGAGGCTTTCCCTTTTACCCAGCTGGAACCTGGTGAGCAGGCTTAGGTGCATAGGGATCTGGCAGAGACACAGCTGGATGGCGGATTCCAGCTGACCACAGGGATATCTGTGCCATGTGTCATCGTGGTTGGCAGTAAAACAGCAGGGAGGGAGGTTTCCACAGCAGCCACTGCTCAATAGCAGTGTGAGATCAGTCTGCTGTGGTGAGTGATTGCTTTCGTACCACTGTTTTTTCCCCTCATGTAATACATCGTTTTTATCTCAATCCATGAGCTTCCCTTCCTCTTGCTCTTCCATTCTCTCCCCATGCATGTAAGTGAGTGGTGGGTGAGGGGTCAGCTGCCAGCCAGGGCCAGCCACCGCGGCCACTTGGCTAAATGCTTTGTGACTCTCAGAAGCACATGGACAGACAAATATAAAATGCTGGCAACTAATCTGGGGCCACAGTGGGATCTCTTTAAAGTCATTTTCCCAGTGAGCGAGTGTCTCCTCACTCTAGGGCTCATGTTTCAGGTCGGTGGGACAAAGTCGCTCCGAGTGTCAGCGTGGGTCACAGCCTCAGGGACCATGGCTTTTGCAGGCTCAGCTGCAGGGACTGGTAAATCCAGAATCACATGTGACTGCCCCACTTCTCCACAGTATAGTGGCTGATTTTTAAGCCTGTAACCCTTGGACAAACTTTCTGAGTATCTGGCATCGATCTGAGCTGATTAAAGTTATTTCTAATTTAATCTTGTCTGTAATTTTTAACATTATTCATATTGTGGTTTGCTGTATAGATATCTGCTTACTTATTTACTAAAGGTGATCTTGAGATTCTTTAGGTTCTTCTTGTTGAAAATGCATTTGAAGAACATTTTACATCTTAAAACTATTTTTAAAATACAAAAAAAATGTATTGTGCCTGACTCTCTTTTTCCTCAGTTTATATAACAGATTTTTTCCTTTATAGAAACAATAGAATCAATGACACCCAGAAAACAGAGAGATGACAGCAAACTGATCTTGTACAAGCTATCCCCACCCTGGAGCAGCCTCTCAGTGCAATAATAAACCATTGAAGCAATGCTTTATGCGGCAAGCACAAAGGAGTATTGGGCGCAGCAGGGGCATTCACAGGTAACCAAAGTGTTACGCTTACCTTTGGCATAGGGCAGTTCTTGGACAAGTGGCCTGGTCTGTCGCAGTTCCTGCAGGTGACGTTTTTGTTGGCTGTGTAGTACCGCAGGCTGGAATGCCGCGTGCTTCCATAGTTGGAGATCTGTGCCTGGAGGTAAAACACAAGAAAAAATGCATTTACCATTTGTGATTCTGCAGGTTAGTGTTTGTTAGAACTGGAAATTCATACAGGTCACTGCTCGTGGTGTTAGAAATCTTGATTTTTACAAGTACAACCCATGCAACCAGGTCTGAATGGGATAATTCTGTTACAGACAAACGTGCATTGTCTAGAAGAAAAGTATTGTCTTGTTCAGACTTCCAATTCGGGACGTTATTTATTTGCTGTTTAAAATCACAGCTATGAAGTTTTGATCCCCCCGATTAGCCAGGACACTTTCACTCACTGTCCTATTTCTCAATGAGCTGGAATTTTTCCTGGAATACAAATATGATGAATTAATAATTAATTGCAAATGCCAGTTACATGTTCCCTTGCACACACTGAGGGGAACTCCTTGGATAAAGTACAATGCTACACAAGTCTATGCCAAATCTGCGATTTGCAATTGTAAAGAAAGATTTAGAAAGGAAAGAAAAGTAAAAGGAAAAGCTGGAAATAACTCTCTGTCTCCCAGTGACCTCACACAGGCTTTCTGCAGGGGCAGACAGAACTGAAAACCCTGTCTTCAACATCTATTGCTCAGTATTTAAAATTTAAAAATCGTATTTTAAATTTTTAAATTTTTAATTTAAAATTTTAATTTTTTTAAAATAAAAATTTTAAAATCACTGTTTTTAAAAACTGAGATAAAATGTTGGACAAGTAAACAGGAGAGGTAGAAAAATACCACTTCTCTTCAGGAAAAGAGTTTATTAAAGTGGCCTGATTATGTAAGTGCTACTGAACCTTGGGAAGAGAAATCAAAAGGACTCACACCTCACTGCTGGTGCTGTGGGACCCTGCACGAGCCTGCAGCCCAGTCGAGCCCAGTCCTGGCAGTGCAGGAAGGTCAACCAAACTCTGACAGCGAGCCACCTGCGTGAGCAGATTGAGTTGCACAGAACAGTAACTGAGCTCTGAAGAGACTGGGAGGGGAGAGCCATGTTCCTCCGCATGGAGTCCGTGCTCCGCTTCCTGGCATCCCCTTCCCACTCTGCTTGTGTGCCTACCACAAGTGAGGCTTAGACCTCGCCTGCTTGTGGGAGGACACTACCAAGGATCCACACAGAAATTACAGACCGACTTTCCAATCCCTTACTTGTCTTGTTAACAAACACAAACCCAAACAATGATAAACAGTTTGGCTGTCTGTGTTACCTCCAAGTCTTTATCACAGATGGACCAGTCCACACCAGCTTCTCCTGGAAAACAGAAATAAAATTAATTATATTTAATTTCTATTAATATTTCTATATAAAATATTCAACACTGTGATTACTGCAGTTATTGAAACTGATAACAGACTTTGTATGTACCAAAGCAGACAAACTCGTTCTGTTTTGGGTAAAGGGAAACTTTCGCCCCACTTGGCACCAAACCTGATTCACCCCACAACCAACATAAGTCCGGCTGTTGGGTGGAATTTATTTGGTGCCACCTTCTTGTCCTGGCACCCAGGGTATACATTCAGGCAAGGATTTTAGAGAGCAGGACTCCAGAGCTCCTGATTCTAGCCACTTGAATTATTTCTGCCTGTGCTCACGGGGATGCCCAGCTCCAGGCAAGAGGCTGCCAGAGCACACAGAACAAGAAGTCAACGCACAGCATAAAATATACTTTTCCTCCTTGCAAATTCACAAAATCTGTGTCCTCAGCACTGCCTCCTGACTGCTGCACACCAAAATCACTTTACGCATAACCACAGCAAATAAGACTCAAAGCTCAGTAACTCTATTTCAAACCAGGGTTTGGTAATGCGCAATAAATCAGGGCGACACACTGAATTATCAGCTGTCACACCACAACCTTCTCATATACAGCCCTGGGACCAACAAGAGTAAAGAGGGAAAATTAAAAAGGAAATAAAAGGCAATAAGCTGGAAGAACAGGGATGCAGTTATAGCTGCTTAAGCATTCTGCACATCAACGCTGTTTACTCCTCTCGCTGTGCAAATACAGCTGAACCACCGCAGCATCTTTTCCATCATTAGGGGAGGGTTCAGGTCGGCAGAGGTGCTCACCTCAACTATACCTCTACAGTAACTGTTACAACTTGGGCGTAAATTAATCCCATGTCTTAGCAGACTTTTTAATGCCAAATGTCCCATCCTGTCCCTACAACCTGAATCTGGAGCACCTCCATGTGTTACTGACATAAATCACAACGTCAAGATTCACAGTGAACAAACAGTAAAAATCTATCCAGATGATTTTGATTGTTTGAATCATTCCCAACAAAAGGCAGATGACTAGAAATTAAAATTGTACCATCTATAATATCATTTCTCACCCCTCATGCACTGGGAAAGTCAGCAATTTCAGCTGAAGTCTGTAATATCTGGATGCAGGGTGTGTCACCCAAACATACCAGGAGTCGGAGCACAATATCTGCTTGCTGCTATTCGTCATCCAAGAATCGGGGCTAACGCTGTCTGCTCTAATCTCAACAGCACCCTGACATAATACTAATTTCAACACTCGCCAATGCCATCAACAGTAACAATCATCATGAAGATGTTAATAATGAATTTACCCGCCTGTCTGTAAGGCAACTGGAGTGCTATGTTGTATGCAAGCCACGGCACACTCAGCCATGGGCACAGACAGAGCTTGAATGTGAGCACCTGATGGGTTCTTCATCCGAGCATCGCTAGTTGAACAACCATCAACAGAATGAGAGGTGGGACCACGCCTGCTCCCCCGAGACTGCTCCTCCCGGGCTCTTGGTCCCTTGGAGAAGATGGAGGGGACGTCATGGCGGGGAGCCATGGGTGCGCCCAAGGGAAAACTGGGCCTTGGGTGCCCAGGCACCAGGAGTAACGAGATGCTTCGGTGTACCTGAGTGCATTATTTATGACTTGGAAGCCTGCTAAGGAAATTCATTCATAAAGAAAGAGACATTTGTAATTCAGAAACCCGCCCTGGCAAACAGTACGGTGGGTGCTGTGTTTTGCAGAAGCGCACGTACAGGATGGCTGACAGGTTACAGATCAAAATTACCAGCGAATTAACTCCTCTTAATCATCAGGCACATCCTCCCTGAGCACAAACCAACCAAGTTTCTCTTCTTCACTGTCAAAATCCCCTGCTTCACAGGGGAAACCCAT
Organism: Cuculus canorus; assembly: GCF_017976375.1. Taxonomy (NCBI): domain Eukaryota; kingdom Metazoa; phylum Chordata; class Aves; order Cuculiformes; family Cuculidae; genus Cuculus; species Cuculus canorus. The sequence goes on from NC_071441.1 coordinate 55,695,703, forward strand.
GATGCAGTGATTCAAATATTCCCAATGCTAGAAACTAAAACTGCTCAGACCAGAAAATAAATGCAAGAGCTTTAACACTGAATGAAACATGACAACAAAACCTCATCTTATTAAATCTGTTTGGTGACCTAAAAGTTAAACCTAATTCATGACAGATTGCATCAGGCTTTGTTTATCCTCATGATAAATCTTTCAGCTGAAATAAGTAGGAAGAGTTTTGCTTCTGCAGCCAACCTCTAAACTTGATTTAGAAATGCACAGGAAAATCTGCACTGATTTTTCCCATTGACCACTGAATAATTACGGCATTTCATCTGGCTTTATATCGTGAAACAAACCACAAAATTCAAGGTGACAAACACCTCCCTTGTTGATTTAGTTTGCTTGCGCAGATGGGTTAACGTCTCCAGCAGGCACTCTTAGTCTCTGGGAGGCTGTGGGTTCTTGAGAGCTGGTGCTGTGGCCACTCCACCTTCCTGTGCTGCTCCTCCAGCAGCCATGCCCACTGGCATGCTCAGGACTGCTTCACACCATGCTTTCTGGCACCCCAAATCCTTGTTTTTATGCTCCCACATACTGAGCTGTGTGGGTGAAAGGTCCAGGGCTACAGTTTTGGAGCAGCTCCTCCCCTGAGGACATGGCTTGGCTCACAGTCCTCTCCACCCCAGGTGCCCACGGACGATGCTCTCCCACTCCACAACTCCAATCAGCAGCCTCAGACCCCTCCAGGGACCAAGAAGGCAATTTTGGCTAAAGCAACGGCAGAAACCATGTGCGCTGATTGCTGATGGTTTCTGTATTTAGCAGGGGTTGGTACAACAACTCTTGCCACCTGGTGTTTTCCAAGGCCAGGTCAGTGCGGCGTTAGGGTGTCACATCCTTTTCTCAGGCAAATGACACACAGAGGGTGGATTTCTGCCGCATGGAATGGGGCTGGAAGCACCTTATTTTAACTCTGAAGAAAGCAGCAGTTTAAAACTGGTTGGGTAATCTCTGCAAAGACTTTCCTCTTTGTCCATGGAGAAGCTGCACACACAAAATCCATGTCACTTAAAGGGTCCTGTCTTAATAAAATCCTGCCAGAACACCTTCTGCGAATGTGTGCTTTCATTCTTTCTCATGTTCATTTCGGAGCTATCTATCTCCTTTTTTAAGACTACATTAATTTCTACACTGTGACTAAAAAATACAACTGACTTTGGCACAGAAACCTCTTGTATTTATAGTTTGAAAAAAATTGTTTTGCCAAATCACAGAACAAGGAAAAAGGAGAAGGGAAAGAAGGGAGCCAGGAAAAAAATGTCAGGCAGGATGCAAAATATCTATCGTTCACATTAAAATGGAAGCTCCGTGCAAGGTTATTCCCTTACAAAGTCATACCCCTTGACTGTCCTGTGCCCCTGCTCAACGGGGCGAACGGACAGCACCAGATCTGCCTTTATTTAAAGGAAAATTTTGAAAGATCATTGAGAATCCCACCAGCCTGGAAATTAAATTTCCAAGCAGTGCTTCTGCCGAAGCCAGATTTAGGACCACTGTTCACTGTGCATTCAAGCCTTCCCTCTTTCACTCCAAAAAGGGAGAGGAGGGAAGGCGGGAGAACAGACCAGTCAAAACTGAAATTGCCGGGAGAAACAATCCGTTTCTGCAGAAAAAAAGACTGAATTAGAATAAATGAGAAACTGCTCAAAAAATTTCCTTATTGGCCGCACCACTGGGATACCAGCGCAGACCGCAAGGCAGGGCACAGTCGAGCACAGACCCTGATCCCTGCAAAGCCACACTTTCATTTTGCCTGTCAGAGCTGGGACAAAACACGACTCTGCTCTCTACTCAGCCTATCCTGCAAGCATTTATTTCATTCCCCTCGTTCAACAGAGAAGCTGCAGAGCCCGGACATTCAGTTTCAAAAACCAAACACTAGATATTCTAAAACGGGAAAGCAAGGCGTCCCCTCCCCTTCCTCCTAATGGGGAAATACACGCAGATGTGTGTTTTATTTAGTGTATTTTATGATCAGTTCAAAGAAACAGGCTGCTTCATGCTGTGACGGTACGATACGTGGCCTGAAGGGCAAATATGTTTCAAAGCTGGGCTTTAAAAATCGGATTTTGACTGCTAATTAATACAGCACATTGCAGAATAGAGAACCCTAATTACATTCTACTGTAAGACCTCTATGGCAAAGACTGTGTCAGACACATCTCTGAACAATATTTAGCATGTTGGGACACAGGCTCTGCTGCTGCTACCGTAACAAGTAACACTTCAAAATTATAAGCCTCAAACCCCTAAAAGTTATCTACATCTGTAAGAATTCCACATTGCGACACTTTGTGTATATGTGAAAATTCTTGTTTTCAAGATTCGATTCGAGCCCTGTTGTAACATAATTTACATATTTTTCTGTTCAAGTAGACGTTCCTCCAAAAACCAAGCAATGAAAGGATGAAGTGACAGCAACTAAGCTGTGTCCCAAACAGGGACTGAGATTACTTCCCTATTTTTTGAAGCACAGGAATGCAGGTTCCTGTGCACTGGATGCAGCACACATCTTTCTCTCCCTGGAAGGTGACTGCCAGGACTCGTATGCACGCACGTGTATACACACAGAGAAGTTTGTGCAGTAAATGATACCTGCCTTACAGCCCCCAATGTGAACAGAAAAGGGAGCAGGACTCCTGCTGCTGCCTGTTGTCCCGTCCCAGCTGCACCAAACGCAGCACAGGGCTTCCTCACACCGGACATCACTGGCACGGAGGGCACCACAGGGCTGCCAACACATTGAGCACCGTGCTGTCCCCAGACACCAGTCACTGGCCAATACCGCTGGTTCTGGTTTATGGCTCCATCCCAGCAGAGCACTGGGGTGGAAGATGCCCCTGTGTCTCCCAATTACTCATGTTAAGGCAGGAGGCACAGAATCAGCTGCCGTATTTTCCTTAGACACTTCTAGGGATTTCTCAGCTTTGTTTTGATGTGAAAAAGGTGATTTACTTAACAACAAGACGCCTGCTGTTCTAATGGATTACATGTCAATACCTCTTTAAAGCAACTTTAAGAGATCCATGAGCTCCCACACAGAAACTAGTCGATGTAATCATTGACAGAGGTTCTATCTGAGAGACGTTCTCTGAGAGAAGTTCTCAGAGAGGAAAGTCTCTCCTGCCACTCCCCTTGCTACCTAATTTATATTTGTGTTTGTGCACTAATGTGCAGTGACAAAATGCCCGTAATCCTTTATTTTTAGTACCTTTTATTTGGCCCAGCATGATGTTTTGGAAAAGCATCACAAAATGGGAAAGATGACAGTGAACAAACAGCAAAATTCAGCCCATCTGAAATGAATGAAAAGATATAAAGTTGTCTGAAGCAAAGCCAGCACTGGCCAAGGTCTGAGCTTAAGAAGAGAAAGTCTGCACCCCTGGGCAGTGAAAAACTCCAGGACCCATTAAAGTAACTCAAGCAAGCTTAGGCAGGCTTTACCCCAGGGAGAAGACTGAATGGTCACCACCAGGGAAGAAAAGCTTAGGTCCAGCGGCAAAACGGGCATTCTCAATACCACAGCATGCTCGGCTGGGGCCAGCGGCGTCATTCTCGGGAACACTCACAGGTCAGCAAGTTTAATACACATGAATTAAAGCCCTTAACTAAGCGGAGGTGTGCACTTTTGGCATTCAAATCAGGGACTAAGAAATAAAAAAATTGCCTAGGTGTGAGCTCTTCCTGCTGCTTTATCGAGCGCCGTGCATCCGGCACCGCATTTCAGCCTCTCTTTCCCGTGTGGCTGGACTGTTAGGAACTGCTCTGACGATTAGTCCCACACCTTCCTCCAAGCATATGCCCTGTGACATCTACCACAGCTCCAGGTATGCTCACAGCTATGCGTGGGCAGGATTTTTCACACACTAAGCAGGAATAAAAATGTGCAGCAAAATAAGAGAAAAGATAACACAACTCTGTAAATCATATTATTGAGGAACGTCATAGAATCGTAGAATAGTTTGGGATAGAAGGGACCTTTGTCACAATAAGTACACCACCAACATGCTAAGATGCACAGACACACGTTAAAGCATACAGCGTGCCTTTTACACTGTGTAAGAATGCATAATTTTATGCCTGCTTTCTGTCCTGCGCTACAAATGCTGCTTCCCTGAGCTCTGACCACTGCTACCAGCGCTAATTCACAAAACCCAGCAGCTCATGATTTTCAAAGCTTAGCGCAACATTTGCAGAACAAAGTAGGTTTTTCTCTCTTTTTGGTGGGTACAAGTATGGGGACCACAGGAACAGTTAAATTCATGGCATGGTTGGTCTACCACACAGTCGGGGGAATTCTTTAAATAGAGCCTGTCACTCTCTTCGCCCATCAATGGGATTTCCTTCTCAAACTGCTGATTCGTTCAGGTACACAACAGAGGAAATTTCAGTTAACCTTTGTTTCACCCCAGGGAAAAATCTGTCTGAAAAGTATAAAATGAATAGATTTAAAAAAAAAAAAAAAAACCAGAAGAAGAGAAAAAGAAAGAAAAGCTGCAGGGTTATTCTTCCTAGTGTTCACAGCAGTCAAAGTCAAACAGAGAAAAGGAGGCAAACACGAACATTTTATTCCCACCAGAGAATAAGGTATAATATATGATTTAGAAATTCTATTGTCTCTGCCGTGATTTCTAATTTAGAGAAGGAAAGACTCTAAAAGCACAAATCTATTGTTTTCATCTGGTGCATCAAGAATTCACTTTTTGACTGTTTATATGACTGGAAATGGGATTATAGGCTACATTGAAGAGAAAGCCTTTTTAGCTATCTGATTAAGTTGTCTTAAATACATTCTATATTCCAGCAATCTTTGATGAAGAGAAAAATAGTAAACACTAACTCTGGACCACGTGTGAAAAAGTGTGCACAGAGATAAAAACAAAAGTGCAGTCATAAAATAAAGGGAGTTTCAGGATAGGTTACTGCAAAAGTGGCCTAGATTGTTCTCTTATTCATGAAAAAAAAACCCTGTTTTGAAACACAATTACAATTTCAAAACAGGAGTAAGAATTTTTATTTTCCAGTGTCATTCACCAGCCAGCATGCCAGGACCATTCACTCCGTTATCAAACAGAATGTTGCCATAACCTCGCCAGCGCTCGGAGGACCAGCTGTTGGTGGTGCTGAGGCAGCATGGCCAGTGCCCCAGCTGCAGGGCTGGGTTTGGCTCTGGCAGAAGTGATACACTGGAATTTCTTAAGGGATCAACAGGATGCCAAGAATTGGTTTTGTAGTGCCGACTGCAACCTCGACAAGGCTATTTCTGTATTTAAGTGATCCTTGCTGCACAGTGGACTTTGTCACTGGTGACAAAACTCACCATGGGAGAGGCTCACAGGGAACACCGGAGGCTTTGGCAGCTCTGTAACCAAGCAAGATCTTCATCTCCATCATCCTCTGAGGAGTGGTAGCCACTGCAGTTATCAGAGTTAACTCTTGGAGCCCAAAAAGCTAACCCGGGCATACACACAGCTTTGATTTGCATGAATTCCTTCCTGCGGTCAGCTAAAATGGTACTCGATTAATGGCCAAGGCAAGAGCCTGCTGAGCACCATTGCTTCACTTCTCAAGTATCACCCAACACAAAACCTACAGTTGTGCCTTGGGAATCTGTTTGGGCACTATATTTTGTCTTCTTCCACCAGTACAGAACAAAGGAGATATAAAAGTGGGAACAAATTCCATGGAGCCTTGCTCTGCTGAGGCTTTTGGTGTATGATTTGCACAAACCACTGTGACTACACAAAGCCACGTGAGAGATGTTCCAACAGTGGAGAGGAACCCAGATTTAAAGCTCCTTGGAATGATTCATTAGTACTTCAGCTGAATCACAAACCTAAACCCATCAATCACCAACTGTACCCTAGACAAACAGCACGGCTCTCTTAGTGCTGCCATTAGGATGAAACACGGATCTCAGTTCCTGAGTTTGAAGAATACTGATGGTGATAGTACCTGAAACTTGTAAAGCTTAACTGGGTCTCTCACTTGCCTCTACTTCTGTCCTGAAATTCAGAAACTCTTTTACCTATGAGAAAAATCACATCACCTTTCAGCCAAGGCTAATGGCCAGTCTTTAGGTGTGGCTACAACTTTGGTCCAGTGTTCTTCCATGCTGATAACCGGGCCCACTGGACAAAGGCAAGCTGAATCTTCCCAGTGCTGACAAGTCCTTCCCACCCTTAAGACCAGACCAGGCTCCCACACAGTGCCACAGGAGACAAACAGCCCTGGGAAGATGGGAGGAACCACCATGAGGTGTCCAAGATGAAGCAGACCCAGAGCAGTTGTACCAGGACGGCTCTGGAGGTGGCAGCTCTCAGTACTTTCACATTCTTTCCTTGGGAGCACTTAAACTCTGCAGCGGGTAACCTACCTCTGGAGAACAAACTATAGCAACAAAGAGACCTTGTGGCCTGATTCTGGTTTGGTGCTCTTTAACACAATCAGACTTAGGCTGTGGCTACAGCTTCTCAAGGTTTTGAGATCACACATGATGGGACGGCTTCACAGATGTGCAGGAGAAAAACCCTCAGTGTTTCTGTAGAAACAGCTGGAGTCGCGAGTGTCCTTGTACCAAGTGTACAGTGCTGTTAGCAAGGTTTACAGGTTTCTAAGTGATGCAGAACAGTCTAATATGAGACTGGAACAGAATACAAGAGATGCGTTTACACTGTCTTTACCTCCAGAAGAATGGAGTCCCAAAACGCCTGGTGAAAACCAGGACGCAGGAGATTGCATGACTCTGAGACCAGAGCTGGAGTTTGAACTACAGCTGAAAGGGAGACCTGGAATGGGTGGAATCCTAGCAGATATATCTCTAGCTCCTCTTTTTGAGCCTCCTGAGGATTATAGCGAAGATGGAATAGGAAACACATGCTGGACGCTCCTGAAAAATATTCACACTGAAGCAAACGCTTCTACAATTCAGCCACAAAATTTAACACCACTTACAGGCTTTCCCACAGATCAAAAAGCCTATACGGGTCCCTCCCCATCTGCCACGTGTGAGAAACACAAACAGCATGCTGGACATGGCGCTGCTCCTCCATATTAAATCTTTAAAATTGCACTTCCCAGGACATGAAGACGTGGGAAGTGGTCCGGTGACACAGCACTCCCAGCTGTAACCCAGCCCCACTGCAGCTGAGGATGCACACATTTGACAACAGGACTCCAGTTTGACACTGCTCTCATTTTGGTCTTCCTGGGCCATTATGACCTTATCCCCCCACAGGCAGATCCCACAGTCTGTGTCTGAGGGCATCCACCACAAAAACCACTCACAGCAGGGAGAGGTGAAGGATCTCGTTGCCGCCTTCATGGTCTGTAGGTCTGCAGGTCAGCATCAAGATGGTGCAGAGGCACTTCTGAGTCGCTGTCATGAAAGACGGTGGTTTGCATGACACACCTCTCACGTTACTGTGAGCTCTTCAGACACCTCAAACACACGAGTGTTGGTGAGACGCAAGGCCGTGAGGGCCAAGGTGCCCAAGAATGATCCTGCATTAGACTCTTGAGAGGCAAAGATTGAAATGCAGTGAAGAACTCAAAAGGAAAGTGTCCTTTTCCATTCCAGTCCACATTTTTGGTTCCACATGGCAAAGACATTCTTATCTTGGGAACAGAAAACAACCAGGATAGATTCTTCTCACCACAAGTCTTCTGATTACAACAGAAAACAGAGTTTTACAGAAGCAGGATTTCTGTGCTGAGAGGCACAACTGCCTGGTGATGAACGGTGAAGCACCCTGGTTAAAGAGTTGCTGATTCTTACCAGTCAGAACAGGTTTGTCCTGCAACCAGGACCACAGCAGAATAAGAAGACATTCTCTTTCCTCCTCTTTCCAAAGAACAGAGAAACTGGGGAAAAGGAAACGTGGTCTCTAGTCATAGTCAGCAAATAACAGTCCTCAATGTGGAAAGTAAATTTTAGTGCATTTAAAAATGCTTCAGCAGTACAAGGAACAAAAAAGAATGTGAGACCCCTGATTTCACCTGTTTCCCATGTGTGCTGGTGCAGTGGTCTGGACAGTGTGTATGGAAGACATTCCACAGTAGCATGGGAAGAAAATATCTATTTTTTACCAGTAATAAATAAAATAAAATTCTTTTTTTACACAGTATTTAGATATATTTTTCCTGACCCTTTTTTACTTCCTATTTTGCGTATGTTTTATAATATACACAATATATTGGAACAATACTGCATGTATATAGTTATAAACATATATATATATATATGAAATACTATAAATACACATATGTCAGTTGTGTGTGCTCAGAAATTATTCTCCTGTTAGCAGTGTGTGACCAAAACCATTTGGAGATCCCTGCACCACATCATGGCTCTGTTGTTGGCCCAGGAGTTACCAACAGAACAGAGGAAAGCCAATTTTCTCAACAAAGCCCTGTGATGGATCAAAAAATCAGATGTCCTCACATTGTGTTTTTTCCTCAGATTCCATGTTTAAAGGATCATTTAGTGCACATTTAGTGCACACGCTGTCTTCCACCTTTTCAGAGGAAAAGCCAGAGTTCTTTGGCTCTGGAGCAGGATGCTGTGGCTGGGTCAAAGGCATCTGGTACAACACCAGAGGGATTTATTTATTTACAGTTTGAGTACTGGTCTCTGTGGTTTTGGTTTCTTTGTTTGTTTGCTTTCTTTTTTTTCTTCCTCCTCCTCGCTAAACAGATACTGGGGTAATGGGGAAAACCTTCTCACTTCTACCAATAGAAGGGTCACTGGAGTCTAAAAGGCAGATGCCAGATTTGTTTGAGAGCCTAAGGACTGGTTAAAGAATGTTTCTGGGATTTACTCCAAAACAAAAAGGCAGGCATCTATTCTGAATCTGTGTGTCACTGATAATGCCATGGAGGTGGCAAGAGGAGAGAAGTCATCCCTGTGTGGCTGGGCTGCGATCAGACAGCAACTTCAACACTCTGTGTGCTCTGCCCGTCGGGTTTTGGTACCCAACAAGCATCAAACCAGAACCATGGTGTGTTCAGGCACAGACAACGCACCCTGTGCTCCGCTTTTCACTCAGAGAGAAAACTATGTTTGTGCTGGACGTGCTTGCTGCCCCCATAACTGTGCCACAAACACCTCACACTCAGGTCCAAAGATCCCACACTGTAGAAATAATGGAAAAAAATGCAGGTTGTCCATACAGATAAACACCCAAGGGTGAATGAACAGGAGTGCCCGAGCAGTTAAGCACCACCTTAACTCTGGTGGATGCTGTGGTTTCACAGCCCCCGTGCTGATGAGTTCAAGTTGTAAAACCACTCAGTGGGGGCAAGCACAGCGCAGGAGCCTGTATTTGATTTTAAGCACTTAAATTCTCAGAGTTTAATAAACCTGAAAGTGAATCAGGCAACAGAATTACTGAAAAGTTAAGGTGCATATGATTATTTTTAAAATAGCATTTTAAGTCATTTAATAGTTCCTTTACCTGATGTCACCGGGACCAGAAGGCACACTGTACACCAGCTCTTCCTACTGGAATGTAAAGTACTACAACTCTCAATTTTTTTCTCTTCTTGCAGAAAGCTGTTACGTGCTTCATACTTATAATTTTTAATATTTAATTTATGTATTGTTTGCTTAAAGCATTTTTATGTTTCAATGTTGATTTTTAAACACTAGTATTCTTTAAAAAAAGCGGTGATTTAATTCAGTTCAATAACTCCACTTGTGGGACTGAAATGTTTGTGAGAATTTGAGAAAGCTGAAGCATATCTGAAGCTCTGATTCAAGTCATCCTTTTCTGATACAGACCGAATGATCAGTTTAGCCTGTGTTCCCCAGGTGAAAGTCCCCTATGCTGGTCACCACAGTAGTTATGATTCTATTTTCTGAATATACTTTCCATACTGTGAGACAGGGCAGTAATTCTGCAGCCTTATATTCAGGTTTCCCTTGCAGTCCATGCAGGAGCAAGGGATGCCCGAGCAAGGGGGCCGCAAAGCGGAACCTGCTTCTACCTAGCAACACTCAGAAAACCCAGCTACTCCTACTGCCGAAAAGCATCGTCAATGCCTCATTTACAATGTGCAGCCAACCACATTTCCTGAGCAGCGCCACAGCTTGTCGTGCCTTTGAAAACAAACAGCACGGACGCTCTGGCTCCCACCTTCTCCCACTGAGCTGTGAGCACAGATGAAGAAGATAGAAAAGCAACACAATATCACATTGGGTGCTCCAAACTCTTCAGTGGGAAGCAGGCTTTGCATCAGAAAGTGCAGCCACTACAGACCTCACCAAGATCAATCCCATTTCTAAGTGTTCTGAGGAGATGAGACATGGGAACATGAGGTCTGTGTTAGAAGAGGTACTTGGGAGCAGAAATGGCAGCATTTAAGATGCAACTTTAGAGAAAACCAACTGAACTTTAGAGAAGACGGAAGCTCATGCTTACTCTCCCGCCTGCCGTGGCACATGGCATGACACCAGTGGCCACCCTGGTGCTGCAGAGGCTCTCCAGGGACACGGAACAGTCCCATCTTACCTGTCCTGCCTCTACAGGACAGCACCTGCACCAGGCACGCTGCAGGAGGTGTGGGGTTATCCGATACCGTGCCACCAGCAGCCCTCAGCACAGGAGGGGTTGCTGGTAGCACTTCTGGCTTTGGCAGTGTATAGTGCTCCTCATGTCCTTATCGGAGCCTAAAGAAATAAGGACTGCAGTAGGTGCTTTTGCCAGAACTCCTGGCTGCAGTGGAGACTGCAGTTGGCAATGACCACGTCTGGGAGGAACCGTATTTCACAAACACTGGCACAAGTGCGTGACGTAGTCTGATGCAAGAGTGCAGACCCGGCACCAAAGCCATTCACACACATGCCCAGTCCTGGTGGCCATGCATTGTCTCAGGGTCTGGCTTTGATGCTGCGTGCGCATGGTTCAAAAAAACAACCCAAGTCCACATCACCAATTAAAAGCTTGACAATACTCCTCCCATGTACTCAATGCCTAAAGTGAAGGAAATGCTAGAGGCAGGAGCTACTAAACCATTCCCACTCTGTGTGGCAGTCAGGACTCATGCTAAAAGAACACCACATAGTTTTATTTTAAGCCCTTGACACATCACAGCACAGAAACGCTGGGATGGTAGAGCTTGCCCCTCCTCTTACCGTAAGCTGGTGACTCAGAGGATGCGCTGTGGCTGAGCTCAGACACATAGTCTGCACCTACTGCACCAGGCTGAAAATCATACACCCGTTTTCAAGAGAATGTGAAGACAGTAGATTTGAAATATATTATTTGTACATTTGCTTTAGTTCACTCTCATGTTCATATGAGGTCAATGATGAAGCAGGAGGAAAAATGTGATCATGTTGTTATTATTACTTTTAACAGTGGTGTAATGGGAAGTACAAGAGAAAAGCAATCTGCAATTTCGTACCCAGTATGGCTCTGCAAGTAATTTAAAAAATGAAAATACAGTAGGGAAGCAGAAAGTCACCTACGCAACAAAAATGGATCCAAGTAAACAATGATTTAAACAAATCAGGCTGCATCACTCACCAGCAACGTTCAAATTGCAAGGAAATGTGTGGGCCAGTACTCAGTATTGACCCAAGCAAGGGGTGCACAACCATCCTCCCTCTCTTAGAAATAAAAAGAATGGTATATTAACTGTCTGCTTGAAAAGAACACACCTCAGAGCTGTAGAAACACTCATTTCCCATTTTGTCGTTGTCTCTGATGACACACTCTCTGAATTACATACTTGCCTCCAGCCTTCATTATCCCTGTGTTTCATTATAGTGATGATTACACTTTCACTTCCAGGACTCCTTGCCACTACAAAATCCTGCAAAACCTTCCTTTCTGTTGCAGTCTTATGGTGCCGTAATGAAAACAGCATTTCCACATTTTTCACCCCTAACACCACCCCTGCCACCAGACAAGGAACCAGGCAGAGGAACGAGGGCCCAGGAAGCCCATGGCAGATGCCACTGCTGCCAGTGATTCCAAGGGATTGCTTGGACTGCAGCCTCGCTGACCTGTAGCAGTTAACAAACAAACAAGTGGAAAACACAAGCTGCCTCCTCACAGACAACACATACGTTGTTAAAAATGTACAGAAGTGCTGAAATAGCCAAAATAGCTGGTTTTTAAAGTCAAATGTCCAATTATTCTATGAAGTGAAGAGGAAATTTTTTGTAAATTCCCCTTAATTTTGAGCTCTATGGTAACTGCAGGCCTGCCTGCACGACTGACGATGCATAAACACCAGGGCTACAGCACTGCCGTGTTACCTGGAACAGGACTCACAGTGACTTACGGTGAGAAACACGAACCACAGACTGAGAGCTGCAACAATCCCAGGACTGCGCAGAACCCAGGGCTGTGCTGAACTGAGGGCTGCGCTGAAAACAGGGCTGTGCTGAACCAACACCTGCACCGAACCCAGGGGTGTGCTGAACCCAGAGCTACGCCATGACCTCCAACACCTGCCCTAGGGATTTCCTGCCAAAACAGGTGCGCACCAGCACTGTCCGCCAGGACAAGCTTGAATGGGTATGTGGGCTGCTGGGCGGCACAGCTAGCTCTGCAATGAACACTGAGCGGCACAGCTAGTTCTGCACCAAACACCCCGTGGCACAGCTGGCTCATCACAAAATGCTGAGCAGCACAGCTGGATCTGCACTGAACATTGAGCAGCACAGCTGGGTGTACACCAAACACTGGGTAGCACATCTGGATCTGCACCAAACACTGAGTGGCACATCTGGATCTGTAGCGAACACCTGGTAGCACAGCTGGATCAAATACCATGCGGCACAGTGGACTCTCCACAGAATACTGAACAGCACAGTTGGCTCTGCATTGGATGCCTGTTGGCACAGCTGGATCTGTACCAAATGCCAGATGGCACAGCTGGATCTGCACCACTCCCTTCCAGCCCCATCCCAGGGCACAATATGCTGCCCAGGCGGCACCAAGGCTGAACCCTGGGACACTCCCATTTGGAAGTCCCTTTGCCCACCTGGCCACTCTGGCAGAGCCAGCGTGGAGGGCAGGGCTGGCACCCCTTGGCCTGAGTGTCACGGAAGCTGTCTGCTGCTGGCACGCGCAGGTGGCTGTTTGGCACCAGCTCTGTTTCCGTGCTGACCCTTTGCACGTGTGCTCCAGGTTCACGCTTGCATTTGCTCTTCCAAAGGGCATTTCATGTGAGACTTGGTGCACAACACCATCTTGACCATCTACAGCTTCAACACAAATTCAGTAGGATCCCTATTTTGAAAAAGCTCAGGTTCTTGGTTCTTCCAGGACTGTGTTTACATGTTGCGACAGTTTGTGCAGAGCAGAGGAAGGGTCTGTAGCAACCCCTTCCCTGGGCACCATCCAAAGCCCTTGCACACACGCGCAGGCTTTATTTGTGTTGAATACACAACCTCATTTTTTCCCCTTCTCTTTTTTTGAATTCGGCTATTCTTGCACTCAGACAAATTTTAAAAAATTAAGTTTCTGTAAACACTGTGCTATCTTAATAAGTTCAAACATTATTCGACTGTTCCCCAGGGGAAGAAAAGCAATATGTTCCAAAGCGAGGGGCCGTACAATTTGCAGAAGGTGGATACTTTGAAATTAAGAAATGCAAATGATCCACAGTAAAATCGACGATATTAAATGTGAAACAGGCAGGGCGAGGCGCGGTTGTGGGTGCCGAAGCAGAGGACGCGGGGATGCCAGGTCCGGGGGTCCCCGGCACAGCCTGGTGATCACAGGATGCTGGTGATGCTCCGCGGTTGCCCCTGGCAACCCCCCTCGGCTGTAACGATGCTGCCCCACAAAAGCCGCGGCCGGGCAGCTTTCCGTGGCGGAGCTGAATGCTTTGGGACCATCTGCGTCGGGAGGCATGAAAGGCCAGCCTGCCTGTGGGCCCGTCACTCCCGACACCACCTCTCTGACCCCGATTAAATACAACTTTCAATCCCCTTTGTCCTCCCTGTTGACTTCTCCTATTAAGGGAGCCCTTTGACAAAGAAAGCGGAAGAGCGGACTAAGTGCCCCCAAGAAAGGTGATGTCTGATACTGCTCAACACAAGGATTAGCAAGCCAATACATAACAAAAGCCAGCCCGGGGGAGGGGGCAGGGGCAGGAAAAAACGGCCTCAGCCAGGTCTTTGACTAATTCAGTAGGTACACAGCCAACAAATATCTACACCAGAGTGATGCTCCCCGAGAAACAACCGCTGGGCAACAGTGGTCCCAGGAGACACCTTTCAGCATCCCCATACCACTTGGACGAGGGTGCCGGACAGGTCGTGTGCTACCTGTGGGTTTTAACTGAATTTTGTGCGGAGGAGAGGCACACAGAATCCTCCGAAAGTGACTTTAAAGGCTGAAGGCTTCCCACCAAAGAGTCCTGGGAAGCACTGTATTCCCAGCAGCGCAGCATGGCTTTAAGGGCAGGAGGCTACAACCGCAGCCTGGAGACAACCTGGGTTGTCCACCATGTGAGAGGCCACCGTTTCCAAAGGCATATGCTAAAAAATATCTATGCTAAAACCCACCTATGCTAAAAAACACCTGCCTTTGGAATGGGCACGGCATCTTTGTCAAAATAATCAATCTTCAATTTGCTAAAATCTTTGGCTCAGGACACTCGCAGTCACGATTGGGTGTCCTAATGACACAAGAAGTAGTTACTATTACAAAAAGTGGAATATTTTGATTTAAACTAAAGTACAGTATAGTTTCCTCTAAGCAGTTGTGTTCTTTGATAGTTAGACAGAACGTACCTCTGAGAGCACATTTTCTCTTAAAACGGTGTATTCCCAGACACTTCATTATTTGAAGATGATAATGCCTTGTGTTCAGCATGATCTGAACACAAGAGGTGAGCAGAGGTGTCTTCTTCTGCAATCTCCTCTCTCTGGAGTTTCTCCCTTTCTCAAGGGCAAGGTCAGCAGAGAGCTAGAGCCAGCTACAAATGAGCATGAGTTTTGGCTACTGCGAAGTTTCATAACAACATTAAAATTATTCCTTGGAAAGGAATAGGATATGGATAAGATTCCTGGGAGAATTTATCCACAGGCATGTAAGTGGGGAATATATTCTGTAACAGTTTTTGTCTGGCTGCACATGACTAATGGAGATCACTGCCTCATGCTGCCCAGGCTGACAAAGGATGCTACTTTCTAAACCCCCAAAACGAGTCTGAGAGAGTTTGATTTGCTGGTTTGTCCGGTATCACTAACGCAACATGGCTTCTGAGCTCAAAACCACCCATCAGCACCAGAAGCAGCTGAGTGGCTCTCGGAGGCGGTGGGAGCAGGGACACAAGGGAGAGCAGGGTGCTAGCAGCTCCCACAGTTCATGCCTTACTGCAGCGGGACAGCCCAGCACCCTCCACAGTACAGAGGGGCAGCTGGGAGAGTAGGAGCCCGGCTGTGCTCTTCCAGATGGAAAACAGTGCAGTTCCAGCAGTGTCTTCCCATGGCACAGGGTGTAATGATGGGTTTGGCACAGGGGAGAAGACAGAAAGCACCTCAGTGCAGGAGATGTCTCCACTGAAGAGCCTGAAGCCACACAGAAGGGACTTCTGTAGAGCAAAGTAGCAGAGGGGTGATCAGGGGCTTTACTTCCAGAAAAAAAGGTATTGAAATAGTGGAAATGGCCAGATGAGAGAAGAAATAATCAGAAATCTACAAACAAAACAAACCTTAAAGGAGCCCCAGTATGTTCTGGAAGCAGAGCTTATTTTTAACCCCAGTCTGGTCAGAATGAGGCTAAGGGAGCAAGCAGGTCAGAGCTGCCCCATGAAAACATAAAAGTTCTGCAAATCTACCTGTGTGCACGTGATGAAGGATTACAGCACAACTGCTCACCAGCATGGTCTTTTTTTCACACTACAGCTTAACCACAGTCTTCCCCTCTCCACAGCAGCTCTGCCTCCCAGAGCTCTCAAGTTCTGGTTGCAAACCATCCAGCTGGGGACTGGAAAAGCCTTCCTCCAGAGCACATCAGGGACGCTTAACTCAGCGGTGTTTGTACGAAGAATCACAGTGTGAAACCTCTTCCTCTTGGTCCTCTTGGTGGGCCTAATCATTCCAAGGTGCAAATCTTATTAAAGCTGTGCTTTCTTCCCAGCTGTCACACCAGTCTGCTATTCCTGTCTATAATAATATTGACTACTGGCAAACTTCTTCTCTAGACAAGTGCTCCAAATGTCCACACCGATGCCTGATCTCCAAAGGCATCAGCGCTGCTGCCCATCCCTCATCTCCCTCTTCTCACCTGCTCCTACCACTTCCAACCAGGCTGTCATACGTCATCTTGTTAAACAAGCAGCTGGTTTCCATGTTTCTCCACATCACCATAATATTTTTATACTGCCCTGAACACCATATGGACCTTTGGTGCAAAACTGCTGCACAAACACCAGGCAGTGAGTGGCCCTCATCCTGAGAACAAGCTCTGCAACACAGCAGGCAGAAATGCAATGGAAGCATCTGGAATGAACAAAAGCCTCTGTCTGCCACAGAATAGCAGCAGAAGGAGGTGCAAAACCAGCAGGTTTTAGATGAAATTAAGAGGGGAGACACGTACTGGGGTTGGTGCGGGCTACAGAACACCAGGGCTCCCGTTGAAGAAGGCTGCTGGCCCCTCTGGGAAAAAGTTGCATGTTCAACCCCACTGAAATTCAGATTGCACCAGGGAGAGGTTGTAACCTGAGATCATAGAGTCATTGAGGTTGGAAAAGGCCTCCAAGATTATCCAGTCCAACTGTCAGCTCAATACCACCGTGGCAGCAAATGCTGTCTGGGAGTGCCACATCTGTGAACCCCTCCAGAGACAGGGACTCCACCCCTGCCCTGGGCAGCCTCTGCTAGGGCTTCACCACTCTGTCAGTAAAGAAAGTGTCCCTAATATCCAATCTAAGCCTCCCCTGGTACATCTTGAGGCCATTTCCTCTTGTCCTGTTGCTTGTTACTTAGGACAGACCAGCACCCACCCCACCACAACCTCCTTTCAGGGACCTGCAGAGGGCAATATGGAACTTTACTGGTGTGAGGAGGGAAGCCATGTGTCACACAAGCCACTACAGCTACCAGGATAGATGGTGTTAGCCAAAACCCGCATGTTCCCCGCAGCGTGGTGATGCCAGGATCTCTGCGGGCAGCCCCTGTGGCCAGAGTGTGCGGATGGCTGAGGTGAGCTTCACTGCTGCTTGTGGACAGCGTGCAGTGGGACCACATGTGTAGATGGACGGGCAGGACAAGGCACGCCCTGGCAGTCACGGATGGAAAACAGGATACATCAATGGTACCACTACAGCAGAGTAATTCCTCTTTTGAATAAAAGGATAAAATTGTGCTTACATCAGTGAAAACCCTCCCTGTGCACACGCCCAGAATTCCACCCACCACCATTCCACGTGGCAAGATCAGCGGTGCGTCGTTCAGTGACGCATCCCACCTCCGAAACGTTTGTCTGGCCACCCTGACATCCCTGTAGCACCTCAATTTAACCCCAAACTGCATGGCAAAACACAGTGCAAAGTGCAGCCCATGTGTCTTAAATAGTAATCATACAAAATCCAGTGGAAGGGACAATGGCACTAACCATTGACACAAGGACGGTGGCTCTGGAGGCTACTTCCAGACCTCACTCAGGCACGGGTTCTGCTTATGTTACAGCATCTGCGCAGGCACAGCTCTTGCAGCAATCCAGTTTTTACTGACAGCTTTATTAACATTAACTCTGTCCCTTTTACATGTTCTATTGAAATTTAGTGTTTCACTTGGCACACTCAATTTAGGCTACAGATGCATTCCATTCTTCCTCTTTTTGTCTTTTGTGAAAGGGGAGCAAAGACATCAGCGAAGTCCCCGAATGGGCGCCACTGAAAATTAGTATTTCTCTGTGCGCTCAAGAAAGTAATTGACGGGAACCCGTTCCTAATAGTTTTACTTTCTGTGTTATCTGGAGAAAAACAGATTCATACATACAAAGTGGACTGTTTCAGAAGATAGTGCAGTGAGAAATGAAAGACCGTTCCAAAGTAAAAAGTGATTATTTCAGATGAAATGAGGAGCTCCAATGTCAACCCTGCTGCCTGAATCAGCAAAAAATCAAAGCTTTGCATAGAATAGGAAATTGGAGATTTTCCTTAAATTTACATTTCTTTTTGCTGAGCACATTTTTGCTTGAACGTGAAAGAACTTCTTACAGACACTCCTAGTTTGAGACATTGCTTTTTGCTACAGTGCTGTAAAACGCTGCTGCCTGGGGCCTGAATTCCATTAGTACAACGGGAAGAATTTATGTATTCACGCCAGACGTGAGCCACAACCACCATGGAAGCCAGGTGTTTTTAAGGCTTACATCCACATAGCACCATCTAAATGAAATTATCTGTTTAAAAAACAAGATCTCCTCAGTCATGCTGAGAATTGTCCAACAGAAAACCCACAGCCATGTAAGCTCAACAGGGGAGACTTTATAGTGGCCTTCCAGTACCGAAGAGACTCCAGGAGAGCTGGGAAGGGGCTTTTTCCAAGGGCCTGGGGTGATATGACAAGGGGCAATGGCTTTAAATTGGAAGGAGGAAGATTTAGATTGGATGTTAGGAAGAAACTCTTCCTTATGAGGGTGGTGAGGCCCTGGCCCAGGCTGCCCAGAGCAGTGGTGGCTGCCCCATCCCTGGAGGTGTTCAAGGCCAGGTTGGATGGGGCTTTGAGCCCCTGATCCAGTGAGAGGTGTCCCTGCCCATGGCAGGTGGTGGAAGTGGCTGGGCTTTGAGGCCCCTTCCAACCCAAACCATTCTATGATTTTATGATTCTATGAAAACGTACAGTTTCTAGAGGCAGAATGCACTAGAAATGTAGGCAAAATATCAACATATACATGTCTCATGTTCTGTGCAGTACTACAGTAAAACCAGGAAAAACTAACTCTAGGAATTTCATCATAAAGCACTGCACTATTTATTAAAACCTAAGTGATACGTACCATTTGTGTTCCATATATGGCACATCCTAACTACATAATTAAAATCCGTGTAGTTTTGATATTACGTCCTACCCATAAGGGCTCCTCCTCAAGACTGTCCTTGTGATTCTAAGCCTCAAAAACTTAAACTGAATTGAATTCCTGAAGTGCCGTATCTTCCTCCTGGCAAGTATTACCGAAGGAATGCCGCACATCCTCCCTCACAACAGTGTGCTCTTCTCTAACAGTGTGCAGAATTCCCAACAGAAGCTTTCAGCCAAAACCAGGAAACCGAGGGCAGCTTAAGAAGCAGCAACACGATTGTTCTCTGTGGGGGTGAGAAGGTAAATCACAGAACCATAAGATGGTTTGCGTTGGAAGGGGCCTCAAAGCCCATCCAGTTCCACACCCTGTCATGGGCAAGGACACCTCCCACTGGATCAGGGGCTCAAAGCCCCATCCAACCTGGCTTGAACACCTTCGGGGATGGGGCAGCTACCACTGCTCAGGGCAACATAGGCCAGGGCCTCACCACCCTCACAAGAGAACACCTCTGCCTAAGATATCATTTCAATCTCCCCTCTTCCAGCTTAAAAGCGTCCCCCCTCATCCTATCCCTGTACTGCCTGATCAAGAGCCCCTCCTCAGCACTCCTGTAGGCATGAAATGATACGACTCTGCTAGGTCCACAACAGACCCAACTCTTTATGCTGTCTGGTTTTCAAGTAATAAAAGAATGAATCATCCTCAGCCAGCACCATGACCCAAATATTTTGAAAACAAACTTTTTTCCTATAGCAATTGTGAGCATTCCTGAAGCATCTGCTGATTTTCTGGGAGAAACACAAGAGTATGAGGGAAGTCAATGCACCTAGAGAGCTGCACCTAGAGACAACAGGATTTTACAGAAGCAAGACCTTCCCCTGTGAAGAAGCCCACTGATTTGCAATGGGAAATCAACCCTGGTTCTCCAGTCCGTGCTGACAGTGCCTGCCGCCACCGCCTCCTGCAATGCCTACACTCAAAAGTAGCTCGTGGGAGAGGATGCCAGGCACTCGGCTGTGTGTCCCAGGGTCTGCACGGTCTCAGGGACCTTCTCTCCTGTGCAGGTCCTACTGAAGAGCCAGACAGACAGAAGGTGAGCACAGACTCCTCCGGGACTGAGCCCAGGAGGGTACCTGACCTCTAGATCTTCTGGCTTTCACTGATCCCTGCGTGAACAACCTCTGGCTCTGGTAGTCCTGCAGGATGGAGAACGTGCCCACACTACACTGACTTGAATAATGAATAACTTACAGAAAATACTGCTGTATGAACCACTGATCCACCCACAGCAACAAACACCCAGGGTGGGCTCTTAAATCAAGGGCACGAAATCTGGGTTAATCAAGATCTTTTAAAAACTCAGTGAACAACTGCTTAAAACTCAAGCAAAGTGACCTGCACTGTACTCACCTCTTTGCTTTGGCACCACGTATTAACTATGTATGATGCTCTCTCCTCACACTTTTGTCTCTCCTGCTGGCAACCAAGCCTTTTAACTTTGTCCTGACAAGCAGAAATGCAACAGACACGACCAAGGGTCAGCAGTGTCCACAAAGAGAGGGACAATCCAAAAGGAAGGGAAGTCACAGTCAGAGAGCAAAGACGTCACTGTGAGAGATGAGCAAGACCTATAGAATTACGAAGTGGTGTGAGTTGGAAGAGACCTTAAAGATCATCTAATTCCAGACATGGGCAGACACACCTCCCACTGGATCAGGGGCTCAAAGTCCCATCCAACCTGGCCTTGGACACCTCCAGGGATGGGGCAGCAACCACTTCTCTGACCAACTGGGCCAGGGCCCCACCACCCACACTGGGAAGAATTTCTTCCTAATGCCCAGTCTAAATCTTCCCCCTTCCAATTTAAAGCCATTCCCCCTCATCCTATCACTCCATGCCTTTGCAAAAAGTTCCTCCCCAGCTTTCCTGGAGCACCCTTCAGGGACTGGAAGGTCTCTATAAGTTCTCCCTGGAGCCTTCTCTCCTGTAGGCTGAACATCCCCAGCTCTCCCAGCCTGGCCTCATGGCAGAGGTGCTCCAGCCTTCAAATCATCTCCGTGGCCTCCTCTGGATCTGTTCCAACAGTTCCGTATCCTTCTTATATTGGGGATTCCAGAACTAGACATGACTCCAGGTGGGGTCTCAAGACAGCGGAGCAGAGGATCAGAATCCCCACCCTTCCCCTACTGGCCATACTGCTTTGGATGGAGTCCAGGACATGGTTGGTTTCTGGGCTCTGAGCACACGTTGCTGGCTGATGACCAGCTTCTCCTCCCCCAGCAACCCCAAGTCTTTCTCCTCAGGGCTGCTCCAAATCACATCATCCCCCAAGCCTGCATTGAAACCACAGATTGCCCTGACCCAGGTGTAGGACCTTGCCCTTGGCCTTGTTGAACCTGCTGATGGAGCAGGGTTGGGTAGGCAGCAGGACCAGGCCCTAAGGTGGGAGGCCAAGGAGGGCGGTGTATGTGAGAAGCCACATTCAAATATCATTGCACCAAAGATGCTGCTGTCTCCAAGTGGATCCAAAATCACAGCAGTCAGTGAATCAGCATTTGGCAGGAGAAAGCAAGGGCCATGCGATTGTCCCATGGTACCAGATAGCAATGAGCAGGTAAAGATGGGTGAACATATGGAGGATGAGTGCTACATGACAGCTCGGACGGAAGGAAGCTATAAAAAGCCCCCAAAAAAGTGTACGCACTGCCCTCTGCCCAGCACTGACTCTTCACGGAACCCTTGACTCCTTGTAGGACCCTGAGTCCTGAAGATGTTGGGGGCCCATGGTGGTGACCATTCTTGTGATCCTAACCCTAACTCTTGCTTCACTTTCAATCTTTGTCCCTTACATCCTTATTGCTGCTCATCTCCTCTTGCCTTCCATCTACTGCCTTGGCACTAAAGAAAGCCTTTTGTCATTTATTGCTCTTGACCTTGTTTTGTCTTTGTACCATCTCAGGGATCCCAAATGAATTCCTCCTGTCTTTGGTCTGGAACATTACAGTGTGAAGCACCATTAGGGGTTTCCAGAGCCTCGCCAGGGAGGTTTGGGCAAGACTGGGGAGAAGGCAAGGGATGAAAGCAGGAGCCAGTGGGAGGGGGCAGGAAGGGTGGGAATGCAGCTGCCAGCGACCCAGACTGTGCCGGGTTGCCACAGACACAATCCTGACCCAGTGCTGACCAATCCTGACCAGTGGCTCTGCCAATGCGCAATGGATGAGGATTCCGGGCTGGCAGTGTCAGGGATGCTGAACTCCAGAGGGTGCAGAGCAAGAGGCACTAGCCTGAGCTGTGTCCAGGAAGGTGCAGTGGAACCAGGAAATGTCGGATCAAAGACAGTGGAACAGGGAACAGGGAGAGCAGGCCTGTCCAGTGAGCCAGCACAGAGCTGGGAGCAACTGGGAGCGGCTAGGAGCACATGGGGGCACATGGGAATGTATGGGAGCACACAGGAGTGCCCAGCAGCACATGTGAGTGCTTGGAAGCACATGGGAGCAAACAGGAGTGCCCAGAAGCACACAAGACGAGCACACAAGAGTGTGTGCTGTGGCTGCTGCCCTTTGGCTGGCCTGGACATCCCTGGATGTGTGCTGCAGAGGAAGAGTGGTGCCATCCAGACATGCAGGAGGGAAGAAGCCAGTGCTGCAGCTGCCCCATCTGAAACATCACTGCTGCTCTGAAGATGCCTTGGCATCCATTGCCTATGACATGGGGTGGCTGGGACAAGGAGGGGGCAGCTGTGGGCTCTGGAAACTGGAAGCAGATGGATGGCCACATGTGCTGACGCTGGAGAGGGATGATGGCAGTCCTCCTTTGGAGGGCAGTGAGTAAAGTTTCCCTCCTTTTGCACTACTTAACGATTTAGTGGCATGGGGTAGAATGCAAAGTGATGCTACCAGCTCTGCGGTGGCTCCATGGCTGCCTCTGCCATCAGAGAGTGGCTCTGGCTGTGGGAGATTCAGAGGACAGCATGTGGCGGTGCCACTGTATCCTCTGGCACTGTGAAACCCATGTCTGCTACAGGGCAGGACTGGGCAGGGAGTTAGCGAGGCACAGGACAGAAAGCTCTGAAATTACTGCAAATGAAAGGCGTGCTCGAAGTCCAGGCTGTAAAGAGATACAGAACTACTTTGCCTGTGAGAAGCAGAGGAGGATGAGCAGCTCAGGAGAGAGGAGGGAACCGGTGCCTGACGTCACTTGGAGTGAAAACAGAAACATTCAACCCCATCACCTCAGGCAGCACTGGTGGCTGAGCAGATCCACACTCTTCTGCCGATAGAGTGGTGGCAAAGCATCACTGAGGAGTGCTCAGAGAAAACAGCAATGCACTTTCCCCTGTGAACAGAAATAGAGAAAAACCCAAAAAGCCAACCTCAAAACACCATTAAGACTTTCAACCCACAACACCCAAGACTGGTGAATGGGAATGTCTTCACCTGATTGCCTTCCATACACACTCCAGGAGCTCCTTCTACCAGCCTGGTCAGCTGAGGACACCCCTGCTACCTTCCCACTTAACACTAAACTCCTCCAAGCCACAAGTCTGCCTGGCACAGCCACAGCGGTGCTGGGAAAACTGTTCTGGGATGGTGCAAGGCGGAGCACTTCACCCTGTGCCACATTTTCCCTCAGTGGCACTGTTAAAGTGCAAGCAGGTTCCCAGCTTTTCAGGAGTGGGTCACAACTCCGTAAGAAAGATAATCCTCAAGGATGAAAATTTCCCTTTTCAATTACATTTCCACACTCCAAAAACTCAAGTTTCTCCAGAGAACAGTATCTGACAGGAATTCACTTCCACAACACACTGTGATGTCAGTACGGAGCGGGACAGAAGCATTACCATAGATCCAGCTGGGAGCCATGGCAAATGGAGCCCAAACAGCCCAAAATGCAAAACTCACGTAGAGTGGCTTTCCACCCACATTTTTAAAAGGTGAAACTGCATGGCTACAATCCTCTTGGCAAGCACAAAAATGCATCATCTCTGCCACCAGCCCATAGTATCTCCAACCCCAGCCTTTCTCAACCGATGCTGCTGAGTGCCATGTCCCCACTGCAGATTTGCCCTCCTGTTCCTGATTCCAACTTACTCTGCTAAAGAAAAGACAAGGCAGCGGTGCAACGCAAATGGGACACTTTAAAGTTTTCCCTCCTCTCTTTCTGGGACAGATCTGCTCCATTCAGGCTGAGAAAAGGCGATGCAGAACGGGGTTAAGGGCACCTTTTGTTGGTAACCTGCCTCCTCCCTGCGGTTTCATAAAAAACCAGCTTTCCCTAGAAATACAGCAGCCCTTCAATTTAAATTTATGGAAAGGCTGAACCAGAGGAGCCCACACTCAAATAATTTTAATAACCCATTAAGTTGCGACTTCAGATTCTTTTTATAACCGCATTCCTTGGGGAGCGGCACTATCAGGATAAAGATAGAATTTTTTTTCTTTTAAAGATAAATAGCATCATTAATCTGCAACATTTCTTTTCTATTATCTTTCAAAATGAGGAGTTATTTTGTTCTGATCTTGAGGTAATTAGCCTTCATTCACTAGCCAGAAAATGTCTGTGTTCTGAAAATTAAAAATGTGTCATTAAGTGGAATTTACCATAATGTCATTTATCTTTATATAGTTCATCAGTGACAGCAATGGGCCTGGGAATCCATCAGCTTTTACCAAGGAAGCATTAAAACAAATTGAAAAACAGAATAATCCCAGGCACTCTTTAACACAGTCAAAGCCATTTGGGTAATTAAATAGTGGTATTTAAAGTTTTAATTTAGATTTTCCTCTCTGTTCATCAGCAGTCAAATGAGATGTTCATATTCATAACTGTTTGTAATAAAGGGTTTCATAAAGCAAACGGAATATCAATGTCGTCAAAATTAAAGACAACACAGAGAAATCTTTCAAGTGCGAACAGGGAAGTTCATTCCTGCTGCACCCTGTTTTCTAGGATTACACTGGGAATAAGCCCTGGCTGTACCTGGCTCACTTTTCATACTAATATTGCACGAATTCCACGGTGCCTGTGCTCCCAGCAGCTACAGCTGACTTCACTCGCACCCCCGCTCCCCGAGCGCTCCGTTACACGGAGATGCCAGCTTCAGGAAGGAGTTCGGTTTGCTGCCTGTTCCCATTGTTTTCCAATTGTTTGCATATTAATCTCAAACATCTTTTATCTTGTATGTTCAGTTCTTGAGAGGTTATCGTTCTGCCACGCTCCTACAGCTACTGCAGCGCAACAGCATGCGCCCAGGAAACCAGCACCGAGTATAAATAGCGCTAACGGTAATTATTTAGGGACGCAAACGGAATTGCTAATGAGCAAACAACTCTCAGCAACTACAGGGGATTTTTTTTTCCTACAGGCAAAATACTAAGAAAATGATTATTAGAGCCTCAGAGCATCCTGGTCCAGCCTGGAACAGCCCATGTGAATGCACTCAACGTAAGCATCCTGCCTTGCACCATGCGATGCATCCGCGCATCCTCTGGAGCCCGCTCCCGCACATTGGCCCTATTCAGCAACAGGGGTTTGGCTCCCAGAAAGGCCATCAGCTCTGCTACACAGTAAGATAAAACGCGATTACATCTTAACTTCACGACATGGGTCTAAAGTTGCTAATTACAGTTTAATTATGTTTAATTACAGCTGCTGTGGCAGGAAAATCACCATATACTGCTCTTACTCCACACTATTAAAGCCTACAGTCAGTTATTGCCAATATTTGTCACACTAGTGGGACAAAATTAAGCAGTTCCTCACGAAAGTTTCCTCACCAATATAAGTCTGAATAATGGAACTTTCAACACTTGCAACCAACACACTATTGGCTGGACATGGTTATTTAAAATATGGGAAAAAAGCACAAGTTCTTTCTTCCAAGTGCAGATGCACCTAAATTACACCAGAACTGTCAACAATTCAG
Organism: Cuculus canorus; assembly: GCF_017976375.1. NCBI lineage: Eukaryota > Metazoa > Chordata > Aves > Cuculiformes > Cuculidae > Cuculus > Cuculus canorus. The sequence goes on from NC_071441.1 coordinate 55,721,665, forward strand.
CACATGATTTTTGTTCTCTACTTTCACACAGTAAGAAACGTCAAAAGATTTCACATTCTTTTCAAATGAAAAGTCTAGTGACTTCTGTTTGCTGTCTTTTAAATAAAGCAGATCCCACCCAAAATTACATTTGCAATGTTACAAAGACCTATGCGCACATTCTGCAAAACCACCTGAAATGCTCTGTATTTCAGTTCCAGAGCAGCAGGCAAGCAAAGATGCTCTTGCACAGCACCGGAAAGAAGCATTAGAAACTGGAACACCTCTGGAATTCTCCATGTAAGAAGTGGAACAACGCAGCACAGCGTAAATTAGACACCACGTAAAATCAGCCCAAACTTAACAACTCGATAAACACCAAGATGTCAGTGATGAGTCAGGCTGCAGTACTTTCTGATGTATTCCTGTCTCTCCTTTGCTGACAAACATAGTGGTTTTTATCACCCCTTCAACGCAGACAAGTGCAGCAAATCTGTGCCTTTGAGGGAAGGCTGCTCTAAATTGAAGTAACCATGCCTGGTTTCAGTACCGTGACTTTTCTCTTCTGACAGTAATGAGGCATTCCTCTGTTATCCTTCCACAATTTCTCCCGGAATTCACTTACCTTGGATAGTCTGTTTCCACGAACACCATTCTGGCAACTTTTGGGCTGCTTCTTTTTATTTTTTTAAGTTTAACAGGATGTTTCTGAGCTGGCACAGTGCCTTCTCCGGCTCCGCAGCGCAGTCACGCCAGCACACTGGGACTGTAAACTCCCAGCTCTGCCAGCTTTTGCTCCTTTTGGGAGCTCCCTTTGTTCACGAGCAGACATTGTCATTGCTGGAGATGGGCAGCAACTCCCAGCTTGGGAAGCAAGTGGGTCTTGTGAAACCATTCCACTTCTCATTCCTGCTGCCCAGACAGTGAATGAACACAGCATTTACTACTGATGTGGAGATCAAAACGAGCCCTAGCGTTGGCAAGACAAGGTCAAGCTATACAGGAACACAACAGAGATACGTGCAGGACCTGGCAGAATTAACTGATGAGCACCGCTTTTTAACGTACATTTGGATCACCTAACACGGGCTATATTTAGAGGTGCACATGGAAGGAAACAAACAAGAAAGTGGAAGTTATCCCTGCTATGCAGACACACAGTAACATCCTACAGAAGCGACAGGAGGTGTTCCAGATTGGCCAGCAGAGCCTCCCTGCCTGCTAGAGCAGCCGAATATGCCCCCAGTGTCATCAGGCTCCAGAGTAGAGCACAGCCCCTCTCCCCCATACCCACTAGGGTGGCCAAAAAGGGACACAGGCACAGGAAAAGAGAGGAAAGGGGAAAACCAAGGGGAAAACCAATACACTTCTGCTAGGAAAACCGAAGGATGGGAACATTTCCAACACATCATGCATGGCTGTGAGGAGAGTGAGAACGGCTCTTCAGAGCCACCCTGATGAGCCAATGGCAACTCACAGCCACAACAAAACACATGCAAACATGGTCTTTAGAATGATCTCTGTACCGCAAAGCTGAGTGGCACCACACAATCCGTGCGGTGTTGGAAGTATGCACCTCATTCCCAAACCACCAGCTCCCTGTCCAGGGAACAGAAACAGCCCGAGTGTCGGAAATATGAACTCTATTCATGTAACATTTGACTTAACTTCCTGTGTCTTTGTGTCATTCAAGGAAGTGAAACTCATGCATAGCGTGTTTATATTATTCCCCCTTACAGCAGACTTGCAGACAATGTCAGGTCTGGAGAGATAAGGGCTGCCTCCAGGACATGAATTCTCATGAGGATTAGACAGCCGCCATCTGGGGCCTCGCGTTTATCTGCAGCAGCTGCAGCCTAAATATCGTCGCGGGATAAGAACGGGTGCTGGTCCTCAAGTGTTTAACAAGTTGAAAACTTGGTTTCAGTTACAGTTTGCTGTCTTTTGAAAAAAACAGAAGAATAAATAACAGAATGGCCTCCGTTCTCAGCGTAAAAGCACCAAAGGATTCTCGCCGCGGCTCAGAGACCTCCCGTACTGCAAGAAAATCCCAAATCAGAAGAGATTTGTGAGCCGGTTTGGTGTAAAGTGTTAATAAAAAACAAGACGAGCAAAGAGAATCAGTGTTCTCAGCACACGTGCCTCTTGGCATTTGCTGAGAAGTGAAACTTCCAAATGTCTAAAACAGGTAAAACGAACCATTTGAGAAGCTACACATGGAAGTACCCCAAATGCTGAATGTCTTCCCTGCAAGTGAGGAATCCAAGGTAGCTGTCACTGGCATCTACTTTAAGCAGATTACAATCCTAGTCTTTTGTAGGCACGAAGAAGAAGTGGGGGAGCTGGCAATCCGTTGCGCTTGTTCCATGTTCTACCCTGAAGAAAAACAAATTGAGTATGTGGATTGCCCTCTGCTGCGCTGGCCGGGCAGCAGAAACAGTCCTCACCTGGAGAATTTTGGAGTTTTCTTCCCTGGTGCACTCTTTTTTCCTTTCTTCATTTATTATCTGCTACAGCTGCATCTCATTTTATAATTCTGATAAACAAATCACAGGGCACTATCTCAAAACAATTAACAAGCCTCATTGAAATAATGAAATTAATGTTTAAATGGAAACAGTGCTGACGAAAAGGTTACTAAAAAGGTATGGAGCTAGAGGAAGGAAGATTTTGGTCTGATCTCTGGGCACACATTTATAAGTCGATGCTTCAAAATGCAGAAGGCATACCGAGTTCTTAGTTTTTGAAATGGACTTAGAAAAGAATTTGTTTGGTTTATGACAGCATGTGCCTCCTTGTGTTGCCTCAGTGGTGAAAAGAAGAGATTTCTTCACCCAGCTCCCCCCTCTGGGGTCAGCTCTGATTTGGTCAATGTGCATAGCCTGTGCTTCAACACCACTACTCAAGCCAGTCCAAGGCTGGCGATGCCCATTCTGGGCAGCGTGAGGAAGAAGGATCTTTGTGCATGGCTCTCTGTGAGCACCCAGCATAGACCCACAAGCCTCCAGGCCCTACGGCTGGTCTGACCCGACAGCAAAAGACAAATCCCAGCAGGGGTGAACTGCCAATGCTCACTGTGGTCTGAGACAGCTTTGAATTTGGACCAGAAGTCGTTGGTTTGCGACTGCCACTGTTTTCCTGAAGCTGGTTAGAAATGGCAACCACATCTGGTGTTGAGGAACAGGAAATGTGATGGTAAAGCCACTAAGTGAAGTCAGCCAAAGCAAGGACATGATGACCACCAGAAGAGAATCAAACACCTAGTCTGATACCTGGACAAAGCCTGGAGGCACCTCACACATTTCTTGAGTAGATATTTCCTGACAAGGTGCTTGAGCGGGTGGCACTGAGTGTCCCCACCACCACTGGAGAAGAGATGCCACACTGCTGAGGAGTCAGTGCTCTCCAGCCAGACATGACAGTTGGATGTTCCAAAGACAGGTGCTGGGAGGTAAATTTCTAAATCCATTAAATCTTTAAAACAAACCAAATCTAAGTAGGAAACTAACTGTAGACTTGTTTTGTCTGAAATATTAGAATAGGCTGCAGATTATGGACACTACAGCTGCACACCACAGCAACCTGTCCACCTTATTCTCACCCAAAGCACAGGCATCAGGGATTGTTTAAGAAATGTGACTGAACTGGAGCATCTGACTAGCTCACATTGTCACACTGACTGAGTGCAGCCCATTTTGTCAGTGAAGTCAGGATTTTTTAGACCACTGCAATGAACTGGCGGGCATCCCTGTTACTGCTGTACAAATCCAGCATCCGTCAGCCCACAGAGAGGCGTGCAAGAGAAATGAATCTCTTAGGAAAGAGAGGGGGAAAGAAAACCTGTGGTAGCCAGCAGACAGCCAGGATCACCAGTCACTGTGAGGGTGGGGAGGCCCTGGATCAAGTTGCCCAGAGAAGAGGTGATTGCCCCATCCCTGGAGGCGTTCAAGGCCAGATTGGATGGCGCTTTGAGCCCTTGATCCAGTGGGAGGTGTCCCTCCCCATGGCAGGGGATGGAACTGGATGAGCTTTGTGGTGTCATCTCTGACTCTATGATCCCATTTTATGACTCTACGCTCTCAACAAGGTGACTGAATCCCCTTTGTCCACTCACAGCCCACACCCAAGCAGCTCTTCAGGGCCACCAGGACGCAGCTTCACGCACCAGGACGGGCCAACCAGCAGCAGCACAAGAGCCTCCTGCTCCATCTGCTCATGTGCAAGGCATCAGAAATGATTCAGTATGTGGAGTAAGGCCCCAACCTCTTGCCCTCTAGATTTAGAAACAGAGAGGTGTTTTAATGTACAAGCACGGCCAAAAATGAGGTATGAGTTTGCATGACTATAACGCTGATATCATATTTGACAAGAGGATCCTAAAACCTGAGCTGTAATTCTCTTGACCCAGGAATGCATGTGGTTTAGAAGAAAAACAACGATCACATCCAGCTGCAGACCCTGGTTCTTCCACAGCTCCAGTCCAGACTGAACAAACTCATAGTAAAAGCATTTTAACTTACTGTTTCAGAGGGACTGGGACGCTGCTGGCAAACTGCTGAGGCCACTGGCTCCACACTAGCTGACAAACACATTTACTGGTCTATTTTTGACAATTTACATTTACCTGTGCACTGTCTTAGGAGTACAAAGGGAAAACGGGCAGAAGGGAAAAGCCGGCCACTGGGGCTCAGAAACAAACATTTCAGCATCCAAAAACTGCTGCAATTTGATCACATCTAAGCACTTCAGATGCTGCATTTTCTAATGTATTTTGTTACTTTAAATGCTTTCCTAAACCCACAAAATGCAAAGGCCATGAGGACAAAAGGAAGGTTGCACTGCGTATCAATATTCTGCAAAGCAAATACGGTTGATCGCAACCTCCCCCTCCCATTTCATAACCTTCACTAAATAATGCCACTAAGAGCCTTTCCAGGCATCGAGGACAAACAGAGGTAAAGAAGGAGTGAGCGAAAGGTGCAGTTTTGCCAGTGGGTGTCTGACAGGGCACGCGCTGCCCGTTCTGCCTAGCCTCGTGCAGCAATGCTCCAAGGATGCCAGTGGAGGGTGGGCACTGGCATGTTCCTGAAGGATGGAACTTAGGCTCCCATAGACACACGTAACTCCAGCAATGCCCACAGGAAGTCCTCCACTGACCAAGCACCAGGAGCGCTCTCCGTAAAGCTCCAGGTTTATTTCTCCAGGGACAATCAGTGGACATGTCCATAGCAATCATCTCCTTAGGGAAAGAGAAGCTACAACATCTGCCCTCAAGAGTGATGAGCTGTTAAAGAACATCTTCAGCCTCTCCTTGCTGGTCCCCACTGGGATAGGCGACTTGGCATTCCGCTGTGCATGGTGCTTCTGCACCAACCCCAACAGCCATGCCCCAGCGTCCCCAGGCTCTGCCTCGCACAAGGCAGCGCTGGTCCCTCTCCTTGCCCCAGTCACTCCCAGAGATGTGCTTTGGCCAGCCAGACCACTGCTGCCCACAGTGCTTAATGCTCCCAAGGCCAACAGAAATGCGTTGAAATTTCTCTGGAAATGGTTTGAACAGCCAGTGAACAAATGGTTCCCTGCTGCGTCTCTAACAGAGACAGCGGCTCCGTACAGTGAGATCCAGAACGTGTTCAGGGAGGTTAAAAAAAAACAACAAAAACCCCAAGCATGACTGCTTTAACATGAGTGAAAGGCAGCACACAATAGGTATACCAAGCTATATACATTATTTTACCAGTCTCGGGCTCTGAGTAGACAATTATATGCTTAAACGTTAAGATTCCCTAAGCTGGCTTAGCACAAAACAGTTTGAAGCATCTGTTTCACAAGAAGATTGTCTGTTCAGAAGTCAAAGGATAAAAGGAACAGAAGTGCAAAAATACGGTTTCACAGAAAGTGATGTTTCTTCTGAAATCAGCAAATAGAAGGGGCTTGCTTCTTCCCCCCCAAATCGATATGATTATTAAGGTTAAATTTCTAAATATAAGTTCTAATTCCTTAAAATTGCCTGTTACACTGAAAAAAAGAACAGAAGGCTGAGTAGTGCTTCCCATGACTAAATGGATTAATTCCTTAGTACCACACAATTACTGCTCTCCACACAGTTCCAGTGGACATCTAAATAAACACCCAAAGCTTATTTTACGCAAAGAAAAGATCCATTCTAAGGAATAACCCAAATGTTAAAAAGTTGGTGTTTTGTGTGAAAAATAAAGAAAAGCTATGGCGAGAAGCAGGAAGAAGAAAAGGACATTTTGGGTGGGTTTATGGAGTGACACACGGATATCTTTGTTGCAGCCGCACTGTTCACATGCTGGTTTTATTTCTGGATGTCTTTTTCCCAGTAATTTTTCCAGTGAGGGAGCTTATCCTGGCCCACCCGACTCTTTGGAGAGATGAAAGGGCCGGGATGGGAAGTGCAGGGCTTGGCGCCAGAGGAGTATGTGTTACTGCGCAAGCTGAGGTGAAGCTGGCGGGTACTGCTGAGTAAGGAGCTGCTGACACAGCTGCTCCAGGGGTCAGGACACCTCGTATGCCACTGGACAAATGCTGTGCCAGGGAGGGAACGGGGCCCATTCCTCAGGATGCTTCAGTGGCAGGGTGGCTCGAGCCCCGCTGCCCCATGAGTCCTGGACTCTCCTCTGCACCTCTGCCAACGCAATGCTGTGCATCGCATCTGACAGTGCAAGAGGGCCTCAACTGTGGGCATCACACGGTGGGCATCCCATCTCTGGAGGTTACGCAGTGCTTTGGACAGACGCGTTACTCAGAACCACAGAATGGGTTTGGCTGGAAAACACCTTTAAAATCATCAAGTCCAACCATCGATCCAGCCCTCATAAGTCTGCCACTAGACCAGGTTCCCAAGTATGACATCTATTCTGCTTTTAAACTCCTCCAGGGATGGGGACTCCACCACCTCCCAGGTAGCCTCTGCCAGGGCCTCAGAACCCTTTCAGTAAAGAAATTCCTCCCAATGTCCAACCTAAATCTCCCCTGCCAAAGGTTGAGGCCAGGAAAAGTCAATCCCCAGCTTCTGAATCTCCCTGATCTCTTCACCGCACAAAGAGGCTGTGCTGAATGGACACACTTTTCCTCTTCATCTGAAGGGCACAGCCTGTCCTGGGCACAGGATGAGCTCCTCAGGGCAGCAGTATCCACTCTGGAATAATGCTGAAATCATGTTCTGCATTTAACAAGACGCATCTTGTCACCTACAAAGGAAAGTGCTTGTCCCCCTCTCAAGCACTCTGCCTGCTGCAGACCAGCACAGTTTCGGTGGTTGTTCAACAGACTTAGATGGGGTAAAGAACACACCGTGTCTCAAAGTCAGTGTAAAACCACAGCCCTTGGGAATGGGACGCCTGGTAATGCCTGATTCAGACAGAAATGCTCTCCTGTGAGGGTACAGAGGCCCTGGCCCAGCTTGCCCAGAGAAGTGGTGGTTCCCCCATCCCTGGAGGTGTTCAAGGCCAGACTGGATGGGGCCTTGAGCCCTTGATCAATGGGAAGCATCCCTGCCCATGGCAGGGGGTTGGAACTGGATGGGCTTTGAGGTCCTTTCCGTCTTAAATCATTCTACGATTCAGTGATAATTGCTTGTGGAAACACAACCGTGACAGAGCACAGAGACAAGCTGTATTTCTCACCCTCGTATTTCTAACAGGTCAAGAACCCACTCACACAGAAGATCTGGCCTAGCAGACAACTCTCCTCAGGTCAAGTCCATGCCTTACACTGAACTCTCATGTTTTCTTACACCCTTTCCTCTCTCACACATTTATCAAAATTCCTAACAACAGAACGGCCACTGGAAGAGTTTGGAAGGTTTTCCTGTTCACACTCAACAACCACAGGTGGAGGCTCCCCATGCCTATCACGGAGTAAAGATGCTCAGCAGTTTAATGGGGACATGGCCTCCCTGGGCAAGGGCATCTGGCAGTGCTGGCTGGCTCTGAACAGCTTGCTCCAGACAGAAGAACGGGCAACAACCACATGGGCAAACAAGGCAGACCGGGTTCCCCAAAATAAGGTCTGCTGGAAAGTGCCTTTGTATTTTCACAAGAAAGAGGAAGGTAAGATTCCAAATCCTACGCAACACGAAACCCTGCAGAGGCTTATCTCTGTGCGATATTTTAGGAGTTAAAAATTAAATTAAAAAGATGTATTCGAAGAAACACAAAAGCAAAAAGAAGTGCCTGGAAGTATTTTGTACTGAGGAAGGACGGCTTGACCTGGACTAGGGTTTTACCACTCATTAAATGTGGGTGCTGCACTACAGCACCTGGCACACAACTCTGTGCTTTCACTGCCCTTCCTCAAGTTTCTGCTTTCACTATGCTCACACCTCTCGGCTGTAAATGGGAAACCTCCTGCTACCAAACCATTTAGTTTAAAGCTTCACACTCCACAAGAGGGTGAAAAACTTTTATTCCTCAAGTTCAAGAGAAAGACTGGCTTTTCCCTGGATAATGGGGCATTTATTAAGTTGCTTTTTAGAGCACATCCTCAAGCGCTGCAGCTGGCTGGCAGGGAGATGTAATCGTCCGCCGTATCTAACACAAACTCCCCACAAACCAGGACCACCTTATTCTGAAAATAAGAAGCCAAATCCAGCAGGTTTGTATCCTATGCTGCTTATGGCAATGTCTTTAATTCCCTCAATGCCAATAAAGAAACAAAAGCTCTGTAGATCAGCCTGCGCTGCCTGTTTTGTGCCAGGGCACGCTTACACTGAAGGCAAGCAGTAGATCCCGCCAGTGGTACCGAACATGTTTGTGAAACCACAAAGATTAAACAGTGTAATGTATTAAATCCTATTACAGTATATAATCTCTAAATTACATTCAAGTGGATAAAAAAATACACAGCTTGTTAATGAACTTTACGTTTTCACAGCACCATTTACACTGCATAGAGGAATTCCATTACTTTGCATGGAAAGTTTATGGAAATCCATTTCTCATAGCTATGACACGCAGTGTATGGCTGTCCTGGGAAGAAAATGGCCTCAGAAAGGGCTAATTTCCTTTCCATGTCCTTTTACTCCCTTTGGGTCCTCATACAGCACCTGGCACAGGAGGAAGAAGGGGAAGCAGGATGGCTGCTTGGATGGGTACCAGAGCCCCTGCTGTCCCCTCCCTGGCAAGGGAGGGTACGGAGCACGGTGAGGAAAAAGGGTGGCGGAACATGGACGGTGCCCACTCACAGACATCCAATCGCCTGCCCAGCTACGGGAAATTGCTGGGAAGAGGAGGTGCCAGACATGGCCTGATCCAGTCTGCCCTGACGGAAAACCATCCTTCCGGGGACATCAGGGAACCAGCACAGCTGAGAGCTGCACAGAGCACTGTTGTGTGAGAAGGAAAGGAGTACTTTTGTCTGCTGTGGTGGCTCAGCACGGAGGAAGCTGGAGTCTCAGAAACAGCTTTTTTTGCCACGGCTGAATGAGTTTTCCCGATCCCCTACAAATAACATGGAAACTAATGTAAATCTGCAAAGCCACAAAGCCCCAGCCATGCCTCCTGGGCGGGTTCGTAAGGCATCAGGTTGTAAAGCTGCAACTTTGTGAACGGCAGCAGAAGTAACACAAATCCTCCTGAAGAACCGCATTTACCAAAAGCTATGGAGTTTTGGAACAGTTTCATATCAATGGAGCAAGCAAACCTTAGGCATTCCAAACACAGCACATGCAGGAGAGTGCATTCTGCTTCATGAGCAAGGGGTGGCAAAATCCCAGTAATGTGATTTTTACTAGTAAAATTGCTAGAAAAAGTAAGTAAAATTACTTTTAAACAAACTTAAGGCTGCGACCACTTTTCTAAATGCACTTGCATCTGAGTGTACAAAGAAAACCACAAAAGGAGAACATCCCCTTCTCAGACTCAAACCATAAAACTATAAAAGGGCACAACAACAGCCTGCAGGTGTGTGTTATTACAGGACAGCACTTCTGACCCTGGTGCTCAGGTATGTTCAACCAAAGATATTCAAGCTACACAAACATTTACTGTGATACTATGTAGACTGAACAAAATGGTATCACACAAGCGAACCAATGGAAAAACGCCCCACCAATGAAAACTTAACCAGGCCCACCATAACTGAATTACAAGTTCTGGAACAGTGCTCGCCTGCCCTCCACACCATAATTCAGTTTATAAAACAAGTCATGCCTGTCCTTTTAACTTTGAGAATGGGATTTGAAGATCTGGCATCCCTGAGTCCACAACAGGACAATTTGAACAAGGGAGTTAACAAATTCATCTCTAATTGCTCAATTCCATAGCTTTTTAGTTTTTCACCGGGAGGCCTTGGATTCCATGTTTATCAACAGAACGCCTAATTCTGCTGCAGCCGGGCCTTTGCCACATTTTGTCCCAGGCAGCTCCCTCTCCTCTCCATGGTCCCTGTGTGGGAGACGCCATGGGCGCAAGGCAAACATCCTTTGCAAGGACACACGGAGACAGGCACTGGGACATCAGAGACCCCAGCATTGCTTGGCAGTGCCTGAGCTGTGGGAATGGACAGACAAGTAGCGTTTTAAGTGGCAACCACTCCATCCTGCTTGCTGGCAGGACCAAGCACACTTAGGGCAGAGTGCATGGAACCAGTGCGGGAGCTGGACACGGCTGCTTGCAAGGCTCGCTGGGGCGGTGGAACCGTGTCTGGTCAGGATTTCAGCTCCCACTTCTGCCTGGTGCTGTCTCCTGTAACGTCCCCGCAGGCTCAATCCGAGACTCTGGCAATCAATGCAGGGGATGGAAAAGCTTGTGCAAGGAAATGGAGGTGAGGAAAATGAGTGCCAGCAGGAACGTGAATCCAGGATTTTTTAAGAGGTTCAGGATGGAGCAAAAGCTGGGCACGAGACACAGCGACACAGACATCGCCCTTACCCTGTGCTGGGCATTCTTGAGAGGAAAGCACCAATACCCATGGTCCAAATGCTGGTCCAATGGCTATGGGAGTTGTTGGAGTGATCGACAGATACACGGATCGACGTTCATTTTATGACACTTAACTCAGCTTTTTAACCTCCAAGTCCTATTTTATGGCTCTGCAATCAGTCAAATAACCGTATACCCCCCACACCTCTCACCTACCAGCTCCCCTAACAGCACATGGGGGTAGGACCATAAAAGTATTTTTGCAGGTATGAGTTGTCTTTTTTCTCATTTATAATTAACTCTTACTGGTAGTTTCATGTAGCATGTAGCTAGATTCCAGTTCCTTGGAAAAATTAAAGGGAAGGACCTCTACAGAGCACCATCTCTTTGTGTCATGAACACATAAAAGCTTTCAGTTAAAAGGGGAAATAAAATGATGTATTTGTTGTCATTGCTAGAGAGGGACAGCATTTCCCAGTGCCCACAGACAACTCGAGCTGGTGGTGCAGACTGCGAGCCTCAGACACTGCAGGCTCGCAGTCTGAGGCACTAGGTGAAGGAGTGCCCCAGGTAAACCCGTCTCCTCTGCTGGGTCATACGAACACAGCCTGCCCAGCAAACCCATAGTGAACCCTCTGCTGAGGAGGCTTTTGAGGCTCCTCAATGCTGACACCGTGTCCACAGGCAGGTGCTCACTGGGGAGACATTAGGAGACCATGACCTGAACAGGGCTGAGGATGCATGGTTCCCCTGCTCTGCCATCAAGACGCGACACCTGCGGGCTTCATCCCAATCCAATGCAGCCTTGGTACGACAGTGGCCGCTCCCCGTGGTTCCTGCCAGCTCAGAAGAACCCTGAGACAGGGAGAGGCCTGAAGGAAACCAGTACAGCCATCATCTTCTCCCCCTTCTGCAACTGTGCTCTGCCTGCTTCCTGGAAATGTGAATTGTCACGGAAGCATGAGGATGAGCTCAAGGTCCCTTGGATTTCCCTGGACTCTTTCATGGCATGAATTGGAAGATGCGGTCCTGTGGTAGCCAGGCATCCTCAGGGCAGTGCGGCACCAGCACCCTCCATCAGCTGAAGCTTCCAAGTGATACCTAGGTACCACGACCTTTGGCCATGTGCCCAGCAACCATGGCACTGCCGGAATGAGGGCTCCCCATGAGATCTGAGCAGAAGAATAAGCACACAGGGAATAAGATTCCCTCCAACCAGAGTTTTGCTGCTTTTTTCCTAGTGTTGACTGAAAAAGGAAGTAAACGCACTTAAAAAAAGACAACTGAACTCCAACCACTTAACCAAAGCACCAGTTTTGTGTGACGCTGCCTTAGGCTTTAACATCACGGCATAAAATTAAAACATTGTCATAAAAATGTAGTCAAACATCAAATTTTGTGATTTTTTTCCTTCAGTGTTCAGCACACAAAGTACAACATAGATGTCCTTGTTTAACTTTGACTTTATGACTTATGCAAAGCATCACCCATTATTCCAGCATGAGTCCCCTTAAATAAACTTTTCTAAGACGTTGTGGAAATGGAGGTTGTGGATTAGCGAGCAGCGAAAGATGAGGTCATCTTGGCCTTTTGAAACCGCATTTTGAGGCCGCGCGGAACGACAATAGCGGAACTTCAGCAAATCCTCTGAAGTACACCCCCTTGTTTTCCACGCAGCCTGGATTAGTCTTGAGATTCCAGATCCAAAAACACAATAACCCTTTCACTCACCTATAATAAAGAGAAATAGAGTATACTAAAAAAAAAAAACTAACAGATTTATTTACATGCCCAGCACACAGAACTCTTCTGTATTTACAATACTGAGGGCAAAACAATACGAAACAAATGGCAATTCAAAAAAATAGGGTTTTTTTTCCAAGCTGTTCGGACGTGGTTTGCCATTTCACAGCATAAAATACGAGGCATTCACGTCTCGAGCCGACAAATGCCCGGGCCTCCCATAGTATCAAGGCCGTATTTAACAGACCTGATTTTAGGAGAACATAACAGAACAAATGAATTCACATGTGCAATTATGTCTGACAAAAACACAGGCAGAAGAAAATGCTGAACACCAAGGACTGCCCTCCTGATTTAGGGTCACTTCTGCCAGAAAGTGGGGTTATCCATGGGCAGACTCGGCAGCCAGGAAGGAGGAATTTTGCTGCCAAGCTTGTGACAGAGTGAGATTTTTATATAGATGTGGGATCATAAAAGTGGCATTTTATAAAAAGCAGGACTTCTTAAAAGTGGGATTTTTATATAAATGCATTTTTGATATTTCAAAGCCACTGGAAATGAATCTTATGACTCAAGTCATACCCAACTCATGACTCAAGCTTTCCAAGGTGTTCTGGCAACAGGAAAAACACAAAATAGTTCCACAGGTAAGGTATGGGAAGGACAAGGGGCTCTGTGTGGTACAACGAATCGCAAAGGTATTGCCACACTGCACACAGTGATTTCAGAGCCCGACTCCTTTGCAGAGCTGTCTCCACTTTCTGCTGTGGGAACAATACAAGGCGGCCTGGGAAGGCTGGGAATACCTAGGCTTGAGAGGAATAAGTGGGAAAAATGGTATTTTGCTTCCTGTGCCAGCTACCCCGTGCCTTGAACAAAAAAAAAGCAAGGCACATGGAAGGAGTAGGTGACCACTGCATTTATTACCACTAGCAGCAAACAGTGCCTACAGGCTTCACAGGAAACCCGAGATCAAAATCCCACTGTGGCACAGCAGCTGGGAGCCAGGGGCTACAAGCACCGGCTGCAGAAGCCATGCGGATGTATTGGAGAACTAGTTCCCAGTGTGCTGTCTGGGTTTAGGTAAAGACAAGGCACAAATTGTACAGTATTTTCCTCTGCTACCTTAGTATGAAATGGATTTAAACACCTCTTGGTCTGTCACAGGCATAATTCGTTTTCCATAGATTTAGGACAGGAACAACAAGAAACAACTGCAGGTATTTCCATAATAGCCAATTTCTGCATTTAACAAACCTAAACCTGCACAAACTGTGTTCTTACCTGTAGAAACGAAACAACACAGCACTCATAGAGCACCAAAAGTTTTCAAAGCTGGGGAGTGACTTTAAATCCCTGCTAGTGGCCAGGAGATGGGAGCTGAACAAAGCCATGTGCTTTGCCTCACAGAAACCACCTCAAAAAAGGCACAAACACTGCTCTTGTAATTGTCCGAATTGCACCCCCAGTGCAATCCTGCGGATGGGATTTGCATGCAGCTCTGTTTCTCTGAGCCAGACCAGGCGCTGGGAACAGAACACCCACCCTGAGCCAACGGCAGACGCAGAAGCAGCACAGTTCCAAGCTATGCTGTCAGTCCTGTCTGTCTGTCCCATCACAGGGAACCACGTTTCCTGCCACTGTGGGAGCGGTGCCGAAGACTACTATAAAAGCATGAAGCTGATACCGAGTATATAAGAATAAACATGATTAAAAGACCAGGTGTTCCAAACAAGCCACACAGGATAATGAATCTTGAGTGGATGAGAAGCTCAGGCTGGGAAACTGCCTGGGAATGTATGAAGTGAGGTTGTGACTGAAGACAGTCACAAGTGCAGGTGTGAAAGAGAGCAATGCTAAATATCCTGTTTGGCTTCATAGTCTGAGAAACGGAGAGCTGTATAAATTTGCTTCAAAAAGAGGAACTAGCACACTTTCTTAATTTTTGTTTCTGTATGCTGTGCTGATTAGAAGAATATACTTAGAGAAAACCTACGAGGTCTGTGTCACATTCATCGCCGCACCCATCCTTTGGAGCGGCAGCCCACAAAAGGGCAGCACCGCTCCTAGGGACAGCGATGTGCACACAGGTCTCAGGGCAGCTGAGCTGTGTGCTGCGTGCAGGCAACAGCCTCGGCAGTGCTGGGAACAGGAAGCTCGCCAAGGAGCAGGCAGAGCCACGGCACGGATGGCTGCTGGAGGCTGGGATGAGCTGGGACAAGATGCTGCTGGCTGGGACTGGCTAGGACTAGTTCCTGGCAGTTGGAATTGGCTGCTGGGACTGCTCGGACAGTGGCTGGTGGATGGGATGGCTGGTACTGGCTAGGACTGGTTGCTGGTGGTTGGGATTGGCTACTGGGACTGGCTGGAATGGCTGGGACCAGCTGCAGGTGGCTTGGACCAGTTGGGATGGCTGCTGGTGATTGTGGCTGGCTGCTGGCACTGGCTGAGAGCAGCTGCTGGAGGCTGGGAGTGGCTGCTGATGGCTGGGACTGGTTGGGACTGGCTGATGGAGATGGAGACTGGCTGTCATGGTGCTCCCATGTGGTGGAAAGCCGAGCTTGGATGCCCCCGCTCCCCTGACAGGCAGACCCAGTGCCCAGCATGCACTGACCGAACTGCTGAGCTGGGCACTGCTGTACACAGCCACCTCTCCTGCTGCATGGAGCTCCCTGGTTCTGCCTGGCGGCGTCAATGAAAACCCTCGGCAGGGCCGCCCTGCAATGTGCCGGACACCACCTCCCACCTCCCTTCAGCACAATTAAAATAAGCGCTGGAAGTGAAAAATCTCGGAAATCTGCTCTCTGCTGCAAGGCACTTATCACATGGAATGAATTTCTCTTGCGCGTGCCAAGCAGGAGAACCTTTTCCGACGTTGCTGGCAAAGCTGTCAATCATCTTGATGAGCAGCAAATAAATGAATGCCCAATGATGGGATTCCATATTATCCTTAAAAAAGAAATCCATCAAATAAACATCAACAGGTAAGTGTTTATACCCGACAGCCATCAATTCCAGCTATCCATGCAAAGAGGCAGGTGAGCTGGACTGGTAAACCTCGAAATTAGAGCGGTATTAATCATCTGCTCCCAGCCAATACAAACAGATGTTATTTTTAAACAGGCAAAATCATCTCTTCCTCTGAAATTTATTTGCAACAGATAATGTTCTGTTACATTTTTAATCAAGCAGATGAAGTTACATTTAAATTGAAAATCTGCTGCACTCAACTAATCAGGCAGGCAGGATTCCGAGGCGGCTGCACGGCCGCGCGGAGCGCGCCATCTCAGCAGGTGAACGGCGGAATGCACCTGGAAATCACACTGCACTGCTCAGCCGCCACACCCGCAAGCTGGCAGCAAAGGACCAAGACAAAAAGGGAAAGTGTATTTAACAGATTTACAAATCCATCATATTTTAGGAAAACATCATTAACACCAACAGGAAAAAATAAGCTCCACCCCTTTCCTATAGAAAAGCCAATAAAGATTTCCATCTGTTACTTCTGTATGCTTCGCGCCAGGCCAAGTTGCGTGTCTGGATAAGCTGGGATCAAGGCACAATGTGAAAAATCTCTCACATATCTTCCACAATAAAATAAAAAGCAGGACCAAAAAAAAAATCTAACCTATCTCAGGGAGGAAACAGTGTGATTTGTGTGTTAATCCATTTCCCGGCTCTCCTATGGACATGTTGGTGAGCTCTGTCCCTCCAGAATGAATGTCCCTTCCGACCCAAACCCGTCTATGATTCGCCACCACATTCAAAACCCAGTATTAACATCCTGATGCAGGGTCTCACAGATGATATGCTTATTTATGTGGATGCTGCTGTTTTCTAAATACTCAAAACACAGAGCTCAGCTACCTACCGCACACAGAAACAGCCTAAAAGACTTTGTTATGAGAAAGTGCCAGAAATTAATACCTTTCATCTTAATAGTAAACTGAGATCCACACAGCCCTATGCATGGCATTCATAAATTATGCATAGCTACGATTTCTTTATGTCAAGACGAACAGAAACTGACAGCAGACATTTGGAAGATTGTCAGTTACTGCAGTTCCAGAGCACCCGCACCCTTCGGCAGCTGCAGATGGGGAGGCACTGACACTGATGAGCAGTGCGCGGACCAAATCCTGCTAACACTGCCAGCCCTGCACCATCCGGTGACACCTTGCACCCTGGCACCCAAACCCTTTGTGCTGCCAGCCCTGTGCCGTCCAGTGATGCCTTGTGTCTGGGTACCCAAACCTTGCATGCGCTGCCAGCCTCATGCTGTCTGGTGAAGCCTTGTGCCCTGGCATGCAAACCCTGTGCACTGCCAGCCCAGCACCACCTGGTGATGCCTTGCACCCCAGCACTCAAACCTTGCACATGCTGCCAGCCCTACACTGTCTGGTGACGCTTTGTACCCTGGCACCCAAACCTTGCATGCACTGCTGGCCCCGTGCTGTCCGGTGATGCCTTGTGCCTAGATACCCAAACCCCACGTGCTGCCAGCCCCGTGCCATCCGGCGATGCCTCACGCCCAGTCACACAGATTCCATGTGCACTGCCAGACCTGTGCCATCCTGTCATGTGCCCTCAGGGGATGAGACAACACCCACCCACTTGAGGCAAAACAGTAGGGGAGAAACATGACAGCACAGTTTCCAATCTCACAAACTCGGATACAGCATGCACTGAAAAGAAAATAAATACTACCTAGAGCCTGCTGTCTTCTGGATTTCATGGATATGATTCAGCAGATGTAAAGGAGGAAGAATGCAACCTTAATGCTGAGGGAGCAGGTGCCTGTACTGTGGTCCTGAGCTGCATGGAACAGGTTTTGGTGGCCAGCGTTAAGCAAAACCCAAGAGCCCCGTCTTTATCAGAGGAGGGAGGGGTGTTTGCATCTTTAGGTGGTTTTACTAGACTCTCCAAAAGCTTGCAATGAATGTCAGGACATCAAACCCCAAGATGTCCCAAACCTGCCCCCGCTGATGTGGCTGTGGCTGTTGGCACACATGGGAATGCGAAGTCCTGTTACACGGCTGCCCATGGTGCATCCAGAACTCAACGGGGCTGGGGGCTGCAGGGAGAGGACAAATACAGCAAAATTTCTCTCTCTTAAAACCGGCTGTCCTGCCACCATGCCACTTTCTTGCTTCTCCTCCGTTCTTGTGCGCCAAACTCATCTTCTGGCAGCAACACGCACCCTCCAGTAACCGGAGGTGGACAACACAGCATTGGCCCAAACCACCGAAATGCCCCAGCTGCTGCCCAGCCAACACTTTGGCTGTGCCAGGCTTCAACCAAGAATAATCCCAAACCTGGAGGACACAAGCATGTGTTTGAGGTAAAGCACGGGTTTGAGGGCTTTGCCGAACCAAAGCCTTTCTGCACACTTCCGTCTCGTTCACTGCACACTGCTCAAATTATCAATTAAATGCCTGGGCAATTATAACACTGGATTTTATTGTTCTAAGAAATCCATATTTTTATTTAGTGCTGGTTATTTCTGTGATTCTTCCCAGCACTTAGAAAACATTATATCACGTTAAAACTGTACAGTGACTACAGAAAGCCAAACACCAAGATGGACTGCGAGAAACAAAACCCTTCTCCTAATGACCCTGTGATATGTCTGGTCTTTAAACCACACTCCATGTTGGGTCATTGTGTAACAAGTAACCCCAGACCAAAACAATGCGATGTTCAAGTTATGAACACAACACAGTGGAGACCAAACGTTGGGCAGCAGCAAACTACTGTATTGCAAATTCATACAAAGGTCTGCAGTGCCCAAACCTGGAACTTCATCCAAGAAGTATTTAAATTCCATTCAGCAAACAAAACTTCTCCATGGTTTGAAACCAGAGTTGTGCATTCCTGAAGTGTCCCGAGCGCAGTGACAAGCAGCACCAGGCACCAAGACCTTTCACAGAACCCTAGAATCCTGGAATGTTTTGGATTGGAAGGCAGCACCTCCCACTGGATCAGGGGCTCAAAGCCTCATCCAGCCTGGCCTTGAACATCTCTAGGGACGGAGTAGCCACAGCTTGTCTGGGCAGAGAACTTTGCTGAGCTCAGACTTGTCCCCAGTCCCTGACTTTGGATTCCAGCAAATATGTTGACGCATGGAGTCACAGGTCTTGGCCACTAAAAAGTCCCGCAGCACCAAGTCAGTTTCCTTCACACCAACACAGCTTTCACAACTGAAACTTGTAAAACATCTAAGTTCAAGACAAGGTGATAACCTGTATTTTAAAGTTTTTTAGGACTAACTTGCAACAAAATATTGTGATAAATCATTCAAAACTCATATAAGATATTATTAAAGTAAGAATTCAGCGTTAAGACTGCATTGCTTAACTTCCAAATTTTTGATCCTTCAGCTTATTACCTGTATTAGAGATTATTTTTGCACATAATTTTGTTTTTATAGGAAACAGAAGTTAACCAGAATTATTGGCATAGCATTTAACTATGATAAAGCTAAAAAAAGCCCCCAAATTCAGGATAACTAAAAATTCCTTTCAAATGAGAAGCAATTCTTTTCTAATCTTCCATATATCTGCAAGTACTGCAACACTGCACAAATTAGATTTTGCATATATTAAATTTTCTTTGGTATTTAATGTGTCCTAAAATCTTTTTTTTCCCATAATCATAAATTTTGAAAACAAGAGTACAGCACTACAGGAGATGTTAATGATAGAACAGAATACAACTCTGACTAACACCAAAGTTAAACACAAGCAAATTCTGAGATTCATTTATTCAAAAGACCTCTCCTCTCTCCACAGTGACTACACTGGCAGAGGTGGCTGTGCAGGACTCGCTCTGAGATGTCTGATCTGTGTTTTCCAGCAGGGAACATGAACCTTGTGCCTCTTTTCAAACTGAGGAACCCTGCCCGTGCAGCACAGATTCCCTTTGCAGGGCGGCATTTCAGTGACTTCAAGTACGCCTTGGAGGACCTCTGCCTGCTTGGACTAGCAGAGCAAATTTGGATCATTCCTGGGGTGCTGGGAACCACAATGCGAGCTCATGGCTTCTGCACACACTTCGTGTTCAGAGATGCACGCTGCATCTGAACATTCTTTCAGACAAGAGCTAAATCTAGCCCTGTCCGCTTGTCCTGCGCCTCCTGCCAGTCTGCATCGCTTACAAAAGAGGAGCACAAAGAAGTGAGGTCAGTCACTCCCAGACGGGCAAAGGGCAGCTCTGACTGCTGCTCTGGCTGTGATGTGGGGACCATGCGCATGGAGCCACAAATGCCCAGAGCACATGGTGGGCGCTTCCATACCGCAGGCAAGCTCACTGCTCTGTGCCGACAGCAAGTGTTAATCCAGCAGCCACTGAAAACCAGTGTGTGCTGCACAGATTTTGCTTCTTTCCCCTCTTTTTTATTTAAAGCACAACTACCACGCTGAGAGAGGAAACCTACCATGATTAGGAGTGTTACCTTCTAGAAGCTGCGCCTGGCTATCATAACGCAGTGGCAACTCACCTTCTGAGGTTTTGGAGGGCAGTTGTGCGACACATGTGGCTACTTCGACTTCATAGTTACGGCTGAGGCGAATTCTGTGCACCATCCACTGCACACACCCCTCCTGAGCTCCAACCCTCCACCTCACAGCATCGCTATCGCAGATAGAAACCACCTCCAGAAAAAGCAGCACTGCACTTTCACTTCTTAAACCCATCAGTATTTACTGGGTTTAACAGGACCTCTGCAATACTGCATGAAACAAAAACTTCATTCACTGATGATTTAACAGCGCGTGCCTTCATCAGGCCCTGCCGTTCCCAGAAGAACCTGTACTTTTTAATTTTGCATTTGTCACTTACTCATCTGTCATACTTCAAGGTTGGTTGGCTCAGATTTCAGAAATAACACCAAATATAAAAGAAAAAAGACATCTACTAAAGTTAGTCTCTTGCAGCCGGAGTCTTCTCCTGCAGTAACATCAGAGGCCAAAGGAGACTTCAAACAAACACTGCAATGAGAACCTGGCTTTAACCCGGCTCTGCAGGTTGCCAACCTTTGTCACACAAGGGCAAGGTTCCTTGAATTCCAGTCCCAGAGTGCTAAAAACCTTACCTGCCTTGCGGGGATTTCCTACACGGCAGGGGCATCTCCACTCAATACTAAGAGGTCCCTGCCAAGTGCTCCTCCTTTTTAAGACGTGAGAGATTACTGATGTGGTTTTCTAGTTTTCCAAACAAAAATTAATGTGACATACTTGATATGCTGAAGGCCCCTTGGATTCAATATCTGAGCCTGATCACAGGGCTTCTTGAGCTGCCTTCTTCATATGCTTGACCAAACGATTTAATGGCTGTTGGCAGCAACCAAAGAGTGGAATAGTTCTTGGCAGGAAACCCTCCTATTTATAATTTTACAAAGTTGTAAAATTCAGACGTCTTCGTATTTCTCCCACTTTTGTTCTTAGGTACCACACATTAGCAACCCACATACCCAAAACACCCAAACACCAAAAAAAACAGGGTAAATTTGCTACCACTAAAGATCCTCAATATTCAACCTCAAGTCACATTTGCTCGCATCACCAGGAGGATGAGAATAGCCCATCCGTCAGCACATGGACACTGCCCACCCACACATATGCTACCTGACTGGAAGTGGGCAGGTTTTCATCCAAGCCCTGGAGGAGAACCCTGACTGCAGGTGGGCAGGCAGTCTGTCCAAGCCTAATGTGAGGAGAGCCCCAGGCAGAATGAGGCAATGCAGATCACAGCAGCCAGAGACAGGACTTGATACTGTTCTGAATCCTGCGCACAGTCAGCTCCCACTTGCCACCAAATTCCTTCCCTAGGCCAGGAATTAACCCCTCAGCACAGGTACGCGCAGCCCGTCACCAAAGCGCAGGACTCTCAGGGTTTGATCAGGTTGGGCACTAGACTATGTGAGCACCCAAGCCTATCCAGCCATTTTTTACCATCAACAGGTGTGGTAACGCCAGCATCATATATGGACAGGGAGTGCAGTGATGGGATAAAGAGGAATGTTTTTAAGCTAAAAGAGGGGAGCTTTAGATCAGATCTTAGGAAGAAATTTTTCTTGTGAGGGTGATGAGGCCCTGGCCCAGGCTGCCCAGAGAAGTGGTGGCTGCCCCATCACTGGAAGTGCTCGAGGCCGGGTTAGATGGGGCTTTGAGGCCCTGTTCCAGTGGGAGGTGTCCCTGCCCTCGGCAGGCAGTGGAACTGGATGGGCTTTGAGGTCCATTCTGACCCAAACCATTCCATGATTCTATGATTCTATGACTGGCATAGAGACATAATGCTGGGTGCTGGAGGGCTTCCTCAGTGCTGGTGCTGAGCTCAAGCACTTCTGTGAGCTCATGCTCTGCGCCAGAGTGGCCACCCCAAATCTGGGGCTGAGTGGAGCACACTATGAAAGGAGCACAGTTACAATATTATTATAACCAGGCATTTCAATACAATACTTGTGTTTAGAGACATACAATTGGAACAGGAAGCTGCGCAAAGCTTTGTTGGAAAGCAGCATTCACGGAAAATTTACCCAGTGAGCTTTTGCAACTGAAGAGCACGGTGCCTGGAGGATTTGACACCAGCAGAGGAGCATCCCAAGAAAAGATGCTGTTTGGACAAGGTTCAGTACAGCGTGACTGTCCTTGCTGGCCCATGGAATACTTTGTCAGAGAAAAGCAACGGAATAGAGCAAGCCTGTTATTGATGCATTTATGTACAGGGAAGCCCAGCGGTGAGGCATTAAGGGAGATCCGTGACCTGGATCACCGCTTTGCACCTCTTGCCACACACCACACAATGCGCCCCGAGCTCCCTTTGAAGCCGCAGGGGCTTTCCGTAGGGAAGATGACGATCCGTGATTGCAGCGGTAAGAATCCAACCACCAAAACGGTTAAAAGCCCACCCTTCTGAAACGCATCAAAGCAGAGTAATCTCTCTTTACAGGAGGTCAAAGAGAGGACCGAACATTGTCAATGCTCAGTAAATTGCAAATGAGCACGTGAACCGTGGCAGAAATTCAGCCCGAAAGGACAGGGTGCTTACAAACCCCACTGTGTCCGGGGACGAGACTGCTCTTGTCCAGGACTGCCCCCAAAAGCCAAAGCCGACTCCTCTCCATCGCCTACGCACCCCCACACCCCTCCACCCCCAGCCTTACAGCCTCTCCTCCGGCAGGGAAACTGAGGCTTGCACACTGGGGTCTGGCACTGCTAAAGGCAGGGCATAGAAACCTGCACAGAAATGATGCCACTTGCACCGCCCAACAACATCTTGTGTTGCTCTTTCCTTCCCTAGGATCACTGAACTGTCTCCAAACACAAAGATAAAGCTCAGCAGTATCAAGCCAAAGAAAACAGTTATCCTGATAACACACGTTCACACAAAACATCTTCCCAAAGGTAAATCCTGTTGCTGCACTAATGAGATCGAGAAATTAAATTTCTCCAATATAGAGCAGATATGTTACAAATTCAGTAATTTTTCAGCTTTCAAAATAACTCGTGTCAAAATCTATAAGCATTGTTCATTAATTTATTACTTACTAAAAAAAATAAAAAGGAAAGTGAGAGTTTTCTGATAAAGACAGAACTCATCATTACTGTGTTTCTTACAATTTGTGGTCAAAGAAGGATTTTGTCCATTTCCTTCCTATTTATTTATATGTTTTAAAAGACGATAGTTCATTTTAAGGAATATATCTCTGTCTCTATCAAAAAAAAAAAGCAGGAAGGGGAGAGTTAAACCGAATAAGAAATGGCAAATGTGACTTTAGAAGTTGTGCACTCGTAGCTGCCACGCAATGGTTTCTGTAGAGCTTTACAAGGTGATTGTCCTGCACAGTCTCAGAGCTGCCTGGGCAGGAGCAGCTGTCCACAGACAAGTCTTAAAGGTTGAAAAACCCAAAACACAGGTATATCAGACATGCAACACCCCTAAATGCAGCCATATTCCCATACGCATCCTGCAACATTTTCTATGTAAACTCATGTCATCTTTCTGCCTCAGACAATGAGAGTGAAATAAAACGGGAAATCAGAATTATTCATCTTTTGCTGGTTTGATTATACAAATGCAAGCAGGTTGTCACTTTGCAAATTCATGGCACCTGGTTTTCCGGCACCTTTCAGCCACTGATATTTGGCTCTGGGAAAGAAAGCAGCTGAACTTGCTGGTGCTGGTATTTTGTTAGCAGGCTTCAGCATGAGCAGCTCAGCACAGCTGCAGGATCTGCAATTTTTTTCTCATTGTTATTATCTATTTTAAGTCTAGATTTCAGAAATAACTAAGATGTACGTCTGCATAGATACTCCACCCAAAATGTTTTATTTAACGCTTGTGTAATTAGAGATATTTTGTGTGCATAAATGTAGGGGTCTTGCTGTAAATAAAAATACAGGGATGAGTTTGTTAAATAAAATTTGTGTCTGCAGAGCTGAAATACATGCAGTTAGCACAGTTGTTTCTGGAAAGATACAGTGAAAGTTTATTTGAAGCTCTGTTTCTACTACATTTTGTATAAACATTACAGA
Source organism: Cuculus canorus (assembly GCF_017976375.1). Classification (NCBI taxonomy): domain Eukaryota; kingdom Metazoa; phylum Chordata; class Aves; order Cuculiformes; family Cuculidae; genus Cuculus; species Cuculus canorus. The sequence goes on from NC_071441.1 coordinate 55,745,807, forward strand.
AATTGTTCTATTAGCTGTGTGTTCTGGAACACAAAAAGGTTTCCAGAAAACTGAGAGCTAAACTGTAAATGAACGCAGTCCTCATCTTCCTGGTGGGCTGTAAAAGATGAGCCGTTCCCTTTCTCTCCTGATGTCTCTCCGACCACTCCCCTCTTGGTTTTCAAGGGGAAAATAATCTCAGCTTCTGAATTTAAAACACGTTCCAAAATCATTGCTGGTTTCGTACTTACTGCCCCAGACCACCCTGTACTGCTCTTCCACACACTGTGATGTGCGGTGACCATGACACAATGCGTCCTGCATGAATGCCTGAGAGAAGAGCGATGTCACCGATTCCAAGTGACGCACAAAATGCCACTGAAAACACCGTACTCCGCTGCTGTACTTGCCTCTCTACTTACAAAGTACACTTTAAAATTACAGTATAAGAAATATATATTCCTATCAATAATACTAGATATAATTAATATTAGGTATTAAAGTATACTAGAAAATAGAGGACTAACTGTATTTTTATCACAAAACCCCTGTATTCCACTGCTTAGAGCAGTAATCTGAAAAATTGTGTTTTTTTAATCAAGAAGCACGTGTGGAGTTAGGATGCCTGTACAACACAGCTGAGTAGGGAGGCCCAACACTGTCACTTTTATCCTAATTTGATTAACCACCTGTTTTCAGCCCTAAGAAATGGTAACATTCATGCTCAGATCACATGTCCTAATTTTTGCTCAATGAACCCGCTGACACTGGTCAATAACTAAAAGTTAGAATTGTGTGTGAGCAGGTGAAGAGAGTATGGACTGATTCCTCGATGTCATTTTCATTTTTCTTCCTTTCTCCTCCGGTCCCTTTTTATTTCCCTTGGTGAGAACTGTTATACTGATTTTTCGTTCATTCCATATAGAATTTTGTCCTATGTGGCATAGCGTTTTATTAATAAACTTCAAAATTACAGTAATAAGGATTTTATTAATTTTGGGAAATAAACTGAAAAGAACTTGCTGGCTGTCTAAGTGTCCCATTCAGACTGGAAAAGCATTTTTTACTTCTCTCTTCATCCTTGAACTAATTGATCTTAACAGCCATTTTCGCATTTTCATCACTGGTTGCAAGTATGTCATTTAAAAATATAACAAGACTTCTTAAACCAGCTGTGGATTTCCTCTGAAACAGAGGAGCCACCTTGGCCCCAGGTATTTCCCAGTCTAGCTTCTCCTGGAAGCTGCTGGTGAGCTGCTGTGGTCTGTGCCGCCGGGAGTTGCTGGCAGCGAGCAGATTCCAGCTGGGGTGACTGTAACGCGCAGTGCCACTGTTGTTAACAGCAGAACTCAGTGACCCCTTTAATGTCAAGTGCCTCACCCAAAGTTAAAACCGACATAATTACCTGAAAGAAGGCGAACTGCAAATAACGGCCTGCTTGCATTGGTTAACCTTAACAACACAAGCCCTCAGGGTTCTCTCCCAGCACATTTTCCCCATGCATAGCCCCCTGGCACTGGGAAGCTCTCGTGTTTCCTTTGTCTATTTACCTTTCAGAGAAACTACAGAAAAAGAGCTACCACCATGACAGCTGTACCATTTCTGAACTACCGACAGGGATTTGGGGTGTGTTCTTCATTTGCGTCTCTTTTACACACAGAGGTCCTCCTTGTATGACAGAAACTGCAATGGTGACGTAAGAACATCAACTAAGAGATGGTCTCTCTTTTACTGATGAAGAAAAATCAGGTATTTCCCAAATTAAAAAGAAATAATCCTTAATAGCCAGTACATTATCCACTTATTTTACAACACTATAAATAATGTGGGACTACAAAAATTTTCTTTTGGGGAAGAATTCAGCTTCCGAAGAGACTGCTTGCTCCTTTAAAGTTTTATGATTTTTAGCTTCATAAAGCAACTCCAGGTGAGTCAAGCTTTGAAATAAAAGGAATAAATATTAAAAGGAGGGGGAAGGCTGACTTTGAAATCGTATTCTCTGCAGTGATGAATGCAGGACACTGAACAAACCAACCAAGCAGGCTTTAAATTAACTGAATGCATTAGACACCAACAACTTGCTGGCTTAAAACCAGTTCTGATGTGAGCACCACTATCCCGTCAATAAAGGAAGCCACTCTAATGCCAAAAGCACTCTCCTGTCTGTCTGTCTGTCTGTCTGTCTGTCTGTAGAAATGCAGCCTCAGGCTGCTGGATGCTGCCGATGTCCCTCCTGTCCAGCCATGCCGGGAGCACTGCCAGACTTTCTCTGTCTCCATTTATCTCCTTGTCCAGCGCCAAGGCAACGTGGGCTGAAAAGCAGTCACTGCTGCTTTTTCCTGTTTTGATGCAACTGTTTCACTGCCTCACCCAGAACGTGCAATGTTTTCATGTGCTCCTCCTAATTATTTGAGCCTATTGGAGGATGATTTTCAAAGGTGGAATATCCATAGACGGGAAAATGATTTTCAAATGCAAGTGGTCCTAAGTAGAGAAAATGCTGTTAAAATGTGAATGGTCCATGGAGAGGAAAAGGATTTTTGAGTGTGTATGGTCCATAGAAGGAAAAATGATTTTCCACTGCATATGGCCCATGGAGGGGGAAGTGTTTTCCAGTCTTTGTCCTTTAGAGCGCACACGTGTGCACCATAAAAAAATTACATCACTCACATACGTCATTAAAGTGTCATTTGTGCTTAAAAACATGCTGCACTTTGAGCACTGTGGCTAAGGCATAAAACTGATGTGCAAAGCTCCCATTTCAGACCTCAGGGAAAGAAAGATTAAATAACGCTGCCAAAAAGGATTCCGGCAGTTTTACTTCCTCCCACATCAGTAACTTCAGGAACATTTGCAACAAAGGCGATTTTTAAGGCAAATCTTGAACGTGGGGGCTCAGAATGGCCCACCAGCCACACCGCTCGCACCCAGAAACCACAGGAGTGGCATGGGACACAAAGGCAGGGGTTCCCAGGAACTAAGGGAGAACCTGAGGGAGTCCCAAAAACTGGAGACGGGGGCCCCAGGACCTGTGGAGAGTTCCGAGAATCTGGAGGGGCATACCAGGAGCTGGGGCAGGTTGAAGAACCCAGGAGGGTGTGTCCCAAAAACTGAGGGGTACCAGAACCTGAGGGAGGTGTCCCTGGACTGAGGAGGTGTTCCAGGAGCTGGGAGGGTGTGCCAGAACACTGAGCTGGGGGGTGACCCAGAACATGGTGGGGGGTCTGAGAATGTGGAAGGGTTCCCTCAACCTTGGGGGGTGAGTGGGTGGGTTCAAGAATCTAGTGGGGGTCTCTGGACCTGAGGAGGGTCCCAGGAACTGGAGGGGGGGTCCCAGGCTGCTCTGCAAATGCAGTCAGGCAGGAGAGAAGCGCTATGAGGGGGAACAAAGTCTGCCACTGAGAGGCTCCCCGGGAACCGATGGCAGCGAGCATACAGCATCTCGCACCAAGCGCCCAGCTCACAGCCTGCATCTTGGTCCTGACATAGACCTGGCACAGCGTCTGCCCTGCTTCCATCCCCAGCCTCACTCTGTGAGAGTCGGAGGCTTTGCTGAGGAGAAATCGAGCCCCAACATCGCAAACAGAGGCTCAGAGCCAGCATAAATCCCTGTGTTTGGGGAAACAGCATTGCTTCCCTGACACTGGCCTCTGCTTTATAGGAAAAAACAACAAAAATGGGCAAATGCTTGATCCATGGGGCTTGGGGCTGTCTGTGACAGAACGGTGTAGGCGAGAACACTGTAAATGTCTATTGTTTCTATCTAGAAATCTAAAAGCAGGGGTTGGAACTGGATGAACTTTAAGGTCCCTTCCAATCCAAGCCATCCCACAACTCTATGATTTTCTAAACAGAAGGGTACATTGAAAATTAATTAAGATAAAAGTGTACAAAAGAAACCACAGCCGTGTTAACAACAACGGGGAGTGGGGAGGTGCGTTATTCCCCACAGAGAATGCACCCTCAAAGCCATCTTCTCCCCTCCTTTTCACTTTTACTCTATTTCAAAGCTTGACTAATCTGGAGCTGCACTGTGAAGCTAAAATTCTTACGGCTTTGAAGGAGCAAGCAGCTCTTTGAGAGCTGAGGGCGCGGCGTAGCTGTCGGGCGACCCTGAAACACACACGGAATAAGCCATTCTTACTGTCGGCTCACCAGGCTCACAGAAGGGCTGGTGGGAGCTATGCAACAGGAGAGACATACACACAACAGCTGAACCATCCCTCACTCTGACCGCCAACACGGGCTCCTAAAGGAATCCGCTCTGCCGTTTCAAATGCGGTGCCAGAACAGAACTGTCATCACAAAAACCAGATGAGAGACCCCCCGCGCCAGTCCTGCCCACCTGATTCCAGCGGCGCAGTTGAAGGACACAGAGATTGCATCTGTCCCAAAGGGCGATCCCGAGGGAACAGTGCTGCGTTGTGCCTCTGGCCGCTGCGGAACAGAACACAAACAGACACGCTGCTGCCCCTCGCACAGACACGCTCTGCAGCATCACTGAAACCCATGTCCAGAGCCGGCACCTCTTTCCACTTCAGTTTTCTCTGTGAAGCTGATCTCTCACATGAACACAGCGCAGTAGAAAGCTGAACCATGGCACACATGCCTGTAAGAACACATGCTCACACATATATGTGTGTGTGCTCACACGTGTGTACAAGCACTATGGAGGCACGCACGGGCGGTCTCAACTCAGCGCTGGCACAAGTGGCCACTTCTCAGAGCCCCCTATGGGCCTGGAGGGAGGGGGAACCCCTCCAACTCCGCAGCTAAAGTTTAAACACGGGAAACAGTTATGGACATGTCGGCTTACCTTCAGGCAGCGAAATACAGCATGAACTGCTCTCATCATTGAGGCCGTAAAACACCTCGGGTTTCCCTGCCTCCGCTTTGAAAGGACAGAGAAAACTCTGGTGTTTGACCACGCACAGAGAGTTTCAAAAAGAAAAAAGCATCTGGCAGCCTCCCCCGCCCCCTCATCCTCTGGTTGTTGAGTATTTTAAGGAGTTGGTGGAGGGAGTTACAGAGTGCTGAGGATGCCTGGCTGGGACTCAGCTGTTTCTTGTGCTTTAGGACTCAGGAAGGATGGGCAGCCACAAGAGCAAAGGCACCCGTGCAACATATAGCACAGATAAAACTTTGAGCGAAGAACCGTGTTGTGACTGTCACTCAAACTTGCTGTGCCCTGCAGGTCTCTGTAGGGCTGGGAAGTGTATTCCTATCACCCAGAGTTCCGAAGTGGGCAAAAGAAAGGAAACCCACCAGCATGAATCAAACCTGACCTTCTACAGAGACAGTAACCCACAGAATTTGCACCAAACTGGTGACAAAATGTAACTTGACAGACAATTATAGATCATGGAATCATTGACTGCTTTGTGTCAGAAGGGACATCAGTGCCACCCCCTGCAAAGGGGAACACCTTCCCCTGGATCGGGGTGCTCAAAGCCCCATTCAGTTCTGTGCATGTGGTTTTCTGCAGTGCGGGGTGATGGCTTTCCTGCTCTGAAGCGTAAGCCACACCGTACCACAACCACCACAAGAAGCCTTGCCGAGCAGACAGAGCTTTCATTTTCTTATTTTTTCATTTCTCCCAGTGTTGTTATCTCCTAGGACAAATTCAAGACACTTGGCACCATGGCATACAATGTCAAATCTGGGACATTAGCAAGAGTGTTGGAGAAGAAACAGACCAGCATAGCCATCATGGCAGAGAGTGAGTAGAGGCTGGGCCTGGGAAATGGGAAACTGCGTGGTGCTAAACATTTCACATAAAAAGAAGCAGCTTAAATCTGAACTCAGCACCTGGAGAAAATGCCACATGAATAGGAAATGTGCTGCTACCGGCAGCCCTCAGCGAGGGGGTGGGAGGTGGGCTACTTGTATGCTCTCCTGTGACGTCCTTGGCTGCAGCCTCCCTCCTCTGCCTTGCCCTCACCTTCCCTGCCTTCTGAGGAGAATGGGCTCCAGCTGGCTCACTGGCACTGCGGAAGGCAGCGGGGTGCCAGCATGGAGTGCCTCCTGAGAGAGCCAGGGCACTGCCAGCACCAGGCAACCAGACAGGTTTAGGAACAAAAAATTCCCCAACCCAGAGCTGCCCTGGCAATTCCAGGAGTTGCTTTGACTTGAAGTGTCTCAGCACCCAGGGAAAATACGCAGGCAGTAAACAACGTGGAGGCACGCTCTGGACAGTGGCTCAGGGCTGGGGAGCCATGCAGGCTGCACACAGACACACTCCGACTCCTGCCACAATGCCTGTCTGGCAACAGCCGACAAAGGAAGAACATCATGTGAAATAACACCAGGAAACAGAATCACAGAATCATGGAATGATTTGAGTTGGAAGGCACTCCAAAGATCATCTAATTCCACCCCCACCTCAGTAATCAGGGGCTCAAAGCTCCACCCAACCTGGCCTTGAACACCTCTAGGGATGGGCACCCAGGATTTCTCTGGGCAACTCTGGTTAGGGCCCCCCCATGCTCATTGTGAAAAAATTCTTACTAATGTCCACTCTATATCTTCCCCCTTTCAATTCAAAGTCATTACCCCTCAGCCTGTCACTCCATGCCTTCATAATAAAACCCTCCCCAGATTTCCTGGAGCCCCATTCAGTACTGGAAGCTACTCTAAGGTCCCCCCACAGCCTTCCCTCTTCCAGGCTGAACAATCCCAATTTTCTCAGCCTGTTCTCATAGCACAGGTGCTCCAGCCCTTGAACCATCTCCATGGCCTCCTCTGGACTCGCTCCAACAGTTCCATCTCCTTCTTATGTTGGGAATTCCAGAACTGGACATGGGGCTCCAGATGGGAAATACGCCACCTACCAGTAAAAAATCTGAGAGTATGAACTACACACATGAACAGAGCATGAAGACCACCACAAGCGTCATCCCAGGGTTCGCTGGCTTGTGTTACAGGTTTTGGGGGGGAGGGGTTTCCAAGAATCCAGTTGTCTCTCCTCCAGAGCACAAGAGCCACAGAGTGCCAGCTGCCATGGTGATGGCGGCAGTGTCGCAGCACAAGCTTGCCATGCTCTTCAGTAAGGTACGGATCTGCACACAATCCAACGTGCCTGTCCCAACAACGCAACAGTTCAGACCTCCACAGCAAATCCGTCCGTGCCAGAAGGAAACAGAGTTGGTTCTCTGCTGCAACAAGGCCCCTGTTTCCCCAGACGTGCAACAGCCATAGCCTGTGGGCTCACAGAGGGATGTGCCACCCTTTCACACTCCTCCGAATGCCTGCTTTGTCACAGCTTTGAAGCGCAGAAATGCTCTCACCAGGTCCTTCTATGGACAGGAGGACACACAAAGCATCACAGCCATTTTATTCCTCTCAGCGCTCCTTCCCTAGACCTCTACTCTGGTCACCAATACGAACTTGTTTCCACATGCACTCCACGCACACGTCTGCATGATTTATGTCCCTTTGTAGCCCGATTCCAAATTTACCTTTTCTTCCCTTTTTAAACCATTAAGCCCTTTGTCTCTCAGATGTTCTCTGTGCACTTTTTAATTCCTCAAAATCTTGAGCTCCTCCTTCAGAGCACAAACGATTACACCATTTTCCCATCAGTCTTCAAAAATTCAGCTGCAATACAAGAGCTCTTCCCCACCTCTAAGAAACCCAAGGAAAAAGGGACAAGGAAAAAAGATTAAACTGATGACAGAGGTGGGGAAAAAAAAAGTTCCCCTTGCAACAATCAACAGAACAGCAAGAAAAAGAGAGGAAAAAAGTGAAAAAGTCACCCAGAATATATGACCATGTAAGCATGGGCACTCTTGCAGAAAACCTAGTTAGCAATCCAAAGCAACGGGAAATTTAAACGAGAGCTAATGGCGGAGAAATCCATACAGATAAAGGGCTGCAGGTACACTGGGCCTGGATCTCTCCAGGCTGGCAAAGGAACTTTATTAGATTTATTAATTCTTTTCTTAAATAATCAAGAGATTTGAGCGTATCCACACTACACGGTAAAGCAGATTAAGTTTTTTTTTTTAATCAAAATATCCATATGCATGCGCTGTGCCCTCCGGGCAGCAGGTGGGTTCCCAGTGCCGATTACCACTCCGGGGCGCGTTCTGCCATGGTAACTCATGCACCAAGCTCTCCCACCACGTTTAACTTACGTGAAGGTTCCAGGAAACATGAGCAAGGAGAAAGCCCCAAACGACAGGAAGACCTTGCGTGCTGGGCAGGGCACAGCTGTGAGGTAAGTGGGCTGGGAAAGGGGTTCTTCAAACACACAAACCCGAACGCAGTGACACCATCCTGCCCTGTTGTGCAGCCAGCATGACCTGACCTGGCACCATGTCTGTGGTGTCCCACCAAAGCCTGGCGCTGCTGGGAATGGGACCAGTCTGGGACCCACAGGCTGGGCTGCAGTGGCACCCAGATCCTCAGCAGTACCCTGGCACGGACACAGGCACAACTAGAGTAGGAAGACCAAAGGCCAGGGGCTATCACTGCCCTCTGGAGCCCCTTCATGCCTCTCCTGGCACCACTGCAGCTTCACAGCTGAAAATGGCCAGCACATCCCACCTGTGCCGTTTGTCAGCCCAAGGGACACCATGCACAGCATGTGCTGCTTCCACGCAAACCTTAACTTCACACGGAGACATTCTTCCTGCCTGCCCTCGGTCTGTCCACTCCTCCAGGCCAGTGCTCCTGATCGGTCTCCATGGAGAGGCACGACAGCTTCACCATGGTCAACGTGAGCCATCATGTCGGGACGTGGAGCTATCGCCATGCAAGGTGGCCACAGCCACTGTTAGCAGCATCCACAGCCACCAATGGCAGTGTCATTGGCCAAGAGAATCCCACAGCCAATACATCAGATGCCACACAGTCACCAACAACAGCGTCCCATAGCCACCAGCATCCCATGATCATCATATCAGATGCCCCACAGTCACTGATGGCAGCATCCTACGGCCACCAGTGTCCCACGACCACCATATCAGATGCCCTACAGCACCAATGGCAGTGTCCCACAGCCACCACGTCAGACGTCTCTGCAGTACCATGCAGAGTTAAGAGAAGATGAAGTCACACATGTAGAAAAAGCCATTTGAGACACCGGTAGCTTTTTTTTTTTTTCCTCTCAGCTTTATGAAAAGCTGAGAAACCTGCTCGGGAAATACCAGCTTGCACTTTATTTTATGGTCACTGTTTCTTTTTGCACAGAGCAACTTCACAGGACAGCAAGAGCAAAAGTGGGCATCAAATCCCATGCTCAAGCAAAACAATTTGTTCCTTGGATGTTGGCTTCCTTTCATGACTAATTTTTACCAAATTCCAGGAGTCAGTCTGTTAGCAAACAGAAACTGCTTCATCTGCTCTGACAGTGAGAAGAACAAGATAAACAGATTTAGAACCATCTCCTAATACCCCATACACCTGCATTTTGTCCTTCCTGCTCACTTTTTGTCTAAGGCTGCACCAGAGCCAAAGCCTCATCGAGTGTGGCTCCTATGCAGCTGTGGAACACAATGCTTAGGGAAAAGCATCCTTGGTCAGAGCTCCAGGGCTGGAGTGAGCTCCAGCCAAACAGGAGCTGGTCAGTGCCTTGTCCGGAGGCCACTGCCTGCAGGGGGAAGGATCACTTGGATCTTCCAGAATCCCCAAGCACCACATAGGGGAATTCCTTGAACAATTGCACACTGTGTCCCTGTCTGCACCTTTCACCCAAATGCACGTGGAGCACTGTAGAGACTGCGCCAGGGCAGCAGGCACAGGGTAATGGCCATGGAGCACATTTGAAGTGCTGTCCACTACCGCCACATCCAGTGGCTGATACGTTTAAGAGCAGCTTCTCATGGCAGAAGTAGCATCTCCAACCACGCTCTTGTAAAATCTCAGTACTGCGTTAATAAGGGAAAATCAGAGGAGAGAAGAAACCCCCATTCCAGCTGTAGGAGCCCAGCAGGGTTCGTGTGCTGCTGCACACAAGCTCTGGATCCAAACCCAGCCCTGTGCTCCATTCTCCACAATCCTGCCAACCCCGGAGTGCAATCACATTAGCCCTGCATCTCCAGGGAAGGCACTGGGTGGGCAATGAGCAAAACAAGGAGAAGATAAACTGCTTTTTTTCACTCCTCAGCAGCCGGACATCACTGCTGCAGCTCTGAAAGCTGCCTTTCCAAGAGCCATGTGGAAAAGAAATCAGAGATTAGGAGTGCAGCTCTGTGTGGGAGAGGAAATGCGTTAAAAGGAAGCTTTTAATGAAGGAATGGATGAAAGGCTTCCAGCTACAGGAGATTAACGTCCTTATCATGTACACTCTTATTGCAAAGTGGAGGACAGAGGTAGGAGGGGAGAACATTCCTCAAAGACCTGGAAACTCTCTGGCACTGAAAATGGATTCAGTACATTTAAGCAGATGGTACAGTTTGCGACAATTCTCTCTGCAGGCTTTCTTCTGGACTCAAAGCGTTAAACAAATCAGGCAGCTCACAAGGCAAGCCTGGATTTGCCAAACTACCCCTTTCTTAAATGCCACATGGAGCAGGTAGGGCCCTTTTTGGGAAGGAACATGCACTGGCACACGTTTCCAAATGCCATGCAAGGAGACTTGGAGGTGACCAGGAGACTCGGAGGTGACCAGGTTGAAGTGAGTAACACCAGGTATGTGGTCACTTTCCCAACCTGGCTGACCATCTGTAATTCACTGCGCTTCCAATGTGTGCAATCCCACTGCAGAGAGACAGAGTCAGAGTGAGGAGGGCTGGAGTCACTATAGACACGGTGCTTTCCTCAATATCCTTCTACCCAAGACAAGAGGCAGCACCCATCTTCATATTCTAAATAACTGAAGGCTGCCATCAGCTGTATTTGCTGAGGAACCAGCAGAGGCATGACAAAAAGTTGGATTTTATAGAAGTATGGCGACAAACACAGTTTTGTTGGTATCAGATAAGCAAAAATAAAGAGTGAAAGACATTCAGCCATGTGGAAGTAGGGCAGAACAGGAGGAAACATTTTTCTCTATGTACTGAGCAGGGTTTGTTGACCAGCCACAATGTGTAAGATGTCAGCTGAAGACGGAGGCATACAGGTGAATCCTGTTTTTTCCATCAGGAACCAGAGCTCATTTCCCAGGGGAAAGGGGCATCACCTTCTGTCGCAGCAGATGAGGGTGACTGAAGGTGGCAGGCTGCAAGGGAAGAAGACTCTGCACTGGAGGTTCCAAGAAAGCATTATTTGTTTATGGAGTATTAAAAGTAAGGCTGTTAGGCACAAGTGGGGCAGGGAAGCAAGACAGAGGAGTTAACAGAGAGATGTGCCCAACTCCTTTCCTTGACTGACTCCTTCCCACTGACTCCAGCGGAACCTCAGCACCTCTCCTTCAGGGACTTGGACATGAAAGCAGACTCATCACACGGCTGGCACAACTGGCTGCTAGGTCCACCCTTACTGATTCTACAGCCCTAAAACAGTAATTTGCATACCATGAGTTGCCTACGTACTTATACCTTAGAAACCCTGAAAACAGAACCATGCACTCCTCAAAATAATTTAAAGGAATTAGCAGAACTAATTACCAGGAATTACCTGGTAATTTTTAATGCACTTCTTCCTTTGTATTTAAGATTTTTATGCCTATGTTTCAGTAAAGAAGTCTCTTATAGTCTGCAGAACTGGTGATATGATGATGCATAAGCTCAATAAACAAATTATGGTCACTTGACGCTTGTGGCTTTTGCTCCCTAAAGCCATTCTGATGTTGTTTCAGCGTTTCATACACAGACACAGAGCACTGATTTATTTAAGGCCTGTTTCTTTGCATGCCCACAACCTCAGAAACAGAGCAGATGAACAAAACCTTTGCGCACTGGAGCTACCTGATAACACCCACGGGAAGGTAGAAGGGTTAGAGATGCAGGGGTTTGAGTGGAGCCGGCTCTGCCAGCCCCAGGCTGGGCACTCTGCTCTGCTGCCATGCACAGCGGGGTCGAATGCATCACCAGTGCAGCTGGGAAAGCTGCAAGGTCAGGCATGGGTGGAAAGGCAAGAGCTACCACAAAGAGAGGTATGGGTGTGCAACATGCACCCACTGGCCAATGGCTGCAGTGCCTGAAGCACACCCTGTGCATTCCACGTCTCTGGGTGCAGGGCTGCTGCAGGAAAAACCACTACAGAGTAAGGCAAGTTGCAAGGAGAGTTTCTGAGGAGGCCCTAATGTGTTTTGAGAAGAACAGTTGTGTTTGTGAGCCTCCTGTGTCGCTGTCTCCAACTTCCCATGCAAGCATCTCAACAAATGTTGTCATCGGCCACATCAAATGAAGCAGTTTTAGCTCTGAACAGTGTAATAAGTTTGCACAGTGCAAGAAAACTGCTGCTGTTACCTGCTTTGATTGTGTCTGCTTATGGATAGAAGCACCTATGGATATATAGGGATAGGAAACATTCCTACACTTGTTACACAAACACACCATAAATCAGCAAATCAGCTGCCTCCTGACATTAACCTGCCACGATGATTTTAAAGGCCCCTACAGGTCAGCACTGGCTGCCTCTGTAACAGGAACGCAGAGAACGAAGACGTATACTTTCATATTCATGTTACACCCAGTAAGCTTCATCACAGCAATAAATTAACTCCAAAATGTAATTTTGAAATATGCCTAAAGTCTCGAGCACTGCTTCAATCATTTTTCTGTCTTCTATTTTTTTGGGTAATCTTTAGCAAACTCAGTAAATAAATCTGAAGAAATCACAGAGTAACTCAACAAAAGAAACCAAACTCCAGGTCATTCCCCTGACCAGCAGTTAAGAGAAAGCAGGCATCATGCAGAAAATGTGTTACCTCTGCTCTGCACAAACTGCATCATCACCGCATGACCCTAAGCATTTGTGAGCCAAGAGGCAGAGTAATTTAAGAAAAAGATGGGCTAATTATCTCCAGCTTCAAGGAACAGAACAGGATACGAAAATACAAAAAGAAAGACATTAATGAAAAGTAGTAATTTTAAGCCAATTCTTAAAAACTGTGTTTTCAAAGATTTACAGGGAAAAAAGATAACTAAAATTTCAGATCCAGTGCACTGCAATTGAATGCTCTGCCACCCTTCTGACATGGCACAGGGAACAAGGAATGTGTTTCGTAACTCCAAGGGTTGGGCAACTTTCATCACCAACCTGAGGTCGAGTGTGCACTGTGGTCAGTTTAGTGATGGACTGGGATAGCTGTGCAAAAATGTACACAAAACAATTCCAACCAAAAAGCTTACTGAGCATTTACAGGCCAGAAATCGGTGTTTTAGCAGGAAAGAAGGGAAAGACAACTTCTTGGCATACCTCTCTCCAGCATCCTGGTAGCAACACGTGAAGCGCAGTGCTGCTCACACACCTTAGAATGGTTTGAGATGGAAGGGACCTTAAAGATCATCCAGTAATTTAATTTCCCAAGTAAAGCTTTCCTAGCACCAGCCTGCAGAACATCTTGCCTCCCTGCACCAAAACCCTCCTCATTTACATCCCCACCAAGTAAAATTACAGTATATTGGAGTTTTTCAATCAAAAAAAAAGGCGACTTGCAGGGGCTCCTGCTGTGGCAGTGGAGCTGGCGAGGCTGGCTGCTGGAGTAACCCTGCTCAGGTAGTGTCTGCTCACAGACTGATAAGGGACACCATTTCTGGTAATGATCCTTGTGCTCTGGGAAGCCAGTAGGCAGGAAAAAAAGCATGGTTTATCCTCTTAACAGACAGTTTAGTGTTGGTGAGAAGGTAGGTGTGATGCAGCATGGCTATTGCAAACATCTCTCTAATATCCCTCACACTAACCATCGTGTTTACTGCCTGCACAGAAACTGGGAACGATATGTTGCAAAATACCGAAATGTGAGATATTAGTCCTAGCAGCTGGAATCTCTTCGAAGTAGTCCATGCAGAATCCATGCAGAAAGTTACAGTAAACATTAGATCAGCCAGAACTGCCAGGCTCCTGCAGGCGTGGTTGCAGAACGTGCTCCGGAAGGGGAACCAGATAGGGTCATCTCCCCACTGTTCCCTGCCTTCTTCCATTATGGCTCATCCTTTTCCCAAGCTGCCATGTCTGTAGCCTGGCAGACAGCACAGTGCCTGCACTGTTGAGGAGCACACGGCAAGGCAGGAATAGGAATCTCACCAGACAGAGAGCAGAGCAATGCTGCTCCCTGGTTTATGAGCACTGTCTGCCTTCCTGCCCTGCGGCACTCTTCAACCAACTTCTTATTGCTATGCAGTTCCTCCCTCTGAACTTCTTTGTCTTTAGTCCTTTTTACTTATACTGTTTACGTTAAAACCCCACTGTATTCCGTCTTTATTTCACCGCCTCTTCCCCCTATCTCCAGCACAGGTACATACTCTTAGAAATACAGGGACATTGGAAAGTTCACAACATGAACCACTCTGATGTTACACACGAATTTCTACCAGCAAAAATGCTGTCTTTCCCTATGTGACACTGTTGAGATATTATTTTTGAAATGCCATAAATAAATGGCTATTTCCTTCACTGTAGCTGTGCAGCCCCCATTCCACACTCCAGTTTGCCTTCTGCTCATCTTCTCAACCACTGACGTCAGTATCACTGCTCACAAACCCTCCCAAACACCTATGGACAAACAAGCAATTAAAAAGGCACTAACCTTCACCGACAGGAGTTGCACAGCCTTCAAGGTTCAACATGATATCATCATCTCCATCAACCGCGTCGGCTCCCAGAAGCATCCAGCTCTCAACATTGTCACTTTCAGACACGAAGCTCTCCTCCTCAGAGCTGTCATCTATTACCAGGATGTCTTGGGTGGCATGAAGTCCAGCAGAAGTGACCGGGGTATGCTTCCCACTAGTGCTTTTGCTTCGCTTTGAAACGTCTTCGCTTGATCCAGTAGGATACATGGTATTGTATCCAGGAGCCTCATCATGCCTCGGTGTGGAAGTTCCTGGAGGGGCCTGTATTTTACCTGAACCTAAAGAGCTTGTTGACTTTGTTGCTTTGATTTTGTAGACACTGTCTTCATCTGCGGTATCAGACAAGACAATGACCTCAGGGTCATCTGAAAGCTGAGCACTGTGATCTGTGCCTCCTACAACATCGGCTTCTTCATTTATTTCCAGTGTGCTGATTTCTTCAAGGTTTTGGGAATAGTGGATCTGGCTGTAGAGATGAAATTCCACCTCACTATCAATGCTCTGCTCACTGGATGATTCCTCACGATAAAGTTCATCTTCGTACACTTCAGCATCCTCAGCACCTTCATATCCATCAAACATTCTGGAAAGCAAATAGTCTGTACCTACAAAAAACAAAGGCTGCATCAGAATGGTCATGAAAGTACGTCCCAAACATCTTCCAAACGACATCTCTGGTCTTTCTGAAATGGCAGAGCTTTGCAGTGGAGCTCTGAGTGCAGAAGGTAAAGCTGAGCAGACTCAACAGCTACAACCATCAGTGCTCATATATGTAACAGCAAAAGCTAATTATGGACGCACCTTGTTTAACTCTACCTACTCTAACCTCAACTACTGGAAGTCACACTTTATGTGCTCTCAGCTTCCACAGCTCCTCTCCATCCAGGGTTCAAAACCAGGATACCTGCATGGATTTGGAGCCAAACGGCTGTCAGAATTATAGCATTGATTATTTCACTGACTAGTATTAATTCTAGGTACTTTGCAACTTGTTCTACTGGGTAACATCTTACACACACACACACACGAAAGAGCAAGGAAAGAACATTCAACAGCAGTGGGCAGAAGCAGCTTGGTGCCTGTCTGCAGAGTCACCCAAATTGGTGCTTCAGAACGTAACCCTACGACAAGAAGCACCCAGACTCAGCACAAGTTCAGGTCTGAAGGCAGCATGAAAAAAACAACAGTAAAGGCAATTCACACATCTGCAGACTTCATACAGACTAACACATCACATTGTGCCATTAGGACTTATGAACCCAGTTACAGTGCCATCGACGTGCACCTGCAGTGCTCATAGATCTGAGGAAGGCGGACCTGGAATGGTGACTGCTCAGATGATATCGATATACAAGTAAAAAAAATTAGATTCAGAAGCTTTGTACACAAGTAACTTGTGCGATGATGGATTTAAGGAACCCAAAGGTTGTTACCGGGACAGCGATCCGTGCACACCTTGCCAGAGTCCTTCTCTGATCTGGACAGATTTGACCTTATCTGTGTTCCTGTTATATCAGAAGTCAAACTAAAGAAAAGAACACTCTTCCCACAAAAAAATAAACAAAGCAAATCCCCCAAAATATAAGCGCATTAGCTGGAAAGTACAATGCTTACCGACAGTCCATACACTGCGCTCTCTTCTGTTTAGGCTTCCAGTAACAATCTCACCTGCACAGCTGAAGAAGTCACTTTGTCCATTACCAGCTGAGATCCCATCCATGGACCATAGCAACCCTGCTCATCCATGCATGTGCTCATCTCCACTACCTCATAATTTGTTGATTTCTAACCTAGAAACACAGTCCTAAAATTTGATAAGGGGAGGTTGTAGAATCTGTTTTAACAGCTCGGTGACTTTAAACTCTTGGAAACTCTTACACTCACCATGAGAGAACTCTGCTTGGCAGCACAACACATACATTGACAGCCTGAGAATAACACGGGTATATCTGCATCTGCCAAACTCTGCCTTGCTCATCTGGGTTCTGATGTAAATAAAAAGCTATTATGTCAAACACCAGATGAAAGAATGGGGCCAGAACTTAGTGATTACAGACACCATAAAGCCATTTTACCCGCATTTAGTTTTGGACACCATAGATATGAGGAAAAAGTAACACTGGTCACCTAACAGTTGTAGGCAATAAAAAAATGAGACAGAAAAGCATCTGACAGAACAGATGAACCTCCCACACTGAAACATTTCTCTCAGGTCTATGTGGGATCATCCCTCCACGTACGTCTCATCCTGTCCCCATCCATAGGGAGAGAATGAAAGCAGAACTGGCTCTGATCAGGCACACTTACAGTACTAATCTGTAGCTGTGGGATTTGAGAGAAGAGACCTTTGGTAACACAGGAAATGAAAGAATTGTCCTGAAGCATGGGGTAATTCTTGAGACCCTCAATGTAATGCATGCACTCTTTCCTTCCCATTCCATCACCCACTGGAAAAGGTCACAGGAAGTTATGTACATCACCAGGGCTGCAAACATGCAGCTGAACAAGGCTGTTGGATGACGAGTGTCAGGGAATGCCTGAGGACCCGACTCACAGACACCACACCATGCAGATGAGAGTAAAAGGAGTCAGCACTGCCCTACACTCACTTTGATCTCTTGTAGCCATAAACTCAGGTCAAACAGCAGGCTCTCCTCCTCACATGTCCATGCACGATGTAAGTGATGAAAGGCTCTTCTTCTGCCTCAGTGAGTACAGCAGGCCACTGGGAAAGGAGAAACACAGGACATCAGTGTCACAGTTCAGTCTAAGGATATTGAGTCCCACTGCTCACCACAATCCTGCTCAGGCCACAGCCACACCCCCAGTTAATCATAGGGTTGGAAACACCCATTTCAGGTGTGGCATCACAGCAGGCAAAACCATGGCCTCTAGGAAAGGGAGGAGGAGCTCAACAGACAAAGCTCTACTCTTCTTCAGGCTGTCCAAGTGAAGCAGTCTTTTACTCTATTCATATGGATACTGAAAGCATGACACATCTGACCACCAGCCTTCAGCAGTTTGGATTTCCTTTCACCAATGAGAGCTTCAGACCATGGGCAATTGTCCTCTTTGCTACCAGCTGGACTACAGCAAAAACATCTCTCGTGTCTGATTGAGAAAACCACATTAAAAACAGTCCTGCGCAGACCAGCTGATTTATGGGCAGCACAGGTTGTGGAGAGGATCACACACGGATAGATCGCACTGTGGAATGGGTCTGCATAACTTTAAAATAAAAACCCCAAACTTCAAACCCTAGGCCCTCGAAGAACCCTGTCCCTTCATTGGGGCAATCCCATTCCCACCTGAACCCAGAGCACAGCTCTTCTCCAAAGAACCTGTCTTGCCTCTCCAGAAACAGTTTGCCTTAAGGGGTTAAAGATGCTGTTAAACAATTAAAACACCACAGCTATCTGGATTTCCTTTAACCATTTCTGAACAGAACTCAGACTGCTATAGTGAGACATTGCGGGATATCGTCTTCCCAGAGCATTTATACAGACCACTTCCCTGTGCTTTTCATCCCAACCATTAAGAGCCAGCATTCCCACTTGACAGAGTAACAGAGGATGGCAGCAGTGCAGCACAGTCTGAAAGGAGGCACCAGCAGGGACTGGAGAAGGAGCACAGAGTTCAGTTGCAACACCCAAAGCAAGTTTCAAGTTGCACGCGGGCAGCCACTTCCTCAGCCAAAATCCCAAACTGTTTTGGGACACCTGGATGTAATAAACAGGCAGCAAGATGCCCAGGCCAGTTCCTCCCATGGTATTCCAGCCCTGTGCACTTCCTCTCCTACCAACTCCTTCCCTCTGCAATTTCTTTTTCAGCTCCTTAGATCTTTCACCTTTTCCTCTCTTCCTCTTCCCATTTAAAATGGGAATTCTGCGTAACTTCCAACATTGACATTTCTTAGAAGAACTCTCAAACAAATGAAAAATGAACTGCAAAGGTTACTCTGTTATCTTTTGCAAAGGTGACTTTTCAGACAAGTGTGCTATTCGCACCACAAATCACCAGTGAATTCCAAATATTTCCTTGTTTTCCCTGCTTTCTGCCTGATCTTTGCTGCAATGTCAAACCTAATGCTTCATGACAATGGCTGTGCTGAAAATACAGTAACAAATGCTTTCTTTGCAGTTTTGGTAAATTCAAAACATAACCCCACCATGAGACCCTCTGTTACAGACAGGAAAAGAAATGAAAAGCAAAAGAAAGCTATGCTGAGGAAATTACCGACAACTTCCTAAACCCAAAAGTATCCACAAGAGCAAAAGTCAGAAACATCAACAGAGTCTGCTGTTGTGTGCAGACCAGAGCCTTCCCCCGTTTCCTCCACAGTCATATTTGCCATATGCAAACAGCCTCATGGTTTGGACTGCTGGGAAACTGCGCAGGCAGAGCTAACACAGGACAGACTGAGAACTCCAATGTTCAATGCAGATGACCGAACTCTTCCATTTCTTCTCTGCACCGTCCACCACAGAAGCGTGCCTCGGTTGAGAGACGAGCAACAAGAACTGTTGTTGTGAAGCACAGCCTCACAATGAAAACAACATTGCTGTTCTTCCTGACACCCTACGAAGCTGCGCGAATGCCAACTCTGAGTGGATTCTTCAGCATGATCCAACAGCGCAGGTTTATTATCAGAGTTCAGCGACAGGAGACAGTTTTTCCTTCACCTGTTCTGTTTCTGTACCAAACACAACATGGATCTAACGGTGGCTCACAGGGATAACCAAGTGCACTCCGGGCAGGTGAGAAAGAAGATGTTCCCATCTGCTGCCCAAGGTGGGACATGCAGCCACCAGACACCAGAAGCAGTGCCCAGTACCAATTTGCTCCACCTAGAATAGAAGTGTCTACATGGTGAGACAGGTGAAACTGGCTGTTATGAGGCAGTCCCAGCACAACCACCCCTCAGTCTTCACACAGTGATCCCAGCCAGCACACACTGCACCCAACCCCCGACTCCGAGAAGCCAGAGAAGGCAGGCACAATGGTGACCTAATGGTGATCTTCGCTATTGGCTCTTTTTGGCTAAGTCTTGACACTTGTTTCCTCCAAGGAAAACTTGCGCTGCTTGACACTGAGATGTGAAACCTATCCTTATGTCGATTTGCTGTGAGAAAACATTCCCTTTCTGTGCTTTCTTTAAATGAGGTGCAAATAAGCGCAAAGGAGAAGATAAAAGCTTTGGAGAAGAGAAAATGTGTTATAGTGTCAAGCTGTACCTGTAGGAGGTCACGGGAAAAGATTTTCCACGCCCACACCCTGGAAAATAGCAAAACACTGTGAGTTAGGACAAGCCTTTGGCAGCGTTTTCCCACCTGCAAATTACAGAACCGCATTTAACGACCACTGTGCCAACACCCTCAGACTAACAGAGGTGCTTTTCCTTAGAGGAAGGTGGAATTTGGCCCAGTGACCCGAGCATGGCAGTGCAAGCATGAAGAAATACAAATTCCAGGTATCTGGAGCAGCAGAGAGGACAAAAGATGGAGTTGTCTCACGCACAGACACCAACAGCCACACTGTGCATGGCACTGCTCCACATCACTGTGCCACAACATTGCTACATACCACAACATCATGCTGAACCGCAACATCGCGCTGCACCATGCCACCGCTCCGTGCCACTGCTCCATGCCACCGCGCCACGCCACCACTCCACACTGTGACATCGCCCCACGAAATGGCTCCGTGCCACAACACCACCCCACATCTCTCCATGCCACACCATCACTTCACGCCACGGCACCGTGCCACAACATTGCTCCAAGCCACATCACGTGGCACCACACCACTGCTCTACGCCACACCACCACTCTGCACTATGTTGACCCATGCAATGGTGCTGCACCTTAACACAACTCCATGTCATGACACCGCTTCACATCACTCCACATCATTGCTCCATGCCATGGCACCACATCATGTCCTGGCATCTCTCTATGCCATGGCACCACAGTACAACACTGCCCTATGCTGTCATTCCAGGCCATGCCACTGCTCCATGGTGCCAGCCCACACCGTGACATTGCCCCTTGCAATGGCACTGTGCCATGACTCCATGTCACACCACCATGCTACGTCCCAGCACCACTCTACATCATGGCACAGCACAACATTGTTCCACACCATGTCACTGTACCACAGCACCACATCACGCCTGTGCCACTCCACCAATCCACAGCTCTGCCCCACACCATGTCAGTGCCCCGTGCTACAGCATAACATCGCTCCACGTCACAGCACTAACCCATGTGACACCACGGCTATATGCCATGCCAGGCCACTGATCTACAGCATCGCTCCATGCCAAGGCACAGCTCAGTGACGACACTGCTCCACACCATGGCACCACACTGCTCCACACCTTGCCACTGCCACATGCCGTGCCAACATACCACTCCACAGTGCCGCTCCAATCATGGTACTGCCCCACGACACAGCACCACCACGTGCTGTGCCACAGCTACATGCCACACCATGGTACCACTCCACTGCACTAGTCCACACCACAACACCTCGTTGCTCCATGCCACGGCACCACCACAGGCTATGCTATGGCTACAAGCCACACCATAGTACTGCTCCACAGCACCACTCAACACCACGGCACAGCTCCAGTTGCGATATCGCTCTATGTCACACTATGGCACTGCTCCACACCAGGACATTGCTCCACGCAATGATACTGTTCCATGCCATGCCATCGCTCCAGTCATGACACTGCCTCATGCCACACCAGGCACTTCCCCACAGTGCACAGAGAGCCTGGAGAACCAGGCACAGATCCACAGTGGATGAAGAACGTGGAGAACCCAGCACCACTCCACAGCCCATGGGGAACCTGGAGCAGCCGGAGCACCGGGCACGGGCCCTAGAGGAGCCGGAGCACCGGGCACGGGCCCTGGAGGAGCCGGAGCACCGGGCACGGGCCCTGGAGGAGCCGGAGCACCGGGCACGGGCCCTGGAGGAGCCGGAGCACCGGGCACGGGCCCTGGAGGAGCCGGAGCACCGGGCACGGGCCCTGGAGGAGCCGGAGCACCGGGCACGGGCCCTGGAGGAGCCGGAGTACCGGGCACGGCACCACAGGCCCCGTGGCCCCAGGCAGGAGCCGCTCGCCTGGCCCGGGCTACAGCAGCCCTGTCCCCATGTCCCTCCGCCCGGCAACCCCGCGGCGCACGCAGAGGCCAGTCCCCTCGCAGCTGTCCTGCCCGGCGCCGGCCCCGGGGGCAGCGGTACCGGGCGGGGCAGGGCAGAGCCGGTTCATACTCACTGTCCACCGCACCGGACACCCCGAGCCGGAAGTGGCGCCGGGCTCGCCCCGCCCTGTGATAGCGTAGTTCCGTGCCCGCCCCCTCAGCCTGGCCCCGCTCACCCCAACGTTGGCCGCGCTTACTCCCCATAGACCCGCCCGCCCCCTGAGGTGGCCTCGCCCCTCCCACGCCCACGCTCTGGGCACGCGCACCCCTTCAATAGCCACGCCCCTCATATCTGGCCACGCCCCCTGCGCCGACTACATCCCCTCGCCGCTGGCCCCGCCCACTGAAGCTGGCCGCAAGCACCGCGACCATGGCCACGCCTATTTCGTCTTGGCCGCTCCAGTCCCAGCTCAGCTCATCCCCTGGCTGGCCCTCCCACGAGGCGTCGCCCCTCCAACCATCCCTAGCCACGCCCCTCGGCCTGTCCCCGCCCATTCGTCTGACCCAACACTTTCCCTGTCACCGCCCACCCACCCGTTGGCCATACCTACACCACCCTTCGCCCCACCCACTCCACCTCAACCACGCCCCTTCGTCTGGTTCCGCCCACATTACTTTGTCCAGCCCGTATTCCGTTGGCCCCGCCCACCCCACATATGGCCCCGCCCACACAGAATCCAACCCCTCCCATGCCATTAATTGTTTCCTCTCTTCCCCCTCCTTCCTGCTTGGCCCCATCACCCTGCCCCATGCCGAGGATACCCTGCTTCCCTGGGGAGATCATTCCTGTTCCCTGGAGAGATCATTCCAGTGTTTAATGTCTGCTGAAAAAAATTCTCCTGGAATCCAATCGGCATCTTCTCAGGAGCAACTTTTACCCCTCATCCCTTGTCTTTCCCATGTGACTTCCCATAAAAAGGGAGTCTCCCACTCCATGGTATTGTTTCCATCTATAAATCGTAAAATAATAGCATCACGGAACGGTTAGGGTTGGAAGAGACCTCGAAACCCGCCCAGTTCCACCCCCTGCCATGGGCAAGGACACCTCCCACTGGATCAGGGGCTCCAAGTCTCATCCAGGTTGGCCTTAAACACCTGCAAGGATGGGGCAGCCACCACTGCAACCCGGGCCAGGGCTTCCTCACTCTCACTGTGATGAATTTCTTCCTAAGGTCCAACCTAAATCTTTCCCCTTCCAATTTAAAGCCATTACCCCAAGTCCTATCAATCCAGGCCTTTGGAAAAATCACACCCTAAGCTTTCCTGGAGCCTCTTTCAATACTGGAAGGTGCTCTAAGATCTCCCTGGAACCTTCTCTTCTCCAGGCTGAACAACCTCAACTCTCTGCCTGGCCTCATAGCAGAGGTCCTCCAGACTTCGCATCATCTCTGTGACATCCTGTGGACCCATTCTAACACCTCCATATCCTTCTTATGTTTGGGATTCCAGAACTGGACTCAGGAGTCCAGGTGAGGTCTCACCAGAGTGGAGCAGGGGGGCAGAATCCCCTCCCTGGCCCTGCTGGTCCCTCTGCTTTGGATGCAGCCCAGAACATGATTGGTTTCTGGGCTGTGAGTACACGTTGCCAGCTCATAGAATGATAAAGTTATAGAATAGCGAGGATTGGAAGGGCCATCTAGTTCCAACCCCCTGTCATGGGCAGGGATGTGTCCCACTAGATCATCCAACCTGGCCTTGAACGCATCATGTTGAGCTTCTCATCCCCCAGCACCTCAAGTCTTTCTCCTCAGGGCAGCTCTCAATCACATCATCCCCCAGCCGGCACTGAAACTGTGGGTTGCCCCGAGACAGGTGTAGGACCTTGCTATCGGCCTTGTTGAACCTCGTGAGGCTGACATAAGCCCACTTCTCCAGCCTGTCCCAGTCCTTCTGGAGGACACCTTAGCCTTCTGGTGTACCCAGTGCACCACTTGGCTTGGTTTCCTCTGCAAACATGCTGAGGGTGCACTCAATCTCACTGTCTCTGTTGTTGGTGAGAACATTAAACAGCACTGGTCCCAGGATGGACCCCTGACGGACACCACTCGTCACTGATCTCCGCTTGGACATCTACCCCTTGACTACTGCCTTCGGAATGCAACCATCCAACCAATTTCTTATTAACCCAACAGTCCATCCATTAGACCCGTATTGCCCCGGTTCAGAGAGAAGGGTGTCGTGGGAGATCATGTCACAGGCTTTACAGAAATCCAGGTAGATGACATCCATTGCTTTTCCCATGTCTACTGATGTGGTCATCCCATTATAGAAAGTGACCAAGTTTTCACAAAACTACACTATCTGTAAGCTGAATTTCTGCGCCAGACTGCTTCACCTACTGCACCACTGCTGGCAGCTGAAAGATGAATAAAAATGAATGTAAATAAAATAAAAACTTTCAAGGGGGCTGAAGTCAACATCTGAGTTAAAAATTCTCTCTGTGTGAAAGCACGTTTCAGACATGAACCCCAAATGATTGATAGAAATCCTTAGCGATGCCCTGGAGTGTGCTGGGAAGTTTGACGTGCTTCTTTCTCATTATGCTTTGATTTCTAGTTCAGATGCTCACAACGGGTTGGAAGAGCAAACAGATTTCTCTTAAACAGCAGCTAATTCTTTAATACACTGGGGGGGCTTCATCTTTTCCCTTTTTCTCTGGAAAGCTAGCCTCTGTGCAGGTTTAGTTTTGAAACACTCTGTCATTACGATGAGTGATTCTTAGCTCGCTGCCTTTGGTTGAATGACTTCCATGGAAATCTCAGTGGTTTTAGCAAGAACTGCTCCTCTCCTTTGCATGATGCTGTGTTGGAGGGGGATGGTGTTTGCTTGCTGGCCCCGCAGCCATAGCATTACCATCACTGGCAGCAGGACCCGTCCCTGGCCGTCTCATGCTCTCAGAGGGTGCTGCATTGAGCAGAGCTCGCTAGCAGGCATCTCCTGCTGTCATTAGGAATGGGATGGCAGCAATGTCTTTGGAAAATACAAGTACTGGTTGGAAGCAGAGACCCTGAAGACCAGCAGGGACATTCACTGCTGGTCACTTACCAGTTGTGGGAAAGGCACAGCCTGTAGAGCTGGGAGAAACCTGCTGTGGCTTCAGGGAAGAAGCAACAGCCTCCCATGTTGAGTGCGAGACATTGCTGAAGAGGGCTGGCTGCCTTGAGCGTGTCATGGCTCAGCACCTGCTGCAGGCAGGAAGAGTGGTTACAATGAGCGTGTGCTGCTAACAAACGCCAGTCTGGTGCTGAAATTCAAACTGGCTTGGTTTATTGTTCTTGTGAAAGCCCTCATCACAGTGATCCCCAGTTCCCTCACACTGCTCCTGTTATCATAGAATTATAGAATTGTTAATGTTAGAAAAGCCCTCTAAGCTCATTCAGTCACACCGCCAGGCAAGCACGACCTTGTCTTCTGAACCCTGTCCCCAAGTGGGACAAAGTGCGTGGCCAGCACTTTGTGAACCCCTTCAGGGATGGGGATTCCATTACTGTCCTGGGCAGCCTCTGCCAGGGCTTCACCACTCTGTCAGTGAGGACATTTTTCCCAATACCCAATCGAAACCTTCCCTAGCGCAACTTGAGGCCATTTCCCCTTGTCCTATTGCTTGTTCCTTAGGGGAAGATCCCAGCACTCGCTCGACTCCAATCTCCTTTCTAGGAGCTGCAGAGAGTGATGAGGTCTCCTCTCAGCGTCCTCTTCTGCAGTCAAAACAAACCTGGATCCCTCAGCTGCTCCTCATAAGACTTGTTCTCCAGACCCTTCACCAGCCTTGTTGCCCTTGTCTGGACACAATCCAGCAGCAACAATGTCTTGTACTGAGGGACCCAAAACTGAACCCAGGATTCAAGGTGCAGCCTCAGCCTCTTGCATACATGAGGACCCCTGACTTTGCACAACGCTGGGTGGCTGTTCCTTGTGGCTGCTCCTTCCCCACCCTTGACAGAGACCCCAGTGTGGTCCGACAGTACAATAGACTCTTTCTTCACCGGATGCCAGGGGTTTCCCTGGGATGTGGGCTGCTGAATGCAGCAGTCCAGCAGAGAAGAGGCTGCCACTGCACTGTGTCCATGACCAGCAGGGTTTCTCCCCTTTTACTCCTCTCTCTTGAGACCTCCACACAGAGACATGCACAGAGAGTTCTCACCCAGGAAGACAGCAGATGTCCCATTTCACAGTGCCCCACCAGCGTGTGTTTGATGGCGCAGTGCGCTTCTGCTTTCGTGACTGCCACCAGCCTGAAGAGATGTGTGTGGCAGGGAGTTTGCCAGCATCCGAGAGGCGAGCAGGGAGGGTTAAGCGGGTGCTGGGACCCTCAGTCTGCTGCTGCAGGAAAGGTTGTGTCGGCACCACTGCAGCCGTGGAGCCACTCTTCCACTTGGCCCGTGCACCAATGGCCCTGGTGACCCCTCAGTGCCTGCGCAGGCAGACATGTATATGCCTCTCCATGCCCTGAGCACACAGCTTTCATTTTTCATTTCATTTTTTGTGGGCCTTTCAGACATTGGGGGTTTCCTTTATGCACTGCTGGTACTCTATTTTCAACATTACTGGCACATAATTACAACCTGCGCTTTGCCTCTGGGAGCGTTAGCGCAAGCGTGTTCATATTTGTTGCAAAATGCCTCAAAAAAGGGTAAAGTGATCCAATTCTCTGGTCCACTAAGGGTCAAGGCAATGTCAAGACCTTCTAGGGTTTGGGTCAAGAAATCAGGAATGTGAGCAAAACCCAGCTAACAAATGCAGAGGTTTTATCCTCTAGCAAACCTTGGCCAGACTCAGAACCAGCCATGCCACCTGATAGGCACAGTGGATACTGTCCTCTGATCTAATTGTGATGCCTCTCAAGACAGAAATGTTTTGCTGCCCCTGCATATTATGAAACCTTCTCAAAAGCATCAGATAATTAATTGTTGTAAAACACTTGAAGTTGATATGATTAAAGGATGAGCAGGAATTGTCGACTGTTACCGAACAGTCAGGGCCCTAAGGACACCTGTGGACATATGGACTGGGGCTGTGTTCGATGCCAGTTCCCCTTGCCATGTCTGATCCTGCCCCTCTGCCTGCATGTCGGCATCCCAGCCTGTCCCCATCTCCATCCCCATCCCCGAAGTGCCCAAAGCCCAGGCCAGGAGCTGCCCTGGTGCTCACTGCCTGCCCTGCTCCTGACAGGGGTGGTGGGGTGGGTGCTGGTGCCTGGGCTGTCCCATTTTACATCCTTTAAATGGAAATGGTGTAAAATACATATCTGGGAAAAGATCCCAGATCAGGTATCTCTCCTCAGATCATTTCCAGGGAACAGTATTCTGTGTTTCTAGAATAAGAAGCAAAAATATTGGAGGATATGGGTTTAGTCCTGACTACATAGGTGTTTTATGCTTGCAAGAACCCATTCTTGCCAGATTTGATCTTGAAAGGAAGTTTCATTTTGGTGTCATTTCATTGTGGAAAGTCAGCAACTGCCTCCGGTGCCTCCTGTGCATGGTCACCTGTCCCCATGGACTCGCACTCTCCCACGGTGCCCTGGGGATGCAGGGGAGCTGACAGCAGCCTCTGCAGCTACCAGTGACCAGTTCTCCTTGTGGTCAGCTCCTTGTGGTCAGCTCACAAGCCCAGTCCAACACATGTGTTGATGTGTAGGACTGCCTTGTGGTGAGGGTCTTATGGTTTGTCTTGCTCTAGTTTGCATAGGCATAGATGGGTACAAACAAACCAGCACATTTTTCCACCAAATACAAGCCAACAACATCCACTGTTAGTGGCAGTGTGTGTCTTCTCCATGTCTTCCAGTGCCTCTTCTCCAGTCTGGCCAGTTCTGAGTGTAAGTGAGGCCATCAGGAGCCAGAATGGCTTTTGCTGGTCTTGACTTGAAAGTAGTCTCAGCTTTAGGAGAGCCTAGTGCAACCTTCTGTGGGAAAGAGAGCCCTGATTATCTCTGTCCGGTTGATGTGACAATGAGTTCCTAAATGTCACGCAGGGTAGAGAAAGCAAGGCTACACTATTGCCTTCACTTTGTTTGTCTCTCCTTGAAGAAATAGGCCTCATCAGAAGCTTTAGGTCACGTTGTCCAAGTGCCACAGCTCTGAGTCAGACATGCCACAGGGTGCATTGCTGCTGCAGAGAAGCTGGTGGAGTTGCCTGCACTCAGTGCAGTACAATTTACACTTGATTTATCTGTGATCCACAGCATTTTCGCCCTTTCTCTCAGGCACATTGGGTCCTGTGGCTGCCTTTCCTTCTGAGAACAGTTTCTCAGGAGGAACAATGAATTCCACCTGCCCCACACTCAGACCCCATCCAATCTCTTCATCCTTTCCCCTGAACAACACATCCTTGGTGTGTCAGGACCTTGGCACAGAGATCCAGGTTCTGACACTACATGTCCAAAAGTTGTGGGAGCTGCACCCTGTTTCCATTCCAGTGCTGTGAGAGCATCCCATGGGCGTGTTCAACTTGGCCTGCGAGGCATCACTCCCACCCTGACAAAAGGAAGGCTGAACTCCCACCTTCCTCCACAGCTCACAGCTTTCCATGCTGTCCTAAGTGGAAGGAGGCCACTTCCTGCAGCCCAGAATTTGACTCCAAGGCTGCAGGGAGTGTTGGGACTGAAACCAATGCTGTGTCCTTCCTACCTGATGCTGTCAGCTGTAGCTGACTGCTCAAGGCACCTTTTGCAAGCATGGTGCAGTCAGCAGCGCAGCATGGGCTCCTCCACACCTGAGTCCAGCCAGCAGATTCCCCCGCAGGAGAGGTGATAGTGTTTTGGGTGACGTAGTACCATCTTCCTCCTGCGATTTGCCTGCTGTCCGTGCAGGGAATGGTTGGACTCAGCGATCTTAGAGGTGCTTTCCAGCTTAGACGTATTTGTGATTCTGTGAAAGAAGCGTTTGTTCTCCCATGCTTGACAGTCGTGCCTTGCATCTCTGCCGTGCCCTCCCCTTCTCTTCTTGCCTGCCCTTTAAGGAGTGGCTGAGTGGCTGCACAAACCCAGCAAGAAGGACTAGGAATGTCAGAGTCCTTGGGGAAACCTGTGCAAGTTGCAGAGAGGGAGACTTCACAGCATCTCCAGCTGCTTGGGGATGCTCCAGCCCACTTGAGTCTTCCAGACTGTAGGGGTCCGGTGGAGACCACCATTTTTCCACCACAAACTTTGCTTGGAAAACAACAGCAAGAAAGAGGAAGATATTGCATATATGCAAACTGGCAACTCACAGTCCAAATGCCAGCAGGTGGCACCCCAGAATGTGTAGCTTGCTTTGTTGGTAGCCTTTGTGCAACCATGGCTGCTTTCTCACCAGAGACATCTCCGGCCTCTGCTCTTCTCTGAGCACAAGGGCAGCCTGGAGGACTCTGCTGCTGGAGTGTGAAGCTGCGAGAAAGGACCCTGGGCAGAAGAAATGCTATTTTCCTCTGCTGCTGTTCAAAGCATGTTTCCAAGTGCCGTAGGAAACAGCACAAAGGAAACAGCACGAAGGAACCCACGATTAGTCTCAAGTGTCACTCACTAATGAGGTGTCCATATAAGGATGCAGGTTTCTGTCACTGGTAGCTTTGTGAGATGTCAGGACATGGCCCCTGAGCCCGCTGCTTCTCCGGGCATTCCTCTGAGGATTTTCTGCTGGACAGAGCTGTCCCGTGCAAGTGTATTCCTCCAGAAACCCACAGGAGTCTTGGACACATTTAGAACTTTGTGTGATGTTACTTCCAGTCTAGAACAATGTGAGAATGGGACTGAGGAATGCAGGTGTGCAAAGGAGTTGATTCAATGTGCACAGGCAAACAGGTCCTCATTTTTAAGAGGTTCATTTTTCAGTCTGATTAGGTGCTATTTTCACCTGGACTTGTTGAATACGATGGGTTGAACTTGTTCCTGGTTACTTGTGCTAAGTGAGGCCATCTCCAATCCAGTGTGGGCAGAACTCCCCGAGGATCATGCTGTTCTCCTTCAGCAGCTGCTGTGGGTGGTGGTTTTGTTGGGTGTCTTGGCCTGTGAAATCCATTTTCATCTGATCCAATAAAATACATGAACTTGGAGGTTATGAACTGCTCTTCCTACTTGAAGTTCAAAGGTGGTCCTGCTGCACTGTGCTGGGCAGGAGCAGGCAGTGCTGTCTGCACCAGCCTCACAGGGAACATTACAGGCTGCAACTGCAGAAGGGAAGAAATGGCTTGGGAAACACTGGAGAGGAAATGAGAGAACAGCAAAGCCAGGATGGGGAAGAGCAGGCAGATGTTTACTGTTGCAGTTGCTGGTTTTGCATCTTGCTGCCTGTCTCAGCATCACAAAGCTGCCTTGCCCAGGTAGCAGGAATGGCGCTTTCAGGAGGCTTTGCACTGAACTGGAATGAAAATCGGAGATTCTGAACCCCAGCAGATCTGAAGGTGCTCAGTGTCCTGCCCTGGTGGGGTTCCCCTTAGGAGACCCTCATAAGAGCATGGAGACCCTGCATGGCTCCCAGTGTCACACAATCAGGGTGCAGACCATGGGGAAATTTACTGCCATGCTGCATGTGGACCTGTGCAGCCTCCTGAGCTGCAGCTCATCATCCTCCTCAGCTGAGTGCAGCAGGAATAGGAGCACTTCCAAAGTTAATTAAATTCCCACCCCTCTGACCTGATCTGCTCCTCCTCTTCCCAAAGCTCCATTTTGCTGCTTCAAACCGAGCAGCGGGAGAGGGGAGGGAGTGTAATTATTGAGCTCCTCAGAGCTAGTTCTACAGTGCTTCATAGCTTGTTAATTACAGTTTCAGCTGTGCCAGTCAGAGCAGGACCAGCTGAGCATGTGGGGAATGGGGGCATGGGCCCAGGGAGCAGAGGGACTCAGAGAAGTCAGGAAGAAGAAAGCAGCGGGAGAAGCCAGAGGGATGTAGGGAGGAGACCCTGTAGTGCTGGTGATGGGAAACCTGGGCAAGAGAGCGGCAGGGGATGGCAAGCAGCTGGGAAGCAAAGGGAGATGGGAAAAAGAGAGAAAAGGAGGTGCTGCGCAGAGGTAGCAGGGTGGTTTATCTGTGGAGGGTGGTGGGGACGCGGGTCAGGCAGAGCAGGATGCATCACCAGACCATGTCCTTCGTGCCCACCTGCCTTCTCCAGCAAAGCAGATCAGCGTCCGCGCATTGAATTGGAGCATTGCAGTGACTGTCCTGCAGAGCAGCTGTTGGGGATCAGTTTCTGGAGGGCACAATGTCTTTCCCAACATACTGACCCTTGTCAGAGGAAGCGTTCCTTTTCCTCAGTCATCTGAACTTTCTCTCTAAATGAGCAGAATAATTGCAGTGGTGTTCTACCTCTCTCCAAATCCCAGCAAGTAAGAAGCCTGTGTGTTTCCAGGGCCAGAACCACCAACATCCCTGCTGCCATGAAGAGCTGAAGCCCCCAGAGGGACTAGGGGATCCTAGTCTGCCCAGTACCTGTGGCACCACCAGCACAGCAGAGTCCCTGCCCGCTGCCCCACATTGGAGCTCAGTCAGGAGCCACCGACAAGCGAGGCTGCAGGTTCCCTTCTCATCTGTGGGGTCAGTGCCCTGTTGCCCGGACAGTGCCCTCAGAGCAGGCAGAGGAGGCTGAGTGGCTGCAGTAGCCTTAG
This sequence comes from Cuculus canorus, assembly GCF_017976375.1. NCBI lineage: Eukaryota > Metazoa > Chordata > Aves > Cuculiformes > Cuculidae > Cuculus > Cuculus canorus. The sequence continues at coordinate 55,777,261 of NC_071441.1, forward strand.
AAGGACAGGTCCCACTCCGTTGCCCAGCTCTCCCACTTGATCTGCTGTCTCGATGGAAGGGATGTGAACTGAGCAAGTGAAGAGGTGGCCATCCCTGTGCTCCCCTCTCCCCAGGGCAACTCCTGCTAGCGGACAGTGTTTCTCCTCCTCTGAGGGTTGAAGAAAGAGTCTGCCCTTCTGGACACCCATGTTTTCTAAAACCAGCCTGTTTAAAATAACACGGTCGAGGAAGAATGTGCAGGCCTTCCGAGTAAGACCATTTTGGGGTTCTCTGCAGCTTCTGAAATGAATACGTGCAAATTTCCTCTTCTGACAGAAGTGAAAGGACAATTCAGAGTCAGAAAGGATACTGCACTCAAAGACTTGATGTTGCACTGCCAACAGTTTTTAACTGACTTCATGATTTCCATTTTCTTTTGGCAGCTCCCAGTCTCTGTTTCTCTGCTTTTTCTGGAAAATTTCCCTTAAGGAACCACCAGCGATGGCCCAGGAGAGACCGTGTGAATGCTCTGCATTATGTAATGCTTTGACATTTGGCATTCCCTTGGCATTATCCCCCATCAATGCAGAATAAGTTGTCAGAGCATGAAATTGGTATTTTTACATATTCTTAATGTACAGATGTCAGTCTGAAAGCCATGCATGAGCATTATGATTAAACTCTCTGTTTCATTCTCTGCCTGTGCATGGATCTGTTTGGAAGATTTCTTTCCTTTTGGGGGGGTAGAGGGAAAAGACACAACCTTAAAAAGGAATAATTCTTAGTAGCACTATCAAAGGGTGAAAGCTCGGTTTCAGACACTGTGCACTGAGCGCAATACCCACTCATAAATCCAGAGCCACAGTGCTCAATGCTCAGCAGCTGTGTTCCTGGCATGGCAGCAGAAAGTGAACAAGGGCCAGATGCACGGAGGAAATATAATCAGTGACCCAGTTTCTGGTGCCAAATGCATCAACATGTTCCAAATCAGATCTGCTCAGAGTTTACAAGTTTGTTATTCTACGTTAATTACCATGTAAGAATGGCAGACCCTTGTGGGAGGATTAGCATGCCTCAACACAACATACATGGAGAAAGAAGTCCTCTTTCATGAGGACTTTCTCATGAGGGCATGAGAAAGGACCCACCCAGGACTCCCAGTTGCGGGGTTTGGTTTGTTTGCTCACAAATATGTAAAGAAGAGGAGCTCTTGAAAAATCACCTGCTTGAATCACCTGCTCTGCCTCTGCTGTCACCCGTGTCCCAAGGACATGTGCTGTAACAGAAGCTGATACTGGTGCAAAACATCAGGAAAACATGCAGTCTGCATTGCAGGGAGCTTCCAAGATCAGGCTAGGTAAAGCCCTTATCATCCCACTGTGGTCTCACAGTTGACCCTGCTGTGTGTAGAGGGCTGGACTGGAGACCTAGCCTGAAGTGTCCTGGGACCCTGTTTTTTGGTGGGCAGGAGGTTAAAGTGAGAGGATGTTCAGCTCTTGCATAACAGATCTTCCTGCTGGAGTTCTTTGCATTTGTCCAAAAATCTCTTAAAGTTGTGCAGAGCTGCATCCTGGAGCTTACTGTGCTTTGATGTATGTCAAGAGTCCATAAACAACTGCAGGGTTTTAGGAGGAGCTCAGCTGGGGTCCATGTTTACAGTGAAATCAGGTGAGAAACCAAAGACCTGACCTGTCCTGTGTAGAGTAGAAAAGAGCTCATGGACTATTATCTAGCTGTATTTCCCTAAAATATGAGTTATGCAACCATGTAACCAGTCATGGCTTGCTCCTCTTCCCTGTCCTTCATTATTCTAGAAGCTTGTGCTGTACAGGCCTCCAGCTCTGGCCAAACACACCAGAGCAGTGAGGAACTCAAGAGGAATTGAGCACACTGGCTGAAAGATGTCTTTGTGGAGAAGAGAGAGGCAGAGAAATGTCCCGCTGGTCACACGGCCCTAGAATTGGGTTAGTAAGAGGCTATGTTGTCCTTCTGGCTTGGTTGAGGTGTAGGACCAGGCAGACCAAAAGCTGCATCTCGCTCAGTCCTAGTGAGGGGGTGAGGATGGGTGGGAGGGCTGGGGAAACAGGAGCTGGGAAATGGTGAATGCTGGGGATACAGGAGCAGGGAGGAAGAGGAGGCTGCACAGAAAAGCCAGAGGATGTGATGAAGGAAACTGGGTTTATTGGGCATATTGGGAATGAGGCACATATAGGGAAAAAAATTGTAGAGTTGGCTCCACTAGATATTAGGGAAACTGCTAACAGATTACATTCTTTCTGAAAATACAGTAGCAGGAATAAATAACATGGCCCTTGGGCTTGGTCTTCAGTGTAGGACTTACTCCTGGAGGCAGTTCCAGGGCAAGTAACTGGAAGGACGAATCCAGGCCACAAACACAACGCAACGCTGGGAGACTTCCCAGACTGCTTTACAAAGCGGCTGTTTGTTTTGCTCTTAAATTCCCTCCTTTGAAGGCGGATGGTGACAAGGTGGGCAGTGGCTGCGAGGTGCTGCCATGTGGCCAGCAGACACACTCGTTCACTGGCTCTGGCACTGTCAGCAGCCCCTGTCCCAAATGTGTCATGGCCAGTGGAAAGTCTGCCTTCTTTTGTGTGGATGGGCAAGCACCTTCAGTTCCCATCGCCCAAGCATATTCCACCTGCTACAGTCCATCCATTTATTTTGAGTGACTAGAACAGTTTGTTCTTTCTACAGGAGATTCTGAAGGTAAGGGCTGAGCAGGGACTTCTGGGAGAAGTCTCATAGAATCATAGAATGACCTGAGTTGGAAGGGACACACAAGGACCATCCAGTTGAACTCTTGTCCCTGCACAGGACACCCCAACATTCACACAAGGGGGCTGAGGCTGATGTCCAAATACCCAATGTCCAGATGTCTGGAATATTGTACGGCTTGGTGCCATGACTGCTTCCCTGGGAGCTGTTCCAGGCTCCACCACCCTCTGGGGGAAGAATTTTATCCTGATGTTCAACTGTTCCCTCAAGTCAGAGAGAAAAGCCCAATGCCTGCTCCTCCTCCTCCCCGTGAGAGGAAGCTGTAACAGTGATGAGGTCTCCCCTCAGTCTCTTCCAAGCTGAAGAGACACAGGGACTTCAGCCGCTCCTTACATGCTTCCCCTCTCAACCATTCACCAACTCCGTGCCATCCTCTGAATGCTCTCCAGTAGCTTTGGATCCTTTTTATCCTGTGGTGCACAACCTACCCACAGTGCTCAAGAGGAGTTGCCACAGAAAGCCACTTTCTGGCCCTCAGAGTGGATGTGTTTCTCTTCCTACTTGCATTGCTCAGCTCTCTGCCTGAACACCAGTCTGACTGGAAATGTGGCAACTGGGAGTTTATCCTGATAACTGCTGTCAAGTCCATGGAGCACCACAGACGTCATCCAGCTGCTGAGTCCTTGAAGCAGATGCTGTGCCTCCAGTGGTGCCTGCCACTGGAAGCACTGGGAGTAGAGGGAAATCATCTGCGTGTGGTACCCCCACTTGATTGCTGAAGCCAGTCTAATATGAAATATCTGAATGAGTCTCTTTTGGGGAATGAACCAAGGCCAAGTAGTTTCGGCAACTGCTTCAGCTGCGCTCCGAGGCTGCGGCGAGATCACCGTCTTGCACGTTTGGTCCAGGAAGCCATGGGCAAGACAGCCTTTCACTACAAGCATGAGTTACAGTGATCTGCTGTATAACCACAGGTTCCCCTCCAGTGCACTCCATGATGCTGCACAACTTCTTCACTGGGTCCAGAAAAAATGTACATGTGAGCATGAATCGTTCTTCCCGAGAAAGGGAGACATGCTGGACCTTCTCTATGTCATGGGACATACTCGCGAGGGTCTTGCCACCAATAGGATTGCACATTCAGATACAGATGCACGCTGTATCATCAAAAGCAGACCAGCAGAGGAGGGAGAAATCCACGTGGTGGCTGTAAAAAGCAACCTCAAGCTGGTGGATGACTTCCATTTACCAAAGAACATGTTTGTTTTCACAAGCAGAGCTATGAAGTTAATCCTCATCAGGAGGAATCTAAGTCTTGCGCTGCTGTCTGCAGGATTTCTCCTACTTCATTAAACTCTGACATCTCAGAGGGCAAATCCGTGTTGTCACATGTCACTTGTGCTTGGAAAAATGTGCCTATTAATGCTTAATGCAAGCTTCTCTTCCTCTTTTTTTTTTCACAAGCGTGATTATGTTGTAAATTGAACTGCAGGCTTTTATTTACTTGTTAGCATTAAGTGTGTGTCAGGCCATGTGTTTAATCAAGGGCTTTCGCACAGATCTGGAGTAGAGTCGATCTATGCCAGCGGGAGTTGTGGTCCAGGTCACTCCTTTCACCAGCGGGGTCTGAGGGAACTGCGGGCAGAAGGAGCAACAGCTTCAGCTTGGGTTGATGGGCTGGAGACTGCCCTTGTTCACAAGGACACTGCTAGAATATTCCTGGTCAGTTATTTTACACCTGAGATTTTGGTCTCGTCTAACATTGCTTTTTCTGTGAAACTTTCTGTCTAGGCAGATAAAATGTTCAATGCTCATGGGAACAAGACTTCCAGTGCCCTCCTGCTGTGAGACGAGCGGCTCCAGTAAGGAGAGGTGAGCAGAGAAACCCTGCGAAGCCCCCGAAGGGAGAAGGGGCGGCTCCTTGGATGCTGCCCCACAGAACAGGTTTCTGTACCTGGCTTGCTTAGCACTGACCTGAAATGCCTTCTTTTGTTTCTAGGGGGTCATTACAGACATTTTAGTATTTAAAAACATCAGGAGAATCGCCATAAGCAGGAGGTGTGGCCCAGACCATGCAGAACATGCAGCTCCCTCAAAAGGTTTCCTGGAAACTCCCTAGCAACTGATGAAAGCACCCTGGTTTTGGGGAAAAAAAGTAGCACACTACAAAATCAGAAGTTTTCCAGCACTACTGAGTGAATCACACCCTCGGAGATTTGCTGTCATCGTTCAAAACCATGCGCCTTATTACCAGTCTGGGTTTATCTGGTGTCTGCTCCAGATACCAGGTAGTTTCATTTGGTTGAGAAGGAACCTCAAAGCCCATCCAGTCCCAACCCCCTGCCATGGGCAGGGACAACTCCCACTGCATCAGGGGCTCCAAGCCCCATCCAGCCTGGCCTTGAACACCTCCAGGGATGGAGCAGCCTCCGCTGCTCTTGGCAACCTGGGGCAGGGCAAAACATTTCTCCATGAGATATCATCTCAATCTCCCCTCATCCAGCCGAAAACTGTTCTCCCTCATCCTGTCCCCGCACTCCCTGATCAAGAGCCCCTCCCCAGCTTTCCTAGAGCCCCTTTCGGTAGTGGAAGCTGCTCTAAGTTCTCCTTGAAGCCTTTTCTTCTGCAGACTGAACAAGCCCAGCTCTCAGTGTTTCTCGGTGTGTTTGCAGCCTTGCAGACCTGCTTTCTGCATGCGCAGGGTCTGCAGACAGAGCACAGAGCTGCTCCAGGAGGTACCCCTATGTCCCTGACCCCCTGCAGCACCCTGTAGAGCTCTGCTACAGCTCCCCTGGGCATTTGCGAGGCGTTGTTTGATTTGAATGGCGTTCAGGAGCAGCTAGCTGTTGACAGGGCCAGACCCCAGGTGTCTCGCACGAGATGTACAGCAAATAGGGGTAACACAGCCAATGCGGCCAGTAGGGAGGCAAAACAAGCCCAAAGTAGACTGAGCAGCGCCGCATATAAATGTGACAGCCTAGGCACTGTCAGAGCCAACAGATGCATCAACTTTCATCGCAATGTCACCTTACAGCCCACTGTCTCTTTCTTTGCTTTTCATTTCAGGAGGACAAATAGAGGAGGAATGTGTTAGCCATGTCTAGTCAGCCTTAGTCCTTCTCCATTCTTCCTGCCTTTGACTACAGAGACGACTTCCCCAGAAACCTCCTGCCTACCCACTGCATGGCTGCAGGGAGGGATGTGCACAGCTGGAGGTGCAGCTCGTGGTGGCACTTCCAACTCTTTCGCACAGTCTTTGGTGCTTGCGACTGAAGATCGCTCAGTTAAGTGTTCATGCTAGTCATGAACGTGAGGAGCTGATGTTCAGGCATGTTTGCTGGGCATCGAGAAGTTTTCCTTAGTGATGAAGTGCCCATGTGAGAGCAGCTCTGTGCAGTGTTCATTTGTGCCTGCCTTGGGTGTTTTCTTTCTGCACAGAGGCACATCTCCAGGGACACTGCAGGAGCAGATCACCATGTCTCCTGTGAAGGCAAATGGGACGCATTAAGCTTAAGCAAAGCAGACAGTTGGTCAGGGCAGCATGTGGCCAGAGAGGCAAAACTCTCTGCTCTTTGCCAAGGTGATGAGAAGCCAGCCAGTGACGTCTGCTGCTCTGGAGGGGGGTGTCAGGAGGCTGCATCCACCCCTCCACTGATGGGAACACATCTGCCAGTGCAAGAACATCATGGTCATAGTGATGTATGTAGAACTATTTTAAATGTTGTAATTTTAGCTAATTCCATTGCTGAAACAGGTAATAGATACCGTGCTCAACATCCTGTTGAGCATTCTGTTGAACGGCTACTTGTTTCAGCAATGGAATTGGCCAAAACTGCTGATCGCTTCAGGGCTACAGAGTCTGCCCAGGTATTGCACATCGCTAGGAGCAGGATGGTCCAGAATAGAACAAGTGAAAGGGTTTCATACAGCGGTGCTGGAGTAAGGTGATGGAGAGGAGGTATCCCTACTAAAGACCTTAAAGGTCTTTTCCAATGTAAACGATTCTACAAATCTAGAAGCAGCTGGAGGAAGCAAACAGTCGGTCTGGTTAGTGGAATGCCCTGCATTTAGTTGACAAGAAATGTCTCTGAGAAGCCTTTTGGCACATCCTTCCTGCACTGGAGGGACAGACTGCTCGTCAATGTGCAGACAGGCTACTCTGTGTGCACAGAACATGACAGTTCTGATGTCAAATACTGGCATTTAGGAAAGGAACTAAATTCTGGTGACTTGCTGAACCTCCCTTCTTTCGCGGGAGGTCAAAGCCAGGGCTGAGGCAGAACACTTTCCCAAGATGCCCTGTTCAGATCATGCTGAAGCAGATGACCAATCAACCTTATGAAACTACCCCGTGGCTGGGCCAGGGAGAGGAATGGTAAAGAAGGACGACACAATGTGGTTGCCTAATTTCTGCTGGTCACACACAGACCAGCAGTTTACAGTGTCCTCAAACACGTATGGCGTTCCACAGGGAAACAAAGATACGTAGCTCTGAGGAGGCCCTCTCACTAAAGATTGATGTTCTAATGGTAAAACTGGTCAAAGCAGTGCTCTGAAGCAACATAATTCTGGGAAAAAAAAAAAAGTTCTGGTAGGGTACAGCAATGAGGATTTTTTTCTTGAGGACCAATTATTTTTATCAACACTTTATCCAGGAAAACAAACAACTCAACCAACCTCCACAAACCAAAGTGCAGTCTGAGTGATTATTGCACGTATACATGGTATGGAAAATTTCTACCCAAACTCTTGAAATCTGGCGAAGGTGTGAGCAACTGAAGATCTCATGGGAAGTGATGCTGTAGGCAGTGAAGCTTGAATTGCCTATAATTAGGCAAGGAAACGTGTACATACCGGAAACTATACAAACAAGCTATTAATACCTTCTTCTTTTTCACCGTCCTCAAGCAGGCAGCAAAAGTCACACTGGTTTGAAGGTCCAGCTGGTGATGATCGGGCCCTTGGACCCTGCCCTGCTGCAGTGGCACAAGGTCTGGCCTCACTTTGTCCTCAGCAGGTCCTCCTGATGTGCGGTGTTTCGCAGCACAGCCAGTGCAGCCGACAGCTGGAGGCTTTCCACCAGTGATGGGAGGGAAGCAGGGGACTCTGAGCACCATTTCCCGTGGTAGAAAACAGATGTCTGAAGGGTGGACAGAGACCATAATCCAGGATTTTTCTTGGGTGATCATAGAATGGTTTGGGTTGGAAGGGACTAGTTCCAACCCCTGCCATGGGCAGGGATACCTCCCACTGAATCAGGGCCTCGAAGCCCCATCCAACCTGGCTTCGAACACCTCCAGGAACAGAGCAGCCACCACTTCCCTGGGCAATCTGGGCCAGGGCCTCTCCACCCACATTGTGAGGAATTTCTTCCTAAGGTCCAATCCAAATCTTCCCCCTTCCAATTTAAAGCCATTCCCCCTCATCCTTTCACTCCAAGCCCTTGGAAAAAGTGCCTCCCCAGCTTTCCTGGAGCACCTTTCCATACTGGAAGCTGCTTTAACGTCTCCCCGCAGTGGCAGGGGCGTTCCCAGGGAGGTGGAAAATGCGTTTTGCGCTGATGGTGGATTCAGCCGCTTGTGTGCAGGACCTGTCCCGACTGCAAGACCCAGAGATCCAGGTCTTGTTTGCGGTTTGGTGGAGTTAAGATCACAGAAGCTTCCTGATCAGGACCCTCAGCTCCCCTTTCTGAGCGGCTCCTGTCTGGGACAGTGGTTATCTCTGCCCTGGTGGCATGGAAATGTGACCTGTCGGGGCAGTGTTGAATTGTCTACAATCTCCTTGAGTGTCCTGCCCTAGGAAGATCTATAGACTCTTTCTAGTTATGGAGGGCTTTGTTTGTGTTCAGGAGATTTACAGGTATCTCCCAACTGTATTGTGACAAGCAGCGCACAGCTTCCTAGACTATAAAAGGTGATGGAGCATCTAGGACAACATTCTGCGGCTGATTCTTGATGGGAAAACTGGCCAACTATCCACAAGACAAGTCTACATTGCCAGCTCTCCATGGGGACAACTCTATATGGGGATCCTGAAGCCCTACCCCTAACCCTAACTGTGACACTCACCACGCAGCATTGTCTCTGTGCAGAGTCAGCTGTGTAGTGTTGTCCCACGGAAAGTTGTCCATCATGGATAGCTAGCCATGGCGAGCTGGCTGTGAAGAGCTGTCCCTTCCCAGAGATGGAGACCTGCTCATCCATTGGTGTCAAATTCGCTGTCAGTGGGAAGGTAGATGGGTGCCCTAAGAGTTCTTACATAAATGCTGAAGTAAAATTACTCATTCACATGTTTTGCAGAAATACATTGGTCACCTTGTTATTGCCCTGCCTGGGAGACACGGGCTTAAGTGGGACTCCTAGAAAGAAGACTGTTAGGGTAAATCCTGGAGGTTTAGATTCAGACAGTCCCTGCAGTCCCTGGCACTTTGATCAATATACATTTCTGGAAAGAACCAGAAATCTCTCTAATCTTTATCTTGCTTACTTAGAATTCACCAATTTCTGGTAGTGTTTCAATATTTTTACTTTAAAAAGGCAAATTTTCCAGCCCTGTCAACACAAAGAATCTTCTTTGTGTGTTTTAGGGTTGGATCTTTTAAAAGAAAGCATTTAAGAATTATTTTCATGGAGTCATGGAATCATGGGATGCTTTGAGTTGTAAGGGACCTCAAAACCCACCCAGTTCCAACGCTTGACATGGGCAGGGACACCTCACACTGGATCAGGGGCTCAAAGTCCCATCCAACCTGGCCTTGAACACCACCAGGGATGGGGCAGCCATCACTGCTCTGGGCAGCCTGGACAAGGGCCTCCTCACCCTCACAGAAAACGTTTCTTCCCAAGATCTCATCTTATTCTCCCCTCTTTCAGCTTAAAATGATTCCCCCTCATCCCATCCCTGCACTCCCTGATAATAAGCCCCTCCCCAGCTTTCCTGGAGCCTCTTTCTGTACTGGAAGCTGCTCCCCCCAGAGCCTTCTCTTCTCCAGGCTGAACCCCAACTCTTTCCACTTGGCCTCATAGCAGAGGGTCTCCAGCACTTGCATTACTCCATGGCCTCCTCTGGATCCATTAAAAGAGTTTCAGGTTCTTCTCATGCCAGGGATTGCAGAACTGGACACAGGGCTCCAGGAGAGGTCTCAGGAGAGTGGAGCAGGGGGACAGAATCCCCTCCCTTGCCTTGCTGGTCCCACAGCTTTGGATGCAGCCCAGAACATGTTTGGTTTCTGGACTGTGAGTGCGTGTCGCTGGCTGATGTCAAGCTTTTCCTTCCCCAGGACCCCACGTCCTTCTTCTCAGAGCTGCTCCTGATCCATTTAGAAACCAAGCTGTGCCTGATGTCAGCTTTCTCCGTGCAGTGGGTCCATGCAGTGCCACCTCACATTTAATGTACCACGTTTGTTGAAGCACCCTATAGTTTCCAGGATGTTTTCTGAGGTATTTAGATTTATTTCAATGTTTACAATGTATTTGTTGTTCATTAAACATATTTACCCAGGCTAACCCAACATGAAAGAAATTATCTTGTTTACAGTGGAATCTTGACAAAAATACATGCTGAAAGGATAGGCAAACACACGTAAACCTGGGCTGCTGAGTGGAACATTGATTTGCTGCCACTTCCAATTTTTCTCATTAGAACTTATTTTATTTGAACATAACTCAGTACCCCGTGTAAATGTGAAGTTGTTAATCTTATTACTATACGGAAAACAAATTAATTATTATGCATGATATTGGAAATGGGTTGTTGGTTGGCATTGGGAAGATTAGAGAAATACACTCATTACTTCAAATGATATCTGATATACACATACAACTCTGTTTTTAAAATCATTTGCAATATTCAGATAAAAAATATGGCGAGTAGAAAATCCTTCTTCTGTGTGGTTTTAAAGTCTAAGGCCCACGTTCTGAAGGCTGAATTAAAGACTGTAATAAGATTTTTATATATGAAAACACCAGTATTGAACCAGCGCAAATGAAGTTGTTAGATTGAATTTTGTCCGGCTGCAAGATACGGTTCTCCGTGCTGATGTAATTACCTGGTATGAGACACAAGTGGCTTACGCAGGCGGGACAGTGATTGGCATTTCAGCTCTGCTGTCTCACCATGACCACTTCCTAAAAACACTTGGATGTAGACGGAGGAAGCCCACTAGTGGTGTTATTTAAAAGAAAAATAAAATTAAACCCTGGAAAGAGGAGAAGATCTGTGCCTAGAGGGTGTCTTTAGTGGTGAAGCCTGCAGAGCTGCTGGTGTACTGGGCATGCAGGCAGTGGTTGAGACTTAATTCCTCTGGCAGCAATAATATTTCCTAGTGATTGACTGAGGGTTTGAGGAGGTTTTGGGTGGCAGGAACTGTTCTCCTTATGTTCCCTCTATCTGGGGTATGTAATCTACTTGCTAGTGAGGCAATGAGAGGGGTTGGGGTGGGTGAGGTGCCTTCTCCTAACAGCGCTGGGAGTGCCAGCCTCGTGGCTGAATGATGAAGAGGACAGGTACAGACAGGCTGCACTCATGGCATCCTTTAGGGTGCCCTGTGCTCTCTCCTGAAGTCTGTAGTCACAGGAGTCATCAAAATGTTTGCTGTGTGTAGGTGACACTCCTGTGGTTTAGGCGATACCGACAACTCCCAGCAGTCAACACTGTCAGGTCACCAGCTGCAGAGTTGTAGTGTAGATAGCAAAATAATAAGGTTTTTTTCTTTTGACATTGTATCACAGAATGGTTTCAATTGGTAGCGACCTCAAAGTTCATCCAGTTCCACCCCTCTGCCATGGGCAGGGACACCTCCCACTGGATCAGGCTGCCCAAGTCCCCATCCAACCTGGCCTTGAACACCTCCAGGAATGGGGCAGCCACCACTTCCCTGGCCAGCCTGGGCCAGATTCTCACAAGAAAACAATTCTTTGTAACATCTCATCTCAATCTCCCCTCTTTTAGCTTCAAATAGTCCCTACTCATCCTGTCCCCGCCCTCCCTGATCAAGAGCATCTCCGCAGCTTTCCTGGAGTCCCATTTCAGTCCTGGAAGCTGCCCTAAGGTCTTCATGGAGCCTTCTGTTCTCCGGGTTGAACAACCCCATCTCTCTCAGTCTGTCCTGGAACGGGAGGTGCTCCAGCCTGTGGATGATCTCCGCAACCTCCTCTTGACCCATTTCAACAGATCTGTGTCCTTACCATGCTGAGGACTCCTAGAACTGAATGCAGTTCACGGAGTCTCTTATTTACTGCTGGCTTTGCATGCTCAGGAGTGTCTCCTGTAACTTCTCCTTTGCATTCTTGTGGATGCCAAATACGTTGCTTTTTCCGAGGAGAGCTGGCAGCCCAATAAGTTTCACGTGAATACAAGTGGCAGGGATTTTAGCAAAATGTAAGTCAGAATCCTTAGCACAAGAGTGATATAACAGCAGTGGATAGGTTTCCACAGATCTTTCTCTTGCTCATCACCCAGATTCACTCTGTGGTCTTTTTGCCGCTAGTACATAGATCGGGCTGATCTTAGGACACATTGAGCCTCTCCAACCCAAATGCCCTTCCAAGACAGAGGCACATACAACCTCTGTGTTCCATGCCAGAGCCTCTCTATTTTTCTCCCTGTAAACTCTCTCACTGTCCATCCAGTACCACTTCCCTTCTCAGATTTGGACAGACTCTCCTTTAAAGCATTCCAGCCACTGCTGTACCTCAGCTGTTGCCCTCTCTGGTGCTCCAGCCGGTGAGACAGAAGGACAGGGAATGGATCACCCTTGCCAAACTGCAAAGCATAAACCCAACTGGGTTTACAGCCCTCCTGAACAGATCACGACAGTCAGGAAATTAGGTGGTGGTGTCTTCCTTCTTCCAAGTTTGACTGTCCTGTGCTATGGAAGAGATCAGACAACGGGCCAGGATGGTTTCTTCGACTCTGAAAGCTCAGGAGGGGAATTGAGAAAGGCAGCCCTGTCACAGAGCAAGATGTTTGTCACACTTCGAGTTTCCAGAGTGTTCTCCCAGCTGGGCAGATGGACCCGCACCCTCAGGAAACAAGGTGTTAACCATGTCCTGCGTGCCTTGGGGCAAACCTGAAGAACTCCCCTGAAATTGGTTGCTATACTCCAAATAATGTATGTCCTACAGGGCAAGAAATAGAGACAAAGCTAAAATAGCAGAGTTAATGAGCGAAGTAAATATCAGAGCGGAGCTGCAAAAGCAGTGAGGAAATTCCCCTAAAGAATGTTTTGTTCCGCTTTAGTGATGCTAGATACGAGAGTTCATCTTTGCATTCTCCACCGTGACAGAGGCTGCCAGGAGCGTCAGTGACGGAAGCACATCCCACACAGGCAGGACGTTCGAGAGCCCCTGGGCACTGCTATGCATTTGTGGGACAGAATTCCGCCCCTGTAGCCACAGCTCCGCCACATCACCTGCTATGATCTGCAGCAGAAAAACGGACGGAAAACAGGTTTGAGTGGAAAATGAGCCTTGTCTTCCTGGTGAGTGAGCAACGAGGCAGTACTCCCTGGAGAGCACCGTGCAGTGGGCAGAGCTGGTCCTGTCACCTGAGATGCCCGGGCTGGCTCTGCAGCCCCTTCCTAGCCAGGCAGGCAGCTCTTCCTCAGACCACGTCAGGGCAGCCTTGGCCTGGTGCTAGCTGAGAACCCACTGGGTGAAGCTGCAGGCACAGCCCTTCATCACAGTGGTTGTGCCACAAAGTGACAAAAGAGCCCTGCCCACCAGTGTTGATCACTGCGGTTTGGCCCTTTTGGTGATGAAACCTATGTTTCTGGTCACACGTGTAGCCTGATCTTGCACTTAGCTGAAATATTGTATATTAAAGCAAGCAAGGAAATTCTTCAGTTTTCCTTCCTGCAGAACACATCACCAGGTAAATGGCTTTTCACGGTGGTTATAGCTATATATTGAGCAAACAGGGTGAGTGTTATCAAACCACTCTTTTTTAATTTTCTTCTTATTGATTTCAAAATTTAACTATAAAAAGGTTTCAATTACAAGACAACCTTTTTATATTTCACACTTAGTAATTTTCATACAGCTGTATAATTGGAAGTAAGCAGTATCTGGAGTTAATGAAATAGATTTCTGTATTGTTCTTAAAGTCTCCAGTTAACGACAATTCACTGCATGGTGATAAAGAGCAGAGCTCTTTGTCATCTGCTCTAAACACAGCCCCTGCTCAGCAAAATTATGGTAAATGCAAATATAGAAAAAGAAATTACACCAAAAATACCTAAGGAGAGGAAAAAACAAACCTCATGCGGTAATTATTCTCAAAGGGATGCGAGGACTGAAAACACCCCCAACCTGTCATTGTGTGTAGATGAACCAGGCCATGTTGCTCACAGTCCCACGGGCCCTCCTGTCGCAGCCCCTCGATGGGGTGGGTTCCACCCAAGCTCACACACTGTGGTGGCCAGAGATCAGAGCAGGGACGTTCGGTGCTGCAGGAGGGGCGAGGCACCTGGGATCGCCAGCAGCAGAACAGGAAGGATGAGCATCCCTGGGTTTGCTCACACCGCGCGGGACCCACAGCTGGAGGCTGCTTCTGCCTCTCTGAGCGTTTGTCAGAGCCTGGCAGTTTGAAATGCTGCCTTTTATGTTTTTAATTTTTCCATAATTAAACAGCAGAGATTTTTCCCAGCACAATGCTCTGGAGCAGCACAGCCTGGAGGGTGCGCAGTGACACTCCCGAGGGGCTGAGAGAGCAGCAGCAGTTGGACGCGGACAGAGAGGAGGGGGTGGTTGGCACAGGTAGTGAGCATGTGGGTAGAAGGCAAAACGCAGGAAATGGTCCCGAGGAAAAAAGTCCATGCTGAGCAGAGGTAGGTTTGCAGCAGCAGAGGTTGGCAGGGTGGCACCTGGCTGACCAAACGGTGTGCTGCCCAAGCATCGTGGAGTTGTCCTGATGGTGTTGCAAACCACAGGGCTGGTCCCGCTGCCAGGGAACTGGTGTTCCCAATCTGCCAGAGACCATTCCAGCTGCATGCTGAGAGGTTGTGGTGATGGAAACCCTGAGCAGCAAAACAACGGAAAGAGAGCAGGGCTGGCAAGAACTGTAATTACCTTTCTGAGCAACATGGCCAGAATGTATGACCTCCACGCATGCCCAGCCAATGTCATTTGCTCCTTCCTGGTGTCCAGTTCCTGCATGTGTTGAGTGGGAAAGTCCCAGGCTGCCCCTGCGAGCTGCTCCTCTGTGCGATGGTTGCTGCCAACAGGCACTCCAGCACTGCCTTCCCCAGAGCCTGTCCCTGTCCTTGTGCCCCCACTTGTACCCCCACCTGGAGGGAGGCTGTAGCGAGGTGGCTGTTGGTCTCTTCCTCCAAGGAACAAGCAATGGGATGAGAGGAAATGGCATCAAGTTGTGCCAGGGGAGGTTCAGATTGGATATTGGGAAAAATATCCTCACTTATGGAGAGGGGAAGGCTTGGTAGAGGCTGCTCAGGGCAGGGGTGGAGTCCCCATCCCTGGAAGAGTTAAAAAACTGTGTGGCCATGGCATTTCAGAACATAGTTTAGTAGGCACGAGGGTGCTGGGATGGTGGTTGGACTGGATGAGCTTAGAGGGCTTTTCTCATCTCAATGATCCTCTGATTCTGTAACATCCCCTTCCATCATTGTCCACGTTCATGCAGTGCAGTGCTGGCCCATTGGAGGAGTTACTGCACAGGAGAGCTGCTCTGGGATGGTTCCAGTTCAGCTCTCCAGAGACAGGAACGGCACAGGGGATAGGGAGGGAGAAGGATGCAAGGCCTACCCCTCTCACTGCAGCTCGTCCCAGTACCTGCACGGCCACCACGTGCCACTGTGCTGCACGAACTGCTAGCAGTGAACTTACAGGGATCTGGGGAAGTGAGTGTGGGTACACGTATGAAAAGAGATGAAAAAAAAACAACTAGAGCTTCAGCCTGTCCTAACAAGAAGACATCTGCTCCTCCACAGTAGCGGGGAACATCCGTGTAGCTCCTGGTGTTGCTCTGCAGAGAGAAAACCTGGATGTTGCTGTGGGACAAGTATTTTTCTTGCACCAGGTCCTGTTTGCAGAAGCGCATTTAAGAGGTGAGGCCAGCAACTCAGGATGTGTATACCACCCTGCATCACCTAAACCCTCCCCAGCTGGTGCCTCTGACCAGGATTTTGCCAAGGGCCTCTGTGAATGGAAACCTCAGGTTGTAACAGTGTGGTGTGGGACATGTACAAACATTTTCATCCATGCCAGTGCACTGTGAATATCTGCTGTGATTATGTGGGCCTTGCAGCACAAAGGCTCTGGTGACCAGCACAATAAAATGTGTATTTAAATGTTCATCCGCATGAACATTTAAAATGTAAATTTAAATATTCATCTGCATGATTCATAAATCATGGAAGGAAGCTGTTCTGCAAGCCATTGAGAGGCAATAGTTAAAATACCTCCTGAAGTACCTGCCATGAGGCATCTAAAAAATATTCCAGGGAAAACTCGAAATCTTTTATGCTGGTGAGAAACAAAATACGTGAAGATGAGAAATCCTTCAGCAGCTGGGATTTACAGCGGCATCTACTTACGTACATGCCAGCGCATCAGCTGAGAGATGTATTTACCAAACAGCCAACCAGTCAGCAAGAAGCAGAGGAAAATGTTGTACCGTGTTCCTGCAGGTATTAAGCACCTGATCTGGAGAGATTCTGGGCAGAGCTGGACCCTGAAAGCTGCCCAGTTTCCCAGCTTGGCTGTTTATTTGGCTGGCGTTATTTATATGTTTACAGGCTGTGACTCACCATTCTTTTCTTTCAGTCAATAGGGAAGAATGGGGTTGTTAACA
This sequence comes from Cuculus canorus, assembly GCF_017976375.1. NCBI lineage: Eukaryota > Metazoa > Chordata > Aves > Cuculiformes > Cuculidae > Cuculus > Cuculus canorus. The sequence goes on from NC_071441.1 coordinate 55,793,786, forward strand.
TGAAACCTAATCTATGAAAGATAACAATTCATATCCTGGGTATGGCTCCTTCTGAGCCTTGGGAAAACCTCAGATTTCTGAACCTCCTGTCTTCCACTTGCATTTTCTGGACACTTTTATGTCTAGCAAAGGGGTCACCTGATCAACTGTATTTTCCTCTTTGCTGGCAACTGTTGGAATCATACTGTTCAGTTATGTAACTTCCTGTCTCCCCACCTATGTCTTCTCCCAGCAATTCTCAAAGCAAAGGAATCAATTTGACCTTTGTCAGCGTTTTAATAGCAACAGACACAAAAGTTACAGCACAGGAGGAACTTGAGTTAAAATTTTGTTCCTGGCTTTCTTGAGAGAGGCTGGATAAGCAAGCATTGTGTGGTGGAGCTGATCGCTTTGCAGCTAGAGCTGCCATAAAAATATCATCATTCTCCTTTCTTTGCAGCAGAGCCAAAATGGGTCCCTCTTTACAGACCACCCCGGCAGGGTGTGATCGATGAGAGAGAAGCAGGGTTTATAGCAGAACAAGGTGCTCCTCACAGCAAAACACCTCGATGCAGAAGTGAGGTTTCAGCCTGCCCCTCAGGGTGTCTCTGTTTGCCAGACCCCTGAGGCTCTGCTGAAGTCCAGGTCAGTGGCAAAGTGTGGACTTTGAGGGTTCTTCTTCACGAGGCCCCTGACCTACAGCTGCCGAGGCTGGGTTTGTGCTCTGTGCTCTGCCTGGACTACTGTACTTCTGAGACTGGCATTACAAACTTGCCGAAAAACGGATTGATGCTATTTTTCTGATATATCTTTCCCCAAACATCAGGCTTTCTTTCTCCCCAGAAATGGGAAGAAGGCAGTCAGAAGAACAGTAAATTTGCTGATATTTTTCTATAAGACAGCAGCTGAAAATGTAGGCTGAAAAATGTATTAAAATGTATTAAGAATACTTAAAATGTTCACTCCCTGGGCCTCCCATCTGGCAAAGGGCTCAGCAGCCTTTGCCTGCTCCCGCCTCCCCCCGGCCAACAAGGTCTGCTCTACACCCCCAGACCTCACAGCCCGTGGGTGACTCTTTCCTCTGCTCCCAAGAGCATTGCTCATCCCACCTCCGCTGCTGCATCCGAAACAAGCACTCTGACATCCCGAGGAGCTGCCAGGACACCCTGCGAGCTGGAGGACGCCAACTCTGCTGCTGCCAGCACCTTTGCATCATGCTCTTCCGCTGGGCTCGGACATGGAGCTGTGGAGCAGGGGTTGGGGAAGCCCGAGCTCTGCAGTTCTGCTGTGGTGTGCTCCCAGGAGGCCAGGCCCTCGTTCTACCACATCACTGCAGAAATCTCAGAGGATACGGTGGGGTTTCTCACAGAGCTCTCAGGAAGAGGTAGAAGCCAGCATCTGGCGTGGCTTGGCCTCCCTCAGATGCTGGCTCGTTTTCAGCTGTGCATATAAGCGTGTCACCAGGCAGAAAGTTCTGCAAAGTTGACTTTTAAAACCATATCTTTTTAACTATCAAAATAACCACACTCGAGATCAGTGAAAGTGACTGGGGGAGGGGACTGAAGCGTTCACTGTGGCCCTGAACATTTCTACACTAGGCTGATGAAACACACACGAGCATGGTTTAGGCTCTTCATTGCCTTGAAAAATTAGGTTGGTCTTGTGCTTTGTCACAAATTTATGTTTAACAGCACAGGCTCTGTCACTGTGTGGTTGTTGGTTGGAGGAAAGAGTCCCAGGGGCACAGAATGAGGAGGCAAGAAGCAACCTTTGGGACAGCCAAGCTACATTCAGTGCTTTCCAAAAAACATTCCACCTTGCTGTGCTGCTCCTTGCTGCAGGACAGCAGTGGCTCTTGCTGCTGAACACACCCGACACGGATCCCCTGTAAGCTGCAAGCCACTGGGTGCAGCCAGCCGCGCTTCTGAGGCAACAGCCGAGGGTAGAAGAGCGCAGACGAGGGCAGAGCAAGAGTGATAACGCGTATTGACTGAAAAAGAGAAGTCTCTCAGCATTTCCTGCCCTCCTCTCATGCTCTCAAAACCAAAATCCACTGGGTTTGTCCACTGCGTCAGCTCTGCCCCTCGCTGGACTGCCCAGGCTGGGAAACGGACACCAGCAGGATCACCGACATCTCTCCTCAGTAATTCCCAGTTGCCAGGTGCTAATCTGGGGGCACAGAGCACCTCTTCTGCGTGGATCATCTGAGCAAACGCTACTGCTGGTGGGATGCCTCTCCTCCATGCTCACATCCTTCAAGCCTCACCTCCTGATGGGTTCCTGTGGGCAGCTCTCTAAAGATCACCGAGGACATCAGATTATGCTTCCCAAGTGCTCGCAACTTTCTAGGACTGCCCATCAAACACCTTTTTAACAGCTTCAGTCTAATTACCACACCCATCTCAGAGTTCATTTTTATCTCTGGGAGCACTCTGGGCCATAGTCACCACTCGATCTCCCCTATTTTGAGTTTAAAACAACAGATGTGAGAGGAAAAAGAGACCACTGTACTGCAGAGAAGCTGCAGGTATTTCTAAAGCTGCAACCCCCCTACCCTGAGTCCTACCCAGGTGGAGGGTCAAATCCACACTCACAGCAGCTCTCCCCACTCTCCCACCCCTGCTGCCACCGGGTTTTATAGGAATGTGTTAATGCAAATATCGTTAAAGGTGGAAGGGGGCTTCGGATTCTCTGTGCAGCTCTCTGCCCCTCCACTGCCCCCAAAACCAAGGCTCCCCACGCGTGAGGAAGGGGAAGCTGCCAGACGCCAGGGCTGGTGGGTACCTGGGGGTGAAAATGCTTTGCTCTGGCAGTTACATGTGTTCTGGCTGCGATCTGCTCCTAGCCTTGAAGGGTGCTTGGATTTACAGCACACATGCAAGCCTGGTGGGATGGAGGTTGTCCTCTCACTTCCTAACGGTACATATCAGGAATAAAAGGACAAAAGGTTGGGCCAGATTTATAATCTTCTTTTTCCTTCGGGGAAGGCAGGCAACAACAACTGTCCTCGCAAAGCTCCAAAACCCGATTCCTGCTGAGCTATCGCTCTTGTCCTGCCTGCCTCTCACCGTGTGCAGCAGCACAAGCAGCACCCAGAGACACCGCCCCAGCCCCGCGGAGGACAGGACCCCTGCCCGCACCCCTCGCTGCGCGCTGGGCTGCATCCTGAGGGTCCCTTTCCCTGGGAGGGGTCACCTGTGGTGTGAATCTGTGCTTTGGCACAAGCTGCTCCTGAGAGAAGCGGGATCCAGTTGCCGGGGACCATCCCAGGGGATGTTCCAGGGACAATCCCAGGGGCCGCTCCAGGAGCTGCTCCAGGGAATGCTCCAGGGACCATTCCAGGAGCTGCTCCAGAGACAATCCCAAGGGCTGCTCCAGGGAGCAGCAGGGTCTTAGTGGTTTCCGGTCCTGAGGCCTCGGGTACTCTGCCGTGTGCAGGAACAGCGGGAGCTTTTCCCGGGGATCGGTGGGGCGCAGACTCCCCACCCTGCGGGGTTCGGCGCTCCTCGGTGCTGCGTACGCCCTGAGGTCCTTCACCGCTATCTCGGGGTGTGGGTCTTCCCTAAACGCTGTGCCCCAGGGACCGAGCCCCACCGCAGCCCCACGCTCTGCCTCGGGACGGGGCCAGCGGGCAGCTCCGAGACCTGATTTTGAGGACAATAAAGTGTTTTTCGTTCATTTTCCCCGCGCGAAGTCGCAGCAGCGCGGATGGGAGAGAAAGGGTCTGGGGAGGAAGAGATGGGGAGGGATGGGGTCTGCCAGCTCCTTGGTGTTGCCTCCGCCCGGGCATCCCACAGAGGGATGGAAGCATCCCGCAACGGAGAAGAAGGATCATCCCGCAGCCGGGAAGGAGCATCTCACAACGGAGAAGAAGGACCATCCCGCAGCCGGGAAGCAGCATCCCGCAGTGGGGAAGATGGATCGCCCGCAGCGGGATAGAAGCATCCCACAGAGGAGAAGGAATATCCTGCCGCGGGATAGGAGCAGCCCGCGGAGGAGAAGGAGCATCCCGAGCGGGGAAGGAGCATCCCGCGGCCGGGAAGAAGGAGAATCCCTCAGAGGCTCGGGGCGGGCGGCGGAGAGCGGGCTCCGGCTATTTTTGTGTAGGCAAATGAGGTCGAAGAGTCGTTGGTGAAAAGGGAAGCAGGAGGGCGAGAGGCAGCGCCTGGGGTCCCGGGGGGGCTGCCGGTCCTCGGAGGCGACGGTGCCTCCTGTGCTGTCGGAGGCGGAGGGGCGAGGAGAAGGGGGATTCGACATCCTCACCGGGTAGAGCAGCTCTTGGTACCCGGCCTTTCGTCCTCGAATCCGCCACGTCCCCCCTTCCCGGAGCCTCCGCGGAGCCCCGTGCTCCCAGGAGGGACCCGCGCTGTCCGTACGAGAGGCACCGGGACCTGCCACCGGGCATCCCTCCCGTCCCCCAGCGCTGCCCCCGCCTCGGGCCCCACTCCTCTTCCTGCCTGAGGCCCGGGGCTACCGGGTACTGTGTCATTCGGGAAGCCAGCGCCTTTATTTTTTAATCCCCTTGGATGAAAAATAAACCTGGGAGCGACGGAGGCCCCGTGAATTCACACACACACTTCTGCCCGCCCGCACCGTCTGCCCTGGGTGCGGGGCGAAGGTTGAGGGGCGAGCGGCAGAGGCAGAGGCAGAGCAGGGCAAGAGCAAGGACAGAGGGGCAAACGGCGAGGGGTGTAGGGAAGGGACGAGGGGCAAGGGGCGAAGGCTGAAGGGCTCGGGGCAGAGCCGGCAGGGCAGGGGCTCGGAGCCCTCGGGCGGTCCCGTCCCGCCCCCCCCCGCCCGTCCCGTCGGGGTTCGCGTCCCCCTCGGCCGCGAAGGGGAAGTCGGAGCGGCTGAAAAGCTGGGGCGGAGGGGGAAGAGCGGGCAGGGGCCGGGGCTGCCGGTGCCGCCGCCGCAGCGCCCGGTGCGAGCGGGCTTCGATTCCTGCCACAACAGATGTCAGAGTTTTCTTGGGTTTGGGCTGCGTCTGGGGACATCTTGTGATGTTTCAGAGAACAGGACATGATCTCACATGGCGAGGAGCTCTTTAGTTTCTTAATCATTTCACGGTTCCTTCAGAGGCTTTTTTTCCACCTAAAACGTTTAGTTTCAGCTCAGTGATCAGCTGCAAAAGCTCGGCGGGGAGCGGAAGAGTTGAATTATTCCAACCTGCGAGAGCCCCTCAAAAAAAAAAAAAGGGGGGGGGGGGAAGATAAAATAAAGAAGAAAAAAAAAGAAGAGGAAAGAAAAGAAAATATAATAGAAGAGAAAAGAAAAAAGAAGAGGAAAAAAGGAAAAGAAAAAAAGAAGAGGAAAAAAGAAGAGAAAAGAGAAAAGGGAAGAAGAGGAAAGGGAAGAAGAGAGGAGAAAAGAAAAGAAGAGAAAAGAAGAGAAAAGAAGAGAAAAGAAGAGAAAGGAGAAAAGAAAAGAAGAGAAAAGAAGACAAGAAGAGGAGAAAAGAAAAGAAGAGAAAAGAAAAGAAAAGAAAAGAAAAGAAAAGAAAAGAAAAGAAAAGAAAAGAAAAGAAAAGAAAAGAAAAGAAAAGAAAAGAAAAGAAAAGAAAAGAAAAGAAAAGAAGAGAAAAAAGAACCAAATAAAACAAATAAAGAAAAGAAACAATACAAGAAAAGAAAATAAGAAGAAAAATACGAGAAAAGGGAAAACAAAACGAGAAAAGAAAATAAGAAGGGGAAAAAAGAAGGAAAAGGAAGGCGATAACTCCTGGAAGTGGAAACTTTCCCCCTGTCCGTTCTCCGAGTCCTGAAAAGCCGGGATGGAGCTGGAGAAATCCTATGGGACGCCGCGGGCTGGCCGCACAGGTGGGGCAGGGGCTGGGACCGGGCTGAGCACAAATTGGGACTGAGACTGGGATTAGGACTGGAGGAGGGACAGGGGCTGAGCAGGGGACTGGGGCCAGGGGCTCGGACTGCGAAGGGGCTGGGGCTGAGCAGTGGCAGAAGCAGGGGTAGGGGCAGGGAGAGGTACAGCGGCTGGGTCAGGGGCTGGGGCAGAGGCGGGGGCTGGAGCTGGCGTTAGGGCTGGAGCAAGGACAGGAGCAGGATCCATGGCTGGGGCTGTGGCAGGAGCTGGGGCAGGTGCTGAGCAGGGGCAGAAGCAGGGATCCCAGTGGGCGAGGGGACCGGCACGGGACAGAGTCCGTTCGGGAGGCGGCCGGAGCAGGCGGCCTGGCGGCTCGGTGGCGGAATGCAATTCCGAAGCGATCGATGGGGCCTTTTATTAGTTAAATCGCTTGAATAATCGTTTAATCGATAAAGCATTTCACGGCGCCGCCGCCGCGCTGGGAGCGGAGGAGGCGGCGGCACCGGCGGCACCGGGGGGCACAGGGGGTTCGGACGGGGCGCGGAGCACGGGCAGGACCGGCATGACCGGCGGGGCTGAGCCCGTTGCCGCCGCCGGGCGACAGCCCCGAGCGTCCCCACAGAGTATCGGGCTTCGGGGAGGAGGAGGAGGGGGAGACGGAGGGATGAAGGCAGAGAGGGAGGCAAGGAGGGAGGCAGGGAGAGAGGACAGCCAGGGAGCCGTGCCCACCCTGCCCGCCTCTCTTCTCTCTGCCCCCTCTATCTCTGCGCTCCCCGACCCCCTGCCCCGGCGCAAAGGGGCGACCAGCCCCCCGCCCCCCGCCCCGGCTGCAGGGGAACCGGCCCCCGCCCCGTCCGGACCCCTGTGCCCAGCCCCGAGCGCCGCCTCGATCGGGAGTTTCGTGTTCAACGAAAACCGGCCCTGCGCTCCCCCGGGCCTCTCCGGCCCTCGCCGCGGAGGGGGGTCCCACAGCCCCGGGGGGCTCCGGCCGGCCGTTGGGGATCCCGGAGCTGTCGGAGTCCCTTGGTCGTGGGAGGCTCCATCCGGCTGTTGGGGGTCCCACAGCTGCAGGAGGTTCTGTCTGGAGTCCCAGGGCCACTGGAGAATCTCGCTGGCTGTCAGGGTGTCCCATGGCTGCAGGAAATGTAATCCAGCTATCTGGGGTGGTGTGGTCTCAGAACTCACTGTTCGGCTGTGGGGGGGGGTCTCAGGGTCCCTGGAGGCCCCATTGGAAGGGATCCCAGGGCCCTGTGAGGCTCTGACCAGCTACTGAGGGTCCCATGGCTGCAGGAGATGCTGCCAGGCTGTCAGGTGTCCCAGGGCCCACTGAAGCTCTGTATGGTTGTTCGTGGGTCATATAGCTGTGGAAGACACCATCCAGCCACCAGGAGTCCCATGATTCTAGGATTTGTGTTTAGGGGAGCCCCTGAGGCTCTGTCCTGCTGTTGCGGGGTACCATGGCTGTGGGAGATGCCGTCCAGCTGTCATGGGTTTCAGGGCTGCTAGAGGCTCCATCTAGCCGTTGGGGTCCCACGGCCATGGGAGGCTTCATCTGGTTGTGAGAGGTTCCCACAGCCTCGGACTTGTCTGTGGCCATCGGGAGTCCCATGGCCCCAAGGCTCCATCTAGGCAGTCGGATGTCCCACAGCAGCAGGAGGTTCCATCGAGGATCTCAGGAGTGCAGGATACATGGTTCAACCGTCTGGGGTCCCATGATCCTAGGACTCACTGTTCGGCCTTCGGAGTCCTGTAGGAGGTTCTAGGGCCCCAAGGGGGTTCTGTGCAGCCATCACAGGGTCCCATGGCCCTGGAGGGGCTCCAAGCAGCTGTTGGGGGTCTCAGAGCCACTGGAGGCTCCATATCACCGTCAGAGGGTCCCATGGCTCCAGGATTTGTGTCCAGCTGTCGGGGGTCCTGTGGTTCTTTGACCTGTGTATGGAAGTCGAGGGGGGCACAAGGGCCGTCAGGGGGGCACAAGGCTGCGGGAGGTGCGGTTCGGCCGTCGGGGGTCCCACAGTCAGGAAGGTGCCCTGGGCGTCCCTGGAGGCTCCATCCAGCCGTCGAGGGTCAGACGGTCCCGGGACTCGTGTGCGGCAGTAGCGGGGGTGGTGTCACACGGCCCCCTGGGCTCCATGCGGCTGCCGTGGGTCCCATCCATGCCCGGTGCAGGCGGACCGATCCCTGCCCGGTGCCGGGCCTCCCCCGCCCCGCCGGGACCCCCGCGCCCCCCCACTCTTCCCCGTCTCGCGCGGCTGCGCCCCATCCCCGCCCGCCTGGGCGCCCCGCCCCCCGCCCCCATTGGCCCGCCGCCCGGCCAATCAGCGCTGCCGCCGCGCGGCGGCCAATGCGGGGCAGCGGCAACTTAACTTTTCCGATTGGCTGAGCGCGGGTGAGTGACGGGCTGGCCCCGCCCCCTCTTGCCGCTGTCCAGCCGCGCGGTGCTGAAGCGCCGCCCGCCGCGCCTCCTCCGCGGGGTTCGGTCCCGGGGCGGCGGCGGCGGGGCCGGCGGGCGCGGTCCCGGGGCGGCGCCCGCAGCGGCGGGGCCGGAGGCGCCCCCCGCCCCGCCCCGCGCCCGCCCCCGTCACGACCCCCCGCCGCCCGCGGCGGGCCGCCAGCGCGCCGGGCGCACCGCCCGAGCCAGGCAGGCGCCGCGCCGCCCCGGCAGCCGACGGGGAGCGGGACGGGGCGGGGGGTGGGTGGGCGGCGGCGGCGGCCCCGGTCCCGCAGCGGCGGGGGCGATGGGCGCGCCGCCCCGGTGCCCCGGCTCGGACGGAGAGCGCTGACGGGGCGGCCCCGGTCCAGCGGGGAGGCGAGCCCGGCCTCCCCCGACCTTCCCTCCCCCACCTCCACCTTCCCCCCGCCCTCCCCGCTCCCCGCCCTCTCGCGCCCCCCGCTGCCCCGCCTGGCGTCGCGAGTGGCTGCGAGAGTGGGGGCGGCACGGGCGGAGCGCGCCGCCGCCCCGGGACCGAGCCCCGCCGACGGGGCGCCCGCCCCCCTCCCCGGCCGCCCCGCGCAGCCGCCGGCGCCGCCAGCACAAAGAGCCGTCGGGGCGGGAGCGCCGGTGCCGCCCGCCGAACCGCGGTGCCCGCCCTCTCCGCCGCCTCCGAGCGACCGGGAGCGGCGGGGGCAGAGACGCAGCTCGGGGCAGCCGCTCCGGCACCTTCGACGGAGCTACCGGGAGCCGCGCTCGCCGGCGCCGTCGGATACCGCGGCCCCGCTCGGGGCGGGACTCTTCGTTTTTTGGGTTTTTCTTTTTCTTTTTCGTTTTCTTTTTCTTCTTCTTTTTTTTTTTTTTTATTTTTTTTTTTTTTGGCTGCATTTTTGGGGTCGGTGTCGGCTGTTTTCCTGGCCCCGCAGTCTCGGGCCGCCCCGATGGAAATACACTGTAAGCACGACCCGTTCGCAGCGATGCACAGTAAGTAAGGCGGCTCCTACAACTTCTCCCGCGCTGCCACCACGGACGGGGCACCCTCCCACCCCGACACCCCGCACCGGGCACCGGGGGGCGCGGGCAAACACGGAGCCTGGACAGCCCGGGCTCCAGACAGACAGACGGGGGGGTCTGGACGGACGGCGGGTCCCGACAGGCAGGCGGGGATCTGGGCGCGGGGCGCTCCGCCGGTTTCCCTCGCCCGCCGCGGCTCCACGGGCGTTTGGTCGGTGGACGGCGGCGGTGCGGGGTTTGTTTTACCGTAGAGAAGGAGCCGATGCGAATAAGTCTTTAAATATATTCGTCGATGTAGAAACGCTGCTAACTGTGCGTGTATATATCAATCTGTGTACGTGCACGCACAGTGATGTATAGATAGGTGTGTAAATATGCGTATATAGATGTATCTCTACACATATATATTTTCCCCCTAAATGAAACCCTTGCAAAGAAGCCGCTCGCTGTTTTCGACGAACGGGAAAGTTTGCTATGCGATATTCTCGCTCAATTTCAATATTTTGATATTCGTTAATAAAAAACAACAACAAAAACACCAACAAAAAAAAAATAAAACCACAAACAAAAAACCCAAACCCCACAGGCAAACAAATAAAGGGCACGGAGCGGGGCTGGGAGGAAGGTTTTTTCCTTCCGGGCATCCAGAGGCGCGAGGGCTCCGTGTCGAGCCCTGGGCGGGGAGCGGGACGCGAAGTTCCCGGGTCGGGAGCGGTGGGATTCGTTGTGCTTGAGGGGTGGGAAGACTCGTCCATTAGCACAGCGTTATGTGAAATGACATCTTCTCTCACGGTGAGTTAAACGCTGCATTACGGAGAGAGGCTGCGGGGAAATTTAAGGTAGAACTAATCTCATTTCCTGGCGCACCGCAGCGCTGGAGCTAAAAAGAAATTTGTTTGCGAAATAAACCATCCAGCGCCAGGGCCGATCTGCCCGCCTCACTCCGGCTTCCCTCGATCGCTGGGGACCTCCCGCTCCCGGTTTCCCTCTCCCCGTTCCCGCTCTCCCCGCTCCCGGTTCCCCTTTCCCCGCTCCCGTTCTCCCACGGTTTCCACTCTTCTGTCCGCTCCTAGTTCCCCGGTCCCGGTTTCCGTTTGCCACGCTCTCGCCACTCCCGGTTCCCCTCTCCCACGTCTCCTCTCTTTACCCGCTTTTCCCTCTCTGCCTGCTCCCAGTTCCCCTATCCCGTTGCCGTTCTCCCCGTTCTCCTCCCTCCCTGTTCCCCTCTCCCCTCTCCCCGCTATCCCCCATTCCCCCTTCCCTTCTCCTCTCTCCCATTCTCCCCGTTCTCCTCCTTCCCTGTTGCCCTCTTCCCGCTCCCGGCTCCGGTGTCGCTCCCCGCGCTCGCAGACACCGACGATCGCCCTCGCGTTCGTTTCTCCGCCGCCGCCGAAACGGGGGGGATGCGGCTGGGGCCCCCGGGCGTCCCCATGCGCCCCCCGCCACCCACACCCGCGCCAAATCCATGCCTCTCCGCTTGAATTTTCGGGGCAAAACGAAAGGAAAAATAACCAACCCCCCAGTGCCTCCGCTCCGGCCCCGTTCGCCGCGGGGGAGCTCCCGGGGGGCGATCCTGGCCCCGCCGAACACGGGGTGGAGGCGGCGGGGGGAGAGGGGCCGGAGGCACTCCGTCCCGGGCACAGCCGGGGGTCCCGGTACCGGTACCGCCCGAAGGCGGGAGCAGCCCCGGGGCACGAAGCCCCCCGCAGCCCCGGCCCGACGGGAGGGTCCCGGGGTGCCGGCAGGGATCGCGGCCACGGCCTTTGTTCCCCGGGGTCGGGAGCGCTCGGGCTGGGCAGGACCGGGCTCCGCGGGCTCCCGGGACTGCGAGCTACGGGGAAAACAGCCCTTTCCCCGAGGAAACGCGTGTCCTAGTGCCCGCAGGCTTTCTCTTCTGGTCTGTCCGTTCTTTACTTTCTTTCTTTTCTCTTTTATTTCCCTTCTTTACTTTCTTTCTTTTCTCTTTTCTTTCTTTCTTTCTTTCTTTCTTTCTTTCTTTCTTTCTTTCTTTCTTTCTTTCTTTCTTTCTTTCTTTCTTTCTTTCTTTCTTTCTTTCTTTCTTTCTTTTTCTCTCTTTCTCTCTTTCTTTTCTTTCTCTCTCTTTCTCTTTCTATCTTTCTTTTCTCCCTCTCTTTCTCTCTCTTTCTTTTCTTTCTCTTTCTTTTCTTTCTCTCTCTTTCTTTCGCACTTTCTTTCTCTCTTTCTCTCTTCCTCTCTTTCTTTCTCTTCCTCTTCCTCTTCCTTCCTTCCTTCCTTCCTTCCTTCCTTCCTTCCTTCCTTCCTTCCTTCCTTCCTTCCTTCCTTCCTTCCTTCCTTCCTTCCTTCCTTCCTTCCTTCCTTCCTTCCTTCCTTCCTTCCTTCCTTCCTTCCTTCCTTCCCTTTTCTCTCTTTCTCCCTTCTTGTTCCGTTTTCCTTGTTCCTTTTTCCTTTCAACTTCCCTTCCTCCCCACCCCCGCCCTTCCCGTTCATACTACATGCACTGTGCAGGATTTTGTACTATTAAACCAAATAACAGCTGGGAAGCCCCATGTCCTATTGACCACAGCATTTCAGGTTGCTCTGGTACGCATTGGTGTTGGAGTTGTCCGCGCTGCGGATGCAGCATTGTTCCAGCCCCAGTGCCGGGGTCTGCTCCCCACGCTGGGGCTGAGGAGGGGTCTGCGAGGCTGCATCCAGCGACCGGGGTCTGCCTCTCGCACCAGCAAAGGCAGAGCAGGCACTTGTCTGTGCGCCGCGGGTTTAGCTGGCTTCAGCAATCACATATTTCATGTGGATTCATTATGTGTCCTGACAGTTTTAGAAGGTGTTTGCGGAGTTTGACAGCAGTTTATCAACGGTGAAGTGACCAGATTTAAATAAAAATGGCTCTATATAATCTTTTCTTAACACTAAGGCATTTGGATTGTCAGCTTATTCAGCACCGTTCAAGCCCTGTGCAAATAGAGAGATTTTCTGTATTATTTTTGTTCCAGAATTAACATCTGTGCTGCCCTATTGCTTGTTTTCAGTTTCTCCGCTCCTCTGTAATCTAAGTAGTTTGGATGATTAACAACATAGGGGTTAATTGTATTTTCTCACTTGGTACATAGGACTATTGCATATTCATGGATTTTACACAATTTCACTAGCGAGTGGGTTCCGCTTCCCTCAGATAAATGATTCACCTTGCTAAAGGTGAACAGTATGAATCTGCTAGAAAACGTATAATATACTGGTCTTGCCTGGATGTTCACATTTTATTTGTGGGATCATATCTACCAAGATGGTTGTAAATTATAAGAGCAGAAATTGTACTCTTTTTTTTTTTTTTTTCTATTGATAAAGTCAAAGCATTTGGTAAAAAAAAGAAACCAACCCATTCTGTATTTAACGCCAGGTACCCCTTCTGTGCATAGGCAAAATGTGCAGGCTGAGCGATCACCCAGCTGTATTTCCAGTTGGTTTCCCGGCCTGAGGCTCACGAGCAGCCTCTTCTCCAGGCCTGGTCCCGGAGTTGGCAGCTGGGTGACGGTGGATGCCGGCTTCGGCAGGAGAGTAGCTGTGTCGGTGGAACTAGGCATCACTGCCTGGCTGCCTCTGGCCATTTCCCAATGCAAGGCTCGATCTGCCTTCAGGCAGGAGAATCCTCCCCTCCAGCGAGTGGCATTGCGGCAGCCGTGACTGCCTTCATGCTGCGGGTCCCAGGGAGAACCAGCTGGAGGCTGGATCGTTGCCGGGGAGGCGATGCTCAGCAGTGGGGACTGCTGGGCTTGGGGTTCTGCCCTGCAGAAACGTCTGAAATGCTCACACAGCTCTTCTTCTCCTGCACCTCTCCCCCTTCCCGGTGTGTTTCAGGACATGGAGGCGTGAATCAGCTGGGGGGAGTTTTTGTGAACGGCCGCCCCCTCCCAGATGTTGTTCGCCAAAGGATCGTGGAGCTTGCCCACCAAGGGGTCCGGCCGTGTGACATCTCCCGGCAGCTCCGCGTCAGCCACGGCTGCGTCAGCAAAATACTTGGCAGGTAAAGAGCGGGACGGCAAATCCTTCTGTGTCCATCAAAAGGAAAAGTATCTGTGCCAGTCCCCGAACTGAGGGCTGCAAACAGAGGGGAATGGAATCCTCTGGGCATCAGCCCAGCGAGGAGAACGGCTTCTGACCACTCGAGGTTTTATAAGCCTGATGTGGGGAAAACGTGTCCCTCTTTGCATATGTGGTTTGCCCCTTTCTTGTTCTCTTGGAGGTAATTCTGACATGAAGTACTAGTTGCCATTTGGGGCATATTTGCTGTATGTGGGGCATGTATCCCAGACCTGCCTGTTCGGAACAAGCAGGGGGATCTGGGAGCCATCCTCAGTAAAATGGACAGAAATAGAAGTTGTGGAAGTTACTCATTTTGCTTTCTGAAGACGACTCTCTTTTAGCAATAATAGCATTAGGTATTGCATGAACACTGCAAGTGCCTGTTTGCTCAGGCCACTCTGAAATCTGTCCCACTGTTTAATTCAGCACCTTTTTCTACTCTTGTGCTGGAACACGTTCTTAGTTAGAGCACAGAATACCGTAAGTAACTCTTCACCATCTTAATTTCAGCTGTTTTGGGAGTAGCCCTCTGCTGAGGCTGAAGCTGCTCGAAACACTCTGGCAGTAGGAAATTAAACTCTGAATATTTGTAATTTCCTGATTTCATTTTAAAATTTCATGTGGATTCAAGTAAAAAGTACTATCTTTGCTTCTTTGTAACTTGTGAAGACATTTGAGCTTAATTGGTGTGAATTTTAGTGTTAAAATGGCTTTGAACTCCAGATATTCTGAGATAGTTGGGAAACTTACATTAAGAAAAACATTTTCTTCGTTAGAAGAAATTTTTTCGGTAATCTGGAAGAGATAATTCTTGAACTATTAACTAAATTGGCACGGTTAATGTTATTGTTTAGAATTTTTCTTTTATTATTTTTGCCATCTTTTCCTCTTCCAATTTGTAACTACTTTGCTTTCCTGGATGTGGTGCAGCAGTGAGGAAGGATAAGGCCATTTTTTTGTAGTGTCACGGAGGAGATCTGCCTGGATTAACAACGTTTATGTTCTCTCAAAGGCAATTTAAGCACTCAGAACCAGACTGAATTGGCCAAGCCAGAGGCCCCTGGTTTGGTGGCTCTTAGCGTTCGTCTCCCCACAGCCCCCTCTTGCCTTCGCTTTCCTTGGCTGGTGAGTGCCATCCTCTCAGCCCTGCACGGCGAGCTTTTAGAGCTGCAGGAGCCAGCGTGCAGGCTACGTGCAGCATCCCTACTCTTTCTCTCACACCCTCGTTGCAGGGAAATTCTTTCCCCTGCACCCCATGTGTGTTCCTCAAACACTGGTGTCAGTTTGAGGACACCAATGCCTTCCCTGTTTTAAGAGAGGAAAACTTTCCGTGGGTCTTATGTGAGGCTGTTTCTCTCCGTCTGGGCTTTGCATCCGCTGTTGGCGCAGGTTCGTGCTCCCAGCCTGGCTGGCGCGGCTCGGCCAGTGATTCTGCTGCCGCAGACTCACCACCCATTCCCATCAGGACCACTGCACAGGGAACGGGCAGTTTATTTGCCTACCAGGCAAATGTCCAGTGGTTTTTCTGTTGATAGTTTGAATATATCTACCATTAGATGTTTTTGCACTGTAGAGCGAAGAGCCAGGCTCCAGACTTTGTCATTAAAGTTGTCAACAATAAATTGGAATTTCATAGCTCATTATTTTTATAACTAATAATTACAGTGGGTAAAATGTCACTGTAATTGCAGCTCTGTGTGTGTGTGTTTTTCGTGGGAGAGTGTGTGTGTGAAAAACAGGAATCCTTACAATAAATCCTTACATTTGAAATTTTATGGTTGGAATTTTTCAGTCCTTGATAGAGCCTTACAAAGCATCCAGAGGCAGGGAACCAGCAGCTGCTGTGCGGGTGAAACTCTCACCCCTCAGAGGAGAGCACCGCAGGGGTGCCCGCTCTCCACCTGCACCGGCAGCTTGCTCGGACCGAAAGGCCTGGACCTGATGTGCACAAAATGAAGCCGACTGCAGCCATCCTTGCCTTTTAAATGGAGAGGCGAGTCAGGGATGATGGTGCTGTGCAGCCTGCAGGCTCGTTGGCTGCACCCAGGATCATTGCTAGGGCAAAGAGGAGAAGGGTGTCAGTGACATCGTGTGCCCCTCCACAGTGAGCGCTCTCAGTTGCCCTGGGAGAAGGGTCTGTGGCCAATCCTCCTGCCTCCCATACGAGGCACATCTTTATTCTGGCCTGTGCGTGCCTTTGCAGGGCTGTAGAGGGTGAGGGCGGACAGGTAAGCAGTGGTTAGATGATTTGGCAGAGGAGGTCAGGCTGCCCAGGGGGTACCAGGGCTTTGTCCACTGCCGCAGCATTGTGGCCGTGATGACTTTTGCCATCCTGGCTTACCCACCGTGGAGACCCAGCCGCGGGAAACACCACCTCCTCCGTGCAGCTCTAGCTGACACTTGGCTCAGCCGGGCTGTCCTGCACCGTGGGGTAATTTCCACAGGCACTGCGTCCCAGTACAACCAGGCGCCAGTGGAGAAAAACACTGAAGAATGTTTGTACAATCCTTTGTTTTGACTGGAACTAGGAAAATTGTGACTTTGGTGGCTTTCACGGCATTGTTTGCCTTCTCCCTACGCCCTCCTCACAGGAGAGGTGCCACGGCCGAGGTTTTGGGGCCACGGCTGTGAGCTTTTGATAGGTTTATGATCCACGCTTTCATCATTTTGTCACATCCTCAGGAAGCATAGGAAGTGCTGAATTTTACCTTCTTGCCGTAAATCTCACTAACAAGGCTGCGTTTAGGGACAGCAGGAGGGTTAATCCTTCTCTGACACTTGGCGCTTCCCATCACTAGTCTTGCTTAAGTCGCTCAAGAAGACGGGTAGATCTGAGTCCACATCTGTATCCATAATATCTGGAAGCATCTACAAACAACGCAGTATCAGTCTCTTTAAAGGAATTTCAGGCCCTGCACACAGAGCCCTCCCAGAAAGGCTGAAAACCAGCAGTCTGGCAGAAATTTGATGAACAGGGTTGCGTGTTACAGTGAGACAGACTTGGGTTGCACAGGCTGTTTGTGTTCCACTCGCGCTGGAAAGACTGGGGAATTAATTTCTTTTTTCATATAATGTGTATGTCAAGTAGCTGCAGAGAAAATATATTAATAAGCAGGCTTATGTTCTTAGCTGGGAGTCTTTTCTGAGCTGCCTACCAGAAATGCGGGTGCACAGTGCCAAGTGGAGGGAGATGTTTTGGTTGTGGAGAGCGTGCAATGTGCTGGGTGTCTGGTTGAATGGCTCATGAAGTTGAGGTCTGCTCTCTGCAGAAAGGATGAGGGCACCAGCACAGCTGGGGCTGTTGCTGCAAGGAGGCACAGAGTTTATTTTTTATCTAACCACAAAAAAATTCACAAGGTACGAAGAAGGGCTGGGAGAGCGCCTCGTGCATCGCGCTCTCTGGCTCGCTGGTGCAGCACGGAGCAGCACGGTCTCATTCCCAGCCTCCGTTCCGGCCCTCACTGGTTAAGATCCGACTTCTCTTAGCAGTATCTTCAAAACTTCATTTATTAAAACTCAACACCTGTGGGATGGGGGATCTCATCTGTAACACTACCAAAAAGCAGTGGCTCTGGTGTGAGTGATGTATGAAGAGATCTGGTGGGTTTCCGTCGGTTTTGGGGTCCATTCCTGTGCCTTTCCTGGTGTAGCATCAGCAGGGCTGCTGAGGTGGGTGAAGATGCCGTGCCCGAGAGAGGGATGTGGGACTGGTTACTGAAACCCACCCCCTCACCGGCTGGACCACTCCAGAGCAGCTCCCTTGTCCTTGAAAGTCCTGCCTGAAACTACTGAAAACATGATGTTAAAAAGGATGCGTTTTGAAAAATATTAACTGTTAAAAATGTAATGTGCATGTTAAAACCATAAACCAGGAAAAAATATGCTGGCATATTTGTTCTGGAGGTGCAAATAAAATACAATACCCAGCCTTCATTTCACTATGAAATGTTAACAAGCCGTAGATATTAATGACAGAGAATTTCTGTAGGAACAGTAATTTACGACAAAAGAGTCCATCGCAAAAAGTGGTCTTTTGTGTGATTTGTTTCTATTATTGCCAGTACCACTGATTAATAACACACATTTTCATTTAATTTTGGATCCCGGCGTGCCCTTTAATCTTGCATTGTTTCTTTTGTCTTGCTATTACGGAAAAATATATATTGCATCCCGAGGCCCAATTCCAATTACTATAAGTTAATCTATTAGGTGATAAAGCACTACATAGGCAGAAAATGTGTATGTGGAAGTGAAGATGTATCTCAGGATTTGCTGGGGTCTGGTTACCTTGAAATTATGTTCTCTATAAATCTGGAAGCATGTTCTCTGTCTATTTGTGATAACTAAGGCTTTGTTTTGGATGTTGTCCCAGGTATTATGAAACTGGGAGCATTAAGCCTGGAGTGATCGGAGGATCAAAACCAAAGGTCGCCACACCCAAAGTCGTTGAGAAAATTGCAGAGTACAAGCGCCAAAATCCCACCATGTTTGCCTGGGAGATCAGGGATAGACTCCTCGCCGAGCGAGTGTGTGACAACGACACCGTGCCCAGTGTCAGTTCCATTAACAGGTAAAGAAAGGTCTATATGGTCCTGGGAAGGGATGCTCCTTGGAAGCACTGTCACTGCACCCTTCTTTGTTAGTTGTTTGGGTATTTTGGGCTGTGTGCTTCCACGATGCGTTTGTGGCTCAGGAGCAGTTGAGGGCTCACCTCGGCGGCCAAAGCACCAGGGTTTGTGAGCATTTCCTAGGACAGGAAGGTTCTGCTGCCTCTTTCCTGTCCTTTCCCCAGTCCATGAGTTGCAGTCCTTGCTGGTGGCGATCCAGAATGTTTGCTCAAGTGAGCCCTCAGTTCTGCTCCTCAGAGTCGGGGTTCAGTGGTCTTTGCTTCCCTGGGGGAATGCCAGACGGCTGTCAGGCTGGGCAGCAATCACTTGGGAAAGGGGAAGTCCCGGGTGCCTGGAGGAGGGAAGCCAAGGCATGGGTCTAAGGTAGTGCTTCTGCCCTCCTGACACCTCCTCGGTTTTGCTGAAGGTGGCCCAGAACTGTGGTTGCAACTGTCACCGTGGATATCACTGGGGGAATTTCGATTGCCTCAGCTGCCTGCTTGCTCCATGGACGCGCTTAAGTGGCCTTGAATTGCGTTTTGTGTAAAATGCAGGTGAATCTCATTTGGAGCCCCAGTCCTGCCTTTGGGAGCTTTGCCCCAGCCTTACCAGGCAGGATTGGAACTGAACTGAGCTACTGCCCTCACTGCCACACTGCTTCATTCTGTATGCCTAAAACCCCAGTCAAACACTCTCTTACATCTCCAGCCCTACCAGACTGGTAGTGAGGGATTAACACTTTGAAGGCAGAGCGCTTGGGCAGCCTCCTGTGCACCCACAACCCTGGCAAGCAGAGCCCTTCGATTGTCGGGATGTACCCAGTGCCAGGCTTTGGGCTCACTGTGCTGGTGAGACTGTTTTCACTCGTGTGACTGCATGCAAATTCTTTGAATGCAGCACACTATAAAGTCCCATCTGTGTCCATGGACGTGAAATAAATTGATGCAATATTCTTTTATTGGCCATCCCAATCTGATTTGCATTCATGGAGTTGCTGCTTGAGTAGCTGGAGTGGCTTCCCTGGCGCTAGCAGAGAGTGGTGCGTCTGCTTTGCCATTGAGTCATGCGCTCGCGTGGATAAGAGCAGAAATGGGTCAGTTTGCGCGCAGCCTTTGCAGCTGGCTGGGAGCTCCAGACTCGCCGAGGCTCCAAAGCAGCGTGCAGTAACCCTGTGGACATGGCATTTTCAGTCTTAAGAAGGATTTGAGGAATAATGTAGAGACTAGGAATAATAAAGGAAAATATCACTCCGGCTGACCT
This sequence comes from Cuculus canorus, assembly GCF_017976375.1. Classification (NCBI taxonomy): domain Eukaryota; kingdom Metazoa; phylum Chordata; class Aves; order Cuculiformes; family Cuculidae; genus Cuculus; species Cuculus canorus. The sequence continues at coordinate 55,812,953 of NC_071441.1, forward strand.
CAAATAACTAAGGGCAAGCTCTGCTTCCATGAAAGCCAACTCGAGCCCTGCCACGTGAGCAGCATTGCTGCTGTGAGCAGTCCTGTGTTTGTGTAGTAGGGCTTCAAGCATCCTCCCAAAAACTACCAAAAGGCAGTTGTAGCTTTAGGAAAAAGAGATTAAGTAGCTTCGAGTTGTATTTTGAGTTAATTTCTATATTTTAGCACTTCCTGTGTCCTTGCGTGTTTCCACACTGATCATGTCCACCCCCTGCCATTGTATCAGAAACCCATGTCATTATCCACCACCAAGTTCTTTGGCCAGAAATCTTATTCTTTCTCATCTGCTTGAGGCTGTGGCTAAGGTATTTTCCTTCTCTTAAAGCTGTGAAATCCCTGTTTAGAAATGCATGTGAGTCAGCCTGTTTACCTGGAGAATTGTTTCTTCCAGCCTAGGAAGCACATCCTGGAAACCCAGACCAAGCTATTGTGACAAGAAACCTTAGAATTCACATCAAAACACTCAGCTTTAACAGAAAATCCTCCCAGTTCCATGTTGCAGTCTGTGGGGTTTATCCTTATCTTTAAAATTAAGTGTGTGATTCAGGGCTTTGCTGGTAGGGATGAAAGACCCCCAGGATGCAGCCCCCTGGTCACGATGTCCTTGTTCCCCACCGAGGTGCAAATCAGGTGCTGCTGTGTCACAGACCTGGACCCATCAGAAATCATGCAGTGCGATTCCTGTCCTGCTGCAGGGAGGGTGAAGCTGTGCAGCTGGCATTCCTGCATGGGGAAGGATGGAGCTGCTACGCTGCTCCCAGTGGAGAGAGGGGATCCCCTGGGACCGTCCTGTTCCCTTTAGGGAGGTCTCAGTGCTCTAGGAGAACGACTGGGCCACTGGGATGGACCGTGCTCAGCACATGCCCTGGTGCCGAGGGTGCCTTTTAGCAAATGGATTTGAGTTGCTGACCCCATATCTGAGTGAATAATAACTATTATTATTAATTAATAACATTAATTAATATTAATAATAGGCCACTCTTCCGCAGCAGGAGCAACTCTGTGTGATTAAGTCTTAATTAATCATTGTGATTAGTTTTGCTCAAATATGCCGAGAGCTGCCCAGCTTCTTCAAAGTGTTCCAGTCCTCTGTCCCTCCGGAGATGAAGACATTTCCGTGTCAGGAGGTCTTGGACATCCTTCCCTCACCACCACACTGAGGAGACCTTGTGGAGGGGCTCGTTTCCACTCTTGCTGATGCAGAATGGCAGGTCTTTGGCTGCACCCGAGCTGTGCGTGCAGCTCCCTCTGACCTCTGTGCCGGGCTGGCTGCTCCGGTCCCTGGCAGGGAATTCGCTGCTGGACACTGAGGCGCAGATGCCTGAACCAGAGCTTCACTCTGAGGCTGGAGCTTACTCACAGACCTAGCCCTGCCAGCCTCCCTTGGACCGTCATGGCAGGATGGGAAGGAAGGGGATGGCAGCATATCCTCTTCTGGGGTGTGGCCAGGCATCACCGCTGGTGGTTTCAGCACCAGCTCACGCAGTGACTTCTGAGCAAGCAAGTGCTGTTTGTTCCCATGGATGCACCCCCATGCCAGCTCCACCTCCTCTCCGCTCCCCTCTTCTGAATCCATGGCAAGCAGAAATGGGAGAGCGGGTTGATAGATAAAGAGAGGAGAAACGCTAACTGCAGCGTTCCTGCTGCCAAGACAGGCAGGGAAGTGCATGGTGAGCGAGCAGCATGCCTCTTTCCATCTCTTTCTGATCCCGCCATGGTCAGTGGCAAAGCTCTGTGTTCTCCAGAGGTGTTTCTGACCCAGTCTTTTCCTTTTTCACAGTGCATCGGCAGGCAAGCACCTCTGCAGCTCTCCTCGGCCACTGCCCTCTGTCCTACACACAATGCGTCCCTCCTAGTCCATGCGCATCTTTGTCTTTCCCCTGATTAACATCATTATAAATCAGGGCATGGGCTGTCCCCAGCAATAAAGATGTAATGATGTAACCCAGATTGTAAAATTAGCATTTAATCGAGCACATTTTTGTTTTAACATTAATCTGGCCAAACAGGCTCATTTCAGAGTTGTCTGAGTTCTTGGACTGTGTGAAGGCATGAGGTGGTTTGGGGACAGCGTTCCAGATGTGTCCCAGTGCCCAAGGGCACCGATCGCAGCCTGCTGGGGTGTCCGGGCTCAGAAGTGCCCAGCACCCTGAGGAGGGGGTGTTAGTTCCCGTGGATGCCCAGGTAGCAATGGAAATCTCTCCACTGGGCAGTGGAGGTGGGGTCCTCAAAGCCACTGAAACATCAAACCCTGCAGCACCCGGAAGAGTGTGTGGGTGTCAGTCACACAGACATCCCTGATGGCAGGGTCTGAACCAGAAACATGGATTCATCCACTAAACTTTGACCTTTCAGCGGGTGGCGAGGGGATAACAGGCAGAAAGGCAATTTTGTGTTGGTGTAGGTGCCCTGAGCTGAAAATACAGTGCCTGATGTCTGTGCAATTGCGTTCTTAGTGTTAAGCAGTCATTTCTTTCCAACCCCACACAGGATTATACGGACAAAGGTGCAGCAGCCGCCCAACCAGCAGGTCCCAGCCTCCAGCCACAGCATAGGTAAGGAAAACTTTTTTTTTAATATTAAAAAAAAAAAATAGCATAATGGATTACAAATATTCTAAAGAACTTTTAATCATTCTTATGGACAGATAATTCTGCATAAAACACTTCAGCACACGTGCTAATGCACCTTCTTTGTCATTCTCCAAGGGCTGAACATAGTAAATGAATTTTATAAATACTGCTAAAAGGTTTTGAATTTTACTGATTATTATGATAAATAGCTTTCACCATGAGACAGAAAATTGAAATCTAAACCAAAAAAACCCCACTAATGGGGGTCTATAGAATGTCAGATAATTAAAGTAATAAATCAAGAAAAGGATACTTATTCATAACATTTTCTGCACCATTAGTCAGTAAGTAGTTTTGAATGTGTTTTTTTCATCTATCAACCATCCCTTCCATAATTCTTTGTGCACTTGCAGTCTTGAGTGAAGAGGTAGCAAAACTTTCCCTAACTTTACATCATAAGCAGAGCAGCAATGCTGCGTCCCGAGGTGGGCGATGCTGTACCTTGAGACAGGTGATGCTGCGCCCTGCGGCAGGGGATGCTGTGCTCTGAGGCAGGTGATGCTCCACCTTGATGCAGGCAATGCTGCATCCTGAGGCGGGCAATGCTGTGCCCTGAGACAGGTGATACTGCACCCTGAGACAGGGGATGTTTCACCCTGAGACAGGAATACTGTACTCTGAAGCAAGGTGTGCTGTGCCCTGAGGTGGGGGATGCTGCGCCCTGAGGTGGTTGGTGCCAGGTGATGGGGTCCCTGGTTGGGGGGAATTGTGGATGGGGGGGCATCCTCAGCCCTTCCAGAGAAGGATGGTGGCTCTCGGAGTAGGACAGCTCTCCCGTGCCGCAGCAGGAATTGTGGGGCTCCGTCAGGGCTCAGGACTGCTTTCTTTTTGCCCCTGTTCTGTGAAAACTGCTGAGGCACGGCTAAGCCCTGGGTCTGTACGCAGAAGGGAGACAGGGAGAGAGCCCTGGTTCCTCTCTGTCTTCGTGCTGTCACCTGCGAATTGATAAATGCTGGATGCCTCCCTCAGCGAGGGTGGGCTGGCACTGTGAGACTCAGAATGCAGGCACAGAGCTGCGTGAAGCCTTTGGCCCTGTCAAGGCAATCACAATGCAGTACTAGGAAGCACCAAAACAATCCAAGAAGAGGAAAAGCATCCCTCATTTTGCTGTGGGGGCTTAAGGGCTGTCTCTGCTAGAAGAAAAGACAGAGAAGGGGAATCTTGTTTCTCAGGGCTTGGAGGTGATCAAGGCAGCAGAGATTCCCAACAGGTTTGCTCCATGTGGGCTGTGGCTGTGCTCGGAGTGGTCCTGCAGGGAACCCCGTGTATGCAGGGGTGCAGAGTGCTTTGTGGGATGTGGGGATGTGAGGATGTGCCAGCACAGGCTTTGTCTGTGAGCAGATGGAGGTATTGGTGGTGCTGCCTCCTCTACCTGCTCGTGTAGTCTTAAACTCCTGCAGCATCACACGGGCACAGTATCTGCAGCCCTGGCTGGCATCACCAGGCTGTGTCGGCTGTGATGAATGTGCTCCCATCTGGCTGGACACAGCCAGATCCTGTTCCCAAGGGATCTGTTAAAGCAAAATGGATTTTCTCCGTATTTTGAGGAGCCTCTGGGCCTTTCAGCCATCCCTGAATCTTGTCTTTGCAGAGGTCCTCACTGGCTGGAGGCCAGTAGCTTGGCCAGCAGGATACAGGTGGCAAACCAAGCACAGCAAGTTCATGCTGCCCCATTCCCAGGAGGTTCCTGCACCAGGAGGCTCTTTGGGGTCCCTGCTGGTGGAGGCTGCTCTCTCTGTGCAGGGCTATGCTCCCAGCCAGCTCTGTCCGCATTTCTGACCACATGGGCTGATGTGTCACCAGGTGGTGCCTGCTGGCCTGAGCGATGCAGCTTCCCACTGTACCTTGCTCGGGATGGGGCAACAGGAGGCTGAAGGAAGAACATCCCTGTTCTGCAGAGCGTAGCCTTGATGGGGTGAGGGGCAGCTGTGTCTCTGCTCTCATCCCTCCATGGGGCTGTTGCTGGACTGGGTGTGGGTTCTTCCTGAGCCAGAGTGGCTGGCAGAGCCGCTGCCCATCTCAGCACTGCCACAGGGTCTGATGGCTTTTGGGTAGGCTGCTGCTTACATCCTCGTGCCCGCTGACCACCTGGTCTTGCCTTGCAGCCTCCACAGGATCCGTGACCCAGGTGTCCTCTGTCAGCACCGACTCTGCTGGATCATCCTACTCCATCAGCGGCATCCTGGGAATCGCCTCCCCTGGCACGGAAAGCAACAAGCGCAAGCGGGATGAAGGTAGTGGGAGCTGCTTTCTGACGGGGGCGTGGTGGTGTGCCCTCATGTGTGCCTGGAATGGAGAGGATGCTGCGTGTGTGTGATGTGATGGAGCTGTGGATGCCCCCATCACCGTCTGCTGCGGTGGGGTTTGGTACTTGGTCACTTGGTCCTCAGTCCTGGGCTTTGGCCAAGGTGACAGCCCATTTAGTGACTTTCAATGTGACCCAGTGGCTGAAGACAGGACCTCTTGAAGAGCAGGGACTTGTCTGAGTGTTTCAGAAAGCACCGGGGTTGGGTCACAGTTTGTCACCAGGCCGTCCTCCTGACTGGGGGACATTTCCCTCAGTCTCTGGAGAGGGGAAGAGACACTGCCTTGCCGACTCTGTGGCCACCTGAAACAGAAAAAATGTCAGGGAGATGTCCTTGTCCACAAAGAGACAGAAAACCAGTGGCAGAGCTGGTTGCTGTGCGGCGTTGCTGCATGTGCTGCTGGCGCCAGGGGCTTTTGTTGTCCCCAAGGGTGAAGATGAGCACGCTCTGGGGAGTTGGCTGTTGCTGGCCCTCCTCATGTCTGCTGCTGGGTTTATGGTCCTGTTGCGTTCTATATCCTGGGCACTTTCCTAGTGAACACAGCGCTTTGGAGAGAAGGATGCTGGGAACAGAATGGAGTGGAAAAGGAGAAATTCTGCATTGGTGTCTTATAAAAATGCCTTTGATCAAGAGCATCCCTCACATTTAGTGGGAGCTTGCAGAGAGGAGCTGAGGTCAAGACTGTGGATGTGTGTGTGGTTAGCAGAGGGGACGCCAGAGCCTTAGTGGGGATGCTGGGCTCACGGCTGCAGAGAGCAAACACAAAAGGGGGCGCTGGGGGCACCAGTTAGCTCTCGATGGGGGTGCTGCCATCCTGCTGCCATCACAGGCTCCTGCCCCTTGCTCTGCAGGATCCGTGACCCCCGACTACAGCATGGATCCGCATCCCTGTGCCTCGTGCTGCCCCTGCTGCCTGATCCCGTGGGGATGGAGGGGGCAGGAGCTGCAGTGGTGTTTACTGAACCCCAGGGAAAACCTGGCTCAGGTCAGGCAGGGAGCCTGGCACCCGAGCTGCATGAACAGGGTCGAACGACTGCAGATGCATGTGTGGGAACACAGTTTGATGAAACTGGGGATGAAACTGCAGGAGGTTTGCAGCGCCAATTTCAGGCAATGGAGACTGGTCTGATGGTAGACTATAAAAACTCCTTGTTTTATACTAAAACTGCCATGGTTAGCTGCTTTTGTGGTCACACATCTGATTTCCTTTTACAAATCAAGGCCAAGGCTGCAGAAAAATACATGCATTAAAACAAGGAGGGTAGAAATTTCATATTTTACCAGCTATGTGAGGGGAGAGGCTGTCTGTGTTAAAACCACACAGCTCTATCACAGGCCTGTCCCAAAGCACCAGCTCTGGGTGCCTGTGAATATGGAAGGGTCTCTGGTTTAAGCCAGAGAAAGTTCTCTGGCCAAGAAACAAAAAGCTCCCAAAACTGCAGAGAAAATAATTGAACATTTCCTTGGAAAGATCTGAAGCAGAGCTGAGAAATTCCCCACCTTTTGGCAGTTCGTTTTTAGATGAGAGCATGCGATTTCTAAAACAGTACCCATCGTTTTGGCAGGATGAGTCATGGGTTTGAGCTCCTGAGCTGGACAGTAATGCTGTCCTCAGCAGCCCGTTTAAACTGCTTTTATAATAGGCTCAGGACTGCAGATCTGGAGAGGCATAAACACAAATTTCACATCTTCATCCATTTGAGGGGATCCCCCAGAGCATCCATAGCCCCTCCCCATCCTGCTCAGCACAAAGTTCCTCTGCATGAGGGGCACGAGGTGCCCGCGGAGGTGTCCCAAGGCTCCACGTTGCAGGGGACGGGGAGGTGGATTGTGCATGCTGTCCCCTTATAATGAAGAAGAGAAACCTGTCGTCTTCTAATTACGGCCTGTATCATGGCGCAGATGCACAAGGGGGCAGAGTTAACTTTACCATTTCCTGACTTTGGATAGCCAGAGAGAGAGTTCCTTCTTAGCGAGCCCCTCACATCATGTCTTATACCCCACTGCTCTGATTTTCAGTGGCTGCTGCAAGGTGCGTGCCTGCTGCTGCACCTCACCACACGCGTCTGCTGGATCACAGGCTGTGCAGCACTCGTCCGGTGGTCTTAGCTCCCCACGGCCGGGCAACAGAGTGGGGACGTCTCATGCTCCAGCTTCCGTCTGCATTGAGGACTCGGTGTGATTCATTTTTGTTCTCCTCACTCTTGAAATTTTTTTTAGCAGATGTCACCAGTCTTTAACTCAGTGGGAAGCTTGCTGGGTAGCAACGGGGGCAAACCAAATCAGACAGTCTTTATTGGTTTATATAGTTGAAGGTGTCATTTTTTCCCCCTGTTGTAGTACGAACTTGGAGCAGATGCGGCTTCGTGGGGGATCGGTTGCTTTCACTTGCAGTTAAAGGACATGCTACTGGAGCCTGACACAAGAAGCAGGCTGCTCTGTAATGAGGCAGAGAGATAGAGGCAGCCGCCACGGCCTCGAGCAGCAGAGGATGCTGGGCAGAAGCTTGATTTGCCTGCAGATTGCCTGCTCCCAGTTCTGTGGCTGCGTGGTCTCCTGGCCCTGCAGCTTGGGAGAAAGCTGTGGAGGCTCAAATGGTGGCAGGGATGCATAGGATGATGTTTCTGAGCTGATGGGTGGGGTGTGTTTGAGGGGAGCCAAGAGTGGGCAGCAAGACCTCAAGTCAGGGCAGGCTGGGTGCTCCGTGCTCACAGCTGGTGGTGGTGCAGGGGCTGTTTTTCTGCACTGCTTCCAGCTCTCCATGAGGCCAGCGAGGGTCCCGAACGGACAACTGACAGGATCTGCATTGCTGGGAAGCACCAAGTATCCCCTGTCTGAGAGGCAAAGCTTCATGAGGTGGGATTCACTTGTCCTTGGTGATCAGGGAGAGGAGGGTGAAAGAGAGCTGCGTCCCCAGACAAGTGCACAGGAGTCCAGGCAAGAGACGGTGCTCATGGCGTGTTTTGGGAGCGTGAGAGGTCACTGGGCTGTGAGTGCTCTGGAGAGGGATCTGAGGATCGCATGAAAGGATGAGGAGGCAGGGCCAAAGCATGACAAGTAGGAGCCCATCCCTCCTTCTCCCTTTGCTCTTCTCACCCTGAGCCCCCATTTCCATCCTGAATGCTCTAGAGCCGTGCAGGAGTGGAAGAGCTGGCAGAAAGGCTGAAGCCCAACAGAGTGACACTCCTGGCATGTTTGTGCTGTCTCAGGGTGGCATTCTGAGGCAGGCGTGTGTCCCAGAGGCAAGGGACATGGCTCTCAGCTGCGATCTCCTTGTCAGCTGGTGCTGTCTCTGCAGGAGAGCAACATTTCTCCATCAAAGCAAGGCAGAGCCTTGGAACCATGTCTTCTAGGAGAGCCCAGTGCTCTGCAAGACGCGCTGTGTCTGCTGCCCCTGTCTAAGCATGTCCACCTCTGTGGCTGGCACGATGCTGGCTGTGCAGAGACAAGCTTTGTGGAAGAGCACTGTTGCACCTCGTGCAGAGCCCTCAGAGGGCTTGAACTGTTCAGTCTGAACACATTCTGTCTCTACATGAGTTTTGCCTTTGATGTGGGCAGCTGTTATTTGCTCTGCTTCAGTCAGCAGCTACTGGCAGGGCTGGCCTGAAGGCCAGGGGAAGAGGGGCTGTTCCCGTACCCCTGCAGAGTGATGTGACCGGCTCCCAGCGGATTTATGAACAGAAACTGGAAGAGTTACTTGAATCTCCCTTCTCACACCTCTCCTTGCTTTGAGCAAAACCATATTCCTCCTTGGGAATGATGACCTTTGGAGCAACTACTGCACATTTTGATGGGGAACTAAAAGCCTAGCTGTTAGTCTTCTACCACCTACCCGATTCTACACCTCTAGACATTCATGTGTTTTTACCAGCTTAGCCAGTGTGAGACCCGCAGCCTGACTGATGCAGAAAGGCTCGTGCTTTCATGTCTGACACTGAAACGGGCAGAAATCTCTGATACTGACAGGTAAGGGGTGGGGGCTGGCCCATCCTGCTGCGGTTAGCACTGCCCCGGCATGATTTTGGTGCGTGCAAGGTGGCGTCTTCTCAGCCCGTGTCTGCTAATGCAGGGGCTGGCACAGGATGGGCATCGCTTTGCTGCTCCACTCAGGTGCAGCTACAATGGCATGGAGGATGAGAGAGTTTCCTCCATATAATCATTAAGGTTGGAAAAAACACTTAAGCTCATCCAGTCAAACTGTCATCCAAGTACCCCATCCCGACTGAACCCTGTCCCAGGGTGCCACATCTACGCACTTTATGAGCCTCTCCAGGGACACTCCACCCCTACCCTGGGCAGCCTCTGCCGGGGCTTCACCACTCTTTCTGTAGAATTTCCTCACAGGAATGCAGGCTGTGCAGTACCAGTTAGGCTGTTTTCTTCCCTTGCGTAGATGCAGCTGTTCGGAGCAAAAGGCTACGTGCAGCAGCAAGCACCTTGCTGCAAACCATGGGCTCAGCCTGACCCTAACAGGAAATACGATCGGAAGTGGGGTGGCAGAGTGGAGCAGGACACTCTCAACAAAGCACTGATCAGGATGTAAGTGTCTGCTACCCACCCACCTCTTCTTGTTGCAGAAGGAGTTCGATAGATTTAAATACCTGCACTGAGCTGCTGCACAGACCTTATTTCAAATTCGCTGGTAGAGAGTCTTCTCAGCAGCAAAGTCATTTGGGGAATTGAAACCAGCATAGCAGGAGATCTTCACTCATTTGAGATGTTTTGTTTCCATTCTCACCAACCATCACCTTATGTTGCTGTTGGTGTCTGGTGTGATGATGTAGGTGCTTGCGCTTTGTTTTCTCAACTGAACTCTCTGAAAAATACCTTTCCTTTAAATGAAGACTCAGCCTTTTTAAAGGCATTGGGGTCACAGTGTCCAAGAGGGGCAGGGATGCTAATAGGGATGAGAAGAAACCGGAGGTGAGTGCAGTCCAATGGCTTATAAAACCATTCCGTCTTGTGATCACTGCACTTCCACGCAGGGATGCTCCACGCTAGGTGTGTCTGGGCATCCAAGCAGCACGGACCTGTGCAGCCGGCTGAAGTGGCTGAGCACATTTCCGACTGTGCCAGTGCTGTGGTGGCTTTGGGAAGTTCCTGCTTTTGAGAATGACCAACAAAGTGTGTGGTGCTTACAAACACAGACATGAGCTCACTGAGTCAGTGACGCATCTTGGGGGGAGAGAGACCAGGAAAAGCAAAGCAAGTGTGAGTAAACGTGAGTGTGGGCTAATAATGAAGGCAGTATTTCCGCATTTTGTGTCTGTCCTCCACACCAGGCCCAAAAGCAATGCTTCCTGCAGGACAGAAACAAAAAGCTACACAAACTGCTAAGCAGAGACTTGCGAGGCTGTGGGTGTAAATGTCTCAAAGGCTGCGCAACAGACAGTTGTTACACAGCAGCCTCCAGTGGAAACACAACACTGAGGAGGTGCTGCCAGGGTTTTCTGTCATGTCCTCTTGTGGCTGAGGGACAGTGCAGCTTCCAGGGCATCTAATCCAGGAGACTGTTGGGGGGGGGCTCGTATTTTCCCCCTTGCACTTATCTTCACTCCTTTTAGCATTGAACACCAGAACCGCAGCTAGTACCCAGCACTACTGAGTATAGTGAAGTGCAACATCCTTGCATAAGGGATATGATCCAGTAGTGGACAGGTATGGTTTGAACTGATGATCTCAAAGGTCTTTTCCAACCTAATGATTCTATGATTCTATGATCCATAGCTCTGTTGCCACCTGAGGCCTGCCCTGTGACCCGCAGTGTATTCACGCAGCACAGGAATTGTGTCTGGGGCATCCTGATGCTCTGTTTTCCTGCAGAAAGACAATCACCTGCCTGTCCTGCCCTCTTGGTCCCACTGTCCTGCCTGACCTCTCCAACCCTCCTGCCAGCAGAGACCTCCTACCTCACTGTGCTGTGGGGTTGTCCTGGCTGGACTGAAGCCCTGGCTGGTGAGAGATGCTGCATCGGCTTGTGGCTCACCCGGATGGGTGATAAAGAGAGCCCTGCCAGCCATGGAGTTATTTGTGAGCATGTAAAACTCCCTTTCCAACCGTGACTTTCCAAGTCTTCATGAATGCAAAGTAGATCTCATTGTAGCTTTCCCGGCAGTGGATGATCTTTGTTCTTCTTTGAGGGTTGGAAAGTGGGACTTCCCTGGCCACCCACAGACCTCCTTCTCCTAGTAACCAGAGCTGTCAGAAGACCTGGTTCCTGGCTTTGTGGGTGCTCTTGGTGTGCCACTCATCTTGGGACTCCTTGATACTACTCTATTGTAAAAGCCATCTCCTCTCTGGAGCAGGGGCTGTGATTTCCTTCTGCTCCAGACTTACTCCTGAAGTTTCCTGAATAGGATTAGGAACTTTTGTTCAGAGGGGTTTGAGCTTCCGTTTTGGAGAGTTTTGCTGAACGAAGGATCACAACACTGCTGGGAATGTGGGGCATTGGGCAGTCAGTGGCATGGGAATGAGGGAGGCGAAGGAGCCCACAGTCCTGTTCATACTACCTGTCTGCACTCTGGGACATCATCAGGAGGAAAATGTGGGTTGCACCCAGTGGGTAGTGGAGTTCAGAGCAGAAATTAACCACTGATGAGGTTTCATGTTTATAGAAGCCTCCAAAACTCCTTTCAACCCAGGTAAGGACCTGAGACTGACAGTACACGATGAGGATCAATATTGTCCTCCCCAGCTCTTTCTTGGGTCTTCTGCACGATGCAGCTGATGTGGGAAGAGCTGAAGGGTTTGGGAATCTGAACCACAAGGGAAACAATTGAGATGAGAAAGATTGGGAGAGGAAAAAAGCAGGAGGTTATGGAGAGAAAAAAAAAATGCCTACCAACAGAAACTTGAAGGTTATGATGCCAAAGTGCCAAACTGTGAGTCTGGGCAGTGACACGTGGGGAGGGGATTCTCAGTGGGACCACGAAGTGAGTGAGGAGGGGGACTGGCCGTACCTCCCAGCTGTACTGCACTGCAGGGGTGATGCCTGCCTGTGGAGTATGGCGGGATGTGGGTGCAGACCCTGATGCTGGGTCTGTGATGGCCAGAAAGAGAGGCGGAAAAATGCTTAAAATGTGAGAAACCAAACTCTTTGTAGTGCATATGGAATTATTCAGGTCCATGCATAGGTTAAAAGAGCGAGAAGCCCCTCCAGAGTCCCAGGGAGGTGCTGGAGTTTACTCTAATAATGTCTGGGCCCACTCCGGCACTGTGTGCTTACTGGAGGTGTCTTTCCTCCTGGGGATAAAGCCAGTGACTATAATGAGATGAAGCCTTCGAAGGGAATGAGGTTTCACAGGGTCAGCAAGTGCTGATTTGAATTTCTCCTGCTGATGCAGATTGTCCTTTGCGTTCAGGGCTCCTTTCCCGGTGTTGCAGTAGTGGGGTGAGCTCTTTGTCCCATTGGTTCATAAGCTCCTCAAAAGAGATGATTTTCTCTCAGACACTGAAATCATCCTTTTCCAGTTTGCTCCAGACCTTGCTAATTACATCACAGGGATGGCTTCATCTGTGCTGTATCCAATGCAATCTGTGGCTCGGTGAAGGCCTTATTCTTTTTCTGAATTTCATTGAAAGCTTTTTTTCCCTGAGTCCTTGGGTCCCACAACACTGGGGATTTTGTTTTGACTAATTCTTTGCGTTTACCTTTTGTGCACCTTGCACAAGGCATTCTGAATGTGCTGAAGTGGTGGCAGCCTCTGGCCGTACTGGCAGTTTGACACCAGCAGTGGTGGTGTCACCCATGGATGGTGCTGGTTTGACACCAGCAGTGACAATGTCACCTGTGGATGATCGTGCGTGTCTGGAGAAGGAATTTCACTTCCCCGTGTTATGAGATTAGACCTCTTGGGTGTTCCCAAGAGCCACCCTCAGTGCTGAGCTGGTACTCCAAGACATAAATAAGTGGACCTCAGCTGGCACAGGATTTCTCTTTTGGAGAAAAAGAGAATATGCTGGCATTCCTCATGAAATTCTAGGGAAAGGAATAATAAATGTGGGTCAAATCAGATCTCACCTATGGCAGCATTAAAATGGTGTAAGGCTTCTGAGAAAGTTCTGCACATCTATATTAGTGAAAATGAAACAAAAAAGCCATTTCTGCACCCAAACTGTGCTGTTCTGATGTTTGAGGGTGATGTGGTCCCTCCAGTGCTGCTGAGACAGGATGGTGTTTCCAGGGAGGGAAGGACCAGCCTCTATGCAGCGAGGTGATGGAGCCTGTGGGCTGACGTCCTCCTTTGGTGGGACAAATCCGTTCAGCTCTACAGGACAGTGGGAGCATCCCATGCTCTTACGGCTCTCCACGTGCTTCCGAGTGACATGCTGAGCTGTGACTCTGTTGAGTGCTTGTGACTGTCTTCATCCCTGTGCTCTCGGGTACCGGTGCCTATTTGGGGTCCCTGTGGATGTGGTACATGGCTGGGTGGATAGCAGTGGCTGGGCAGCTGTCCCAGAGGTGGACATCCCTGTGCCTTCATGCAAGCAGGGTTTGGAGGGATGAGCTGGTTCTGTCCTGGCTGTGAGTGATGCTCGCCCATGGGTGGTTTTACACGTTCATGGCTCCGTGCAGGAAAACTCCCCGCCGTCGCAGCTGCCCTTTCTGAGTGAGCGGGTTACCAGCTGTCTTGTGCGCACGTCAAACGCGTTTGTCACTTCTCTCCTAATGCAGTCCCCGGGGTCCCTATTTTCAGGAGAGCTCTCCTCCAGTGCTGGGGTGAAGCCCTGCCTGTTTGCCACCGGCTTCGGTGGAGCGGGGATTTTCCCGGAGCTATGTTAATGATAAGCCCAGACTTCCACCACTCCTCACAGCCTGCTGTAGCTCCAGCTGTTCTCATCAGGAGCTGTCGAGTGCTAGGTAATTTTCAAGGAATAACCTCTTCATATCGGTTTAACTAAAATCCAGTTTAGGGGTAGATGTCTTGTCAGATTGTCCTGACGACACCAGTACTGGGGCTGGCCAAGGTTCTTCTGTAAGAATGCCTTTTCCAAAGAAAAGCAGTTTTGCGGGAAAGCAGGATGTGTCTCTGTTGATGAACATTTGATATATATGCAGATATAAAATAGAACAGAAAGGTCATGAGTAAGATGAATCATTGTGATTTTATTTAGAAATTTATAACATTCAGATAGGTGGAAATACCAAGGTGCAGCAGCAGCACATGTGCGTATCACGTACGTGTGTGCCTACACAGAGGTGTGTGCTCGTCCCTCTAATGTACCCTTCACCTACAGAGAGATGGGATAAAAGTTTTGCCTTAGGATGAGTATTTTACATTATTCACAGGCCTTCACAATCGTCTTTCCAGATGGTAAACGGTGATATGGGACGTTTTACAAAGGCATGGAGGGATAGGATGAGGGGGAATGGCTTTAAGTTGGAGGGGGGAAGATTTATACTGGATCTGAGGAGGAAATTCTTCACAGTGAGGGTGGTGAGGCCCTGGCCCAGGTTGCCCAGAGAAGCGGTGGCTGTCCCATCCCTGGAGGTGTTCAAGGCCAGCTTGGATGGGACTTTGAGCCCCTGATCCAGTGAGAGGTGTCCCTGCCCATGGCAGGGGGTGGAACTGGATGGGCTTTGAGGTCCCTTACAACTCAAAGCATTCCATGTTTCTATGATTCTCTATTTGAGAGACAAGTTTGAAGGACAAAACCAAGAAGGGATTGCTGTGTGGGTGTTAACCCAGCTGTTTTTGAGACTTGCTTTCCATGTGACATGCTTGAGCGAGGTGTTTCTGTTGGAGGAGGATCGCACATGTTGTGCTGCAGTGTGCAGTGCTGGATTTCCCCCTTTGTCCCCTGTGCACAGGTCTGCATTGCTCAGGTCTGTCAGAACGCATCCACGCTGTTTAATAAATGCCTCAATTTCCAGCATGCAGGGGAGCTCTGGGGAGCTGTGGCCTGCTCCGTGAATGTTTGCTCTGGAAGAGGTAGGTTTGGCCATTTGCAGGCAGTGCTTGGAGAGACACAGGAGTGATTCCCACCTGATAGGTCCAGTGCCAAAGAATTAAGTAAATGATTTGGCTCCTGAATGGTAGAGGAGCTCTCTGAGTATCACATATTTCTGTGTCAGGCGTGGAAACAATAGTGGCTTTTCCCAGTCCCATGTTCACTCTGCATGCTGGGGTGAGCGCCTATGTGGGGGCATGGGTTGGCCAGGGTCTCTGTCCCACCTCTGAACCCTTCTCCCTGAAGGAAAAGTAATCCAGGTTCTCCTGTGGATAACGACAGGTTAGTTGGCTTCTCCACAGCTGCACAAAATTATCACGGATTATCACGTAAGACTGGAATCTGCTGCCTTTGCAGCTGGTGTGAGATTTAATTCGAGCTTGCTGGGATTTTAAAGTCAGAATTATTTCGTTGGCTGAAATAACAAACTCCTGAAATCCTGAATGGTAGTGGAAAACTACTTTTTCTGTTGCTGCTTTGGGGAGAGACGGAGTTAATAGTTTAAGCTGTAATTGCTGTTGTTGCCTATTGGGAGGTTCCTTGTAAGCAGGCAGTACAAGTTCAGTGAGAAGCAGAGCACGAGGGTGTCCTGAGGTTGGAGGTTTCTCCAGTTCTGTTTTGTCTATTGTGGCCTTTGTGTGCACTCTTTGCATTGAGGGTTATTTATTGCTGGAGGTGGTTGCACAGCACTGAGCAAATCCTGACTATTTTGGCAGCTTCTAGCATTTGTGGAACCGCCCCATTATTTACAAATCTATCCCATTATTCACAATTCTATCCCATTATTCACAATTCTATCCCATTATTCAACAAACATTGTAAAGAAATGCAGCTGTGGGGTTATTTCCATCAGACTTGGTGGTGGCATTTTGCTCTCTGTGGGGTTTTTAGCTTGAACAACTGGTCTTGCTCCATTTGCTCAGGTATTGGACTTGTGACTGCAGGATGTCTCTGTTGTCTGGATGTGCCCAAGTCAGGAAGAGCACCTTCACAACTTTGTCTTGGCTTAGTGACCAGGATACAGCAGAATTTGGAAAAGCTGTAGTACTTGCAAAGGGCAGCAATTTACTCTCTGTGGGCCCTGCTGGAGCGCAACCCCCTGGGTCAGGGCTTGTTCTGCTATGGAACTGCAGATAAAAATAGGGGAAGATGTGCTTTGCAGCGTGTGTGCGGTGGCTCCCATGCAGGTGGTGTGCACAGGACACGTGCACGTGCTGTCAGTCTCTCGTGCTCTGGCTTTGTGCGTGCCCTGCACCTCCCAAGGCGAGGGCAGCCTGCGTGTGGTCAGCAGCTGTTGGGAGTCCCAGCATCCAGCAGCCCCAGCAGAGCTGCAGCAGCAATTTTACACAGACGGCAGGACCATGCAGATGTGCTGCATCAATAGCCAAATCCCTCTTTTTGTTCTTTTTCTATTTTTTTTTTTTTTTTTAACTTGAGCAGATTTTGCAAGTGGAAAAAGAAGACCTAGTTGGGAAAATCCAGAGATCTGTGTCATGTGTGCCCCAGCAACACATGTATGTGTCTGATAGGTCAAGTATTCATTGAATCACAGAATAGTTTGGATTGGAAGAGGTCTTTACAGGTCATCCAGTCTGGCCTCCTGCAGAAGCAGGGACATCTTCAGCCAGGTCATGTTGCTCAGAGCCCCATCCATCCTGGCCTTCAATCTTTCCAGGGACGAGGCAGCAACTACCTATCTGGGCAAGCTGGACCAGGGCCTCACCACCTTCAATGTAAACAATTTCTTCCTTATCTCTAGTTTGAATTGCCCCTCTTTTAGTTTAAAACCATTGCCCCTTATTCTGTTGCAACAGACCCTGCTAAAATGTCTGTCTTCATCATCCTTACAAAGCCCCTTTCAGTACTGGAAGCTGCTCCAAGGTCTCCTCACAGCCTTATCTTCTCCAAGCTGAACAATCTCAACTCTCTCAGCCTGTCCTCATAGCAGAGGTGCTCCATCCCTCCTATCATCTCCTTGGCTTCCTCCGGACCCATTCCAACAGCTCCATGTCCTTCCTGTACTGACTCCAGAACTGGACCACTGCTTTGGGTGCAGCCCAGGACACGGTTGATTTCTGGGCTGTGAGCGCACGCTGTCAGCTCATGTCGAGATTCTCATCCCCCAGCACCCCATGTCCTGCTACTCAGGGCTGCTCCCAATCCTTTGCTCCCTCAGCCTGTATGGATGCTGGAGCCTGCTGCAACCCAGATGCCAGACCTTGCACTTGGTTTCCTACTTCCACTGATGTTTTGCTGAACTTCCACAGGAAGATGAATTTCAACTTGTTTCCCCACTTCATATTCAGGGAGGGTTGCTTTTCTGTCTGAGTCGCTGGATAGTTGCCTCAGGTGGTCTGAGGTTTGTTTCCCTGCACTCCAGCTCTCCTGCGACAAGAGCGAGCGCAGCACTTGTGCTGATGCACCCCACCGATAACTCTGGAGCAACTTTGCGAAAGCATTTTCTTGAAGTCAGTTTCAGAGCCATGGACTTTGGTTTCCCTGTTTTCTACTTGAACCTCTGCTCTGGAGACTGGTCTGATCATGGAGGTGCCTTCTGGGGCAGTGGCCATTCGCGTGATGATGCTCATGACTTCAGAGGTGGGAGGAGGAGTCAAAGTGCTTGGACTTCTGAAAGCAATCATCATCTTCTCTTCTGGAAGATGCATGGAAAACTTAAGAGTGGAGTTTTCCCGAGTGTTGTCTCCTTTTAGAATCTGCTGAGAGATGGCTAAAGTATAGGTATGGTTGTTACTTTAAGTTTGTGGCTGTCACTAAGACTGATTTTCCTTTGCTGCTGCCATTCCATGTTACAGTTGGAGATTGGTATGAAAGGATCTTTAGCTGAAGTGCATCCCCAGACCGCGTTTTGGGGGAAATCCAGTTAAAATCTCCTACCCACTGGGCACTGCTTTTGCTGGTTTGTTGCATGGCAAAAGAGATGTCTACAGAAGAGGTCAGGGTATTGAACATCTGTCAGGTAGTAACATGAGTGAAATACAGTGGCTTTCAGAGCACATGGACGCTTCATCTTCATAAAACAGGTTCTCTGTAGCCACTGAGTGGGCTGCCAAAGCAGTGAAACAGCTGAAGGCTGCATCTGCTGCTCTCTGAGTTTCTTTGGTCACAGTCTGGGTAAAGATGTGTAGCCACTGCCTGTACTTGGTTAGTTCAGAAGCCTTCTGCAACTCTGTCACTGTGGGACACCAACATCCTTCAAATGGGCAGAGCCAGAGAAAAGGTGTCCCTTGTTGGATGGAACCTCAGGGATGGTTATGAGCAGGGGAGGCTGAGTGCTGTAGGAAATGCTGTTCTTGTGGGAAAGCGTGGCTTCACTGAGGGAAGAAGCTTCTTTCAGAAGCTTTGCACGAGTCACATCAACTTTTACTCAAAAAAAGTGAAGAATGCGATCTTAAAAGCAAACTTGCAGTGAGGAGACATCTGGAAGAATAGGTTTGCTTGAGTGGTTACCATCTCACTTGGCAGAGCTTAATTTGGCCTCATTGCAGGAGTAGCTGGTGAGGTGATGGGTTTTGCCTGGTGGGCTGTTGCATTGCCCTGCAGGACTGTACATGAGTTGTTTTCAACTCCACGCCGGAGGGGTGGCTGGGAGATGTCTCCTCATTGCCTGTTTCAGTGCACCATGACAAAGAAGGCACAGCCCAAGGGAGAAGCGGAGACACTTGGCACGCATGTTGAAAGCTTCGTGGTGGCTGAGGGTTTCAGGTGAAGGCACCAAAACATCTTATATTGACAAAACATGCTTCAGCCTCCTCTTTTAATGCTGAGCGATTACTGCTGGACTTTGTGTTCAAGGTATTCCTTACATTCCTGGAATGTAATTTTCTGTATTTGCTGTCTCTGGGTGGTTTGCATGTCAGATTGTTTTTCATTTGGAAGGTCTCAAAGCAAGCTGTTGCCATAGGACTGGGCTGCAGCTGCCTGGCTGCCTTGAGTACATTTTCTTTGTGGTGGAGGCTTTTAAAAAATTCAGATCCTTCACACGTGGTACTGATTTCTTGCTGGTCTGAGCCCCCAAACCAACCTCCCCGGCACGAAGGCTGTGCTTACTACCTCCTGCGGCTGGAGAGAGCTCAGAAGCCTCCAGCCGTGTCAACAGGGCTCCCCTGCACTTCCCCTCGTCTGCCTGTAATGGATTTTACACCTGAGCGGTTATTTTTGGTGGTACAATTCCTACCTGTCCCAAATGGGACGTTTTGTCTCTTGTTACAATTCACAAAGCTAGACGGGGCTGCTGGTTTCATGCTGTGCGGCATCGACACATGATGCCCTTGTAAACATTACTGTCAGCAGTGGCAATTCCATCTCTATTGTCCCAATAAGATTTCATGCTTGACAGTGCCTGACTTTTTTTTTCTGTAAGTCGACTAATAAGAAATAGTTGTGTAGCGGCTTTTTTCCTTCTCTGATTCCCCAGTTTTCCAGTTGCCTCCCTGCCTGTTGTCTCCAGGTTTCCTCACAGACAGAAGCAGGCAGCAGGTGGCATTTCTGGAAAAGTGAGGCTTTGTGACACAAGGGAGCCTGTCTTCTCCTGCCTTGCCCTGTCATGGGGACAGAGAACCATCCTCATCCATCGCTGGGGATGACTCACGTCCATTACGGCCTTGGCTGGCAATGAGGAGGGTGGCCTAGACACAAGACGGGTGGTTCAGGACAGGAGAAACAAACATTGACACGCCTGAATCCAGAAAAGGTGTGATTTTTGAACTGCTTAGGTGTATGGCTTTGAGTTTTGAACTTGGGTAACTCTTAAGTTGACCCATTCTCCCTCTCTTTCACCCATGTCATGGAGGCATTTGGTGCCCAATGGTTTCACCACCACAGTACCTTAGTGGGTCCTTTTTTGTTTAAAGAAGGAGGTCAGAGTGTGGGGATACTGAGAAATCTGTCTGTGGTTCCCTAGGAAGTTTGTGTTTGGTATGCAAAATCTGTGTAAACTTCTGGGATCTCTTGGTCTTGTTCCTGTTTGCCAGGTCACCATTCCAGAGCCTAATCACAGCCAAGGTAAATTCTCAAGTATGGGGTGCTGTGGATGAAAATCATAGAATCCTGGAATGGTTTGGGCTGGAAAGGACCTCAAAAGCCCATGCAGTTCCCCCCTGACATGGGCAGGGACACCTCCCACTGGATCAGGGGCTTCAAGCCCCATCCAACCTGGCCTTGAACACCTCCAGGCATGGGGAAGCCACCACTGCTCTGGGCAGCCTAGACCAGGGCCTCCCGCCCTCAGGGAAGAACATTTCTTCCCAAGATCTCATCTCAAGCTCTCCTCTTTCAGCTTAAAATTATTCCCCTTGTCCTGTTGCTGTGCTTCCTGATCAAGAGCCCCTCCCCAGCTTTCCTGGAGCCCCTTTCAGTACTGGAAGCTGCTCTAAGTCTCCGCGCAGCCTTCTCTTCTCCAGGTTGAACAACCCCAACTCTCTCTGCCTGGCCTCATGTAGGAGGGTCTCCAGCACTCAGGGCATCTCAGTGGCCTCCTGCAGACTTGCTCTAAAACAGAGCCATTAAGTTGGTGACTTGGCTCCAAAGTATGAAACTGGTGCCACTCTGTTTGGCAGTGGTGTATCTGCATGCGATTCGCCTGGCCACTGCTGGAGTGGGAGCACCCAGCCAGCAGTGGCCACCAAGGATGAATCCTTCCTGTGCTTCCTGGGACGCTCTCATCCTGCCTCCCACCCTCAGGCCCTCTCCTGCAGAGCAGTTTCCCCAGCAAAGCTGGAGCTGCGGATGGTGTGGGTGGAGGTAGTGTGGTGCAGTGGCGGGCAGGGGAACCTGGTCAGACCCTCAGAGGAGTGGGTAGGGGTAGGAGGTGCTCACTGTGCTTTGCCGCTGCATGGTGGGTTTCTCAGACAGCAGTAGAAATGGTGATCACCAGCCAAGCCCATCTCACTCCTCTGGAGCTCCCAGGGCTGTCCTCACTTCCGGAGAGACACAAATCTTCCCATACAAGCTGTGAGCTTCAGCCTTGCACCTCCAGGCATGGCCCTGCGCCTGCTGTGCACCCGTTTGTCACCTTGGAGACAAAAACGAGCCAAAATCGTTTATCTCTGTTCTGTCCTGTGGCTCTCCCTGCTGGGAGGCTTTCCTCACCTCTGATATTTAAAAAAAAGTATGGTGCTCGCTTGAATTTGCTTTCTGATGCCCGTACTGAGTTTGTAAGCTGGTCACATCTAACCAGTTACCACAAAATTGATTCTGGAGCCTTCTGTTTAGAAACCTGCAAGGTACATCCCAGGCAATCACGCTATCTCCATCAGGCACTGAATGAACCAGTCAATAATCACCATCGCAAAGGGTGCAGAGGTCTTTCCTATTACCCTTGATATTTTTTATGAGCATCTCTACATAGGGAATAGGTGTATGGATGGGCAGGTGGAATATAGATGGTTGCTATGCATCTGTATACATGCAGAATATGTGTGTGTGTATGTGCAGAGATAGAACTAGGTACATATATACGCACCGTTGTGTTCCTTGCAGCTCCCTCTTTTGCTTTGTGGATATGTCATTCATGATTTTGAACCAGCCTTAGCTAAACCTTTACTGCTTCTGTCCCAAGCCTTGTTGTGAAGATAACCACAAACACCATGACACTCGCCCTGGTAGCTGTCTGGCCCAGAATAAACACAGCTGCATTCTTCTAAAGTGCCAAAGAATTTCTGAATGTGCAGCCGGCAATGTATGATGAGTAGAACTTTGCAGACAGGAAAGATTTACTACATTACAACATGTTCCGTTAGAGTGTCCTCACTTCACCAGTAGGGAAACTGAGGCACCAGGGCTGGAAAAGTCTTGGTGCTGGCTGTCAGCAGTGCTGTGAGAGAACCAAGGCTTTGAATCTCGATGAGCATGTCAGCTCATCTCAGTGTGCCCCGGGGATCCCTTCTGGCCCTTCAAGGACCCACCGTTTAATGCAACCACAGCTGAATTGCTTGTCCCTGCTCACAGGATCCTCACTGACACTTACTTGCATAAAGGAGAAGGAAAAGCTATGTCTATTTGCCATTTGATATGATCCGTTCCCTTTTGGTGGGTATTGCGCATAGCTGGGTGTGCACAAGGATGTGTTGGCTCTCACAGTTCACCGCTGTGTGCCACATCCTCCTCACCCACTCAAGGACCCAGCATGCAAACACAGTACAGGGAAGGGATGGAGATACATGCTCAGGGCTACTTCTGCATCCCAAGAGATTAAAACTGATTTTGCTGGGCTGTTTTCATGGGCCTCTGCTCTCCCTGACTTTTCCCTGCATCATCCCGTGTTCTGCAGGAAGCTGAAGGTGACATGAGCAGGACAGGTAGGGTTTGGTACTGCCCTGTGCCCACGGGTCAGGTGTGCTCTGTATCTGAGGGACATCACTTCATCATTGCTGATTAGAGCTCACCGGTTTGTTCTGGTGTGGGTGACTGCATTTCTGCTTTGCCTTCCTGGCCACCCTATGGATCCCATGGCTCCTGTTGACCTCTGGCTGCTGGGGATGTTGTTTTTTATCAGTGATGCTGATCTGCCAGTCCTCCAACCCCGTTAGTTTGTCTTGGTCCCATCCTCTTTCCCTCCCGCTGCAGGCACAGACAGAGCTGCTCTGCATCAGGATGTTGAGATGGGGTGGGGTGGGATGTTTTGAGGATGTTCTGGGATCTTGTGTCAGCAGCCATCACCAGTTCTGGAATGTCGCAGCAGCAAGGGGAAGGTGTCTGATGTTGCTTTGGTACCTAAGCCCTAGCAGATGCTGTATCTCCATTAGACCTTTCCCCATGTCAGAGGTAACCCCATGCTGCTGTGGTGGGGAAGGGGTGGTGAGTGCGCAGAGATGCAGCCCCTATCCCATCGCAAGGTGGGGAGAGCCCATCTGCAGCTGCGGCATGGGCTCCCGCTCCCTGAGCCCACTCACCATCAGTGCCTTCTCACGCAGCTGTTTGTCATGGGAATGGATCATGGTCTCCAGCAGCTCTGGCCACCCCATCACCTCCTTGAATACCCTTTGGAGTAGCAGCCTGAGCTAGCGAGGGTCTGTGCTGGCAGGGTGAGTGGAGATCTCCATCAGCAGCTGACAAGCATCGCAGAGAGGACACAGCCACCGTGGGTGGGCGCACTGCTCAAGAGCTGAAACCCGTCTGTCTGGTGGGTACGGCAGCTATGGAAAACACATCGTAAGTGGCAACACCAGATACAATTGCATTGAGATGGCAGAGGTCCGGAGGAATCCTGATGGGCTGCCGATAGTTGGTTGAAACAAATTGCCCAGTGCTGTGATACCTCAGCTCCCAATAACAGAGGGCAAATGGCCTTCCAGGGAGAGATATAGATTTTCCTTTGAGATATGGAAAGAGAAATAAATTAAATTATGTTTGAACATAGGGTTCTCCCTCTCTCTCTGTTTAAGAAAAAGAAGAGGAGAGAGAAAGAAGGAAGGGAAATGGGAGGGGGGAAAGGAAAGAGACAGAAAATAAGCTTCAGCAGGCATTTGCAATTTAATTGATATTTGGTGGCAGGAAGCCATTCAGTATAAGTAAATTGACGTTATAAGATAAAAATAATCGCTTAATGGGATGCCTTCCCCCACGGCTGCAGCAGGCCAAATAAATACGGCGTTGTGCGTCGAAGCAGCGTGGTGGCCGTTCCTGGGCACAGCCTGCTCCACCGCGCTGGCGGCGCTCGGCACGGGCTGCGGATCATTTTTATGGCATCTGTCTCCGCTCCCCGAGAGCAGGCAATGAGGGGTTGCACATTGATTGCCGCTCCAGCCAACGGTGGCTGGGGGAGAGACCATAATTAATGGCTTTATTTGCTGGAGCGCCGCTGAGAACAATTGAGTGTGTTATGGTAACGACTGGTGCCCGCGTTCTGATGGCATGGGGATGTGCTGGAGTAGCCCACGGGTGCAGGGTGCAATTGTGGAGGGGAGCCAGTGGTGCTCAAGGGGCTCAGCCAATGTGGGGATGATGCCAGGCACAAGGTGTGAGTGACACGCTCCCAGTTCATCCCAGCAGTGGTGATGAAGAAGACTCTGGGGTCATTAGTCTGCCTGCAGAGCTGCCATGCTGTCTTTGGAAAGAGGGAAGGCAGTGATGGCTGCTGGTAAAGGGACCCATCGTCTCATCCCACGTGGAGTAACAGCTGTGCTACCCAACACCCAGCTTCGCAGCCACCCCAGGATGCTGCCCTCCAGCTTGTGGTGCAAGGATTGCAGTTATCTTTGCACATCACAATCTCTTCTTTCTTTTCTTTTCTTTTCTTTTCTTTTCTTTTCTTTTCTTTTCTTTTCTTTTCTTTTCTTTTCTTTTCTTTTCTTTTCTTTTCTTTTCTTTTCTTTTCTTTTCTTTTCTTTTCTTTTCTTTTCTTTTCTTTTCTTTTCTTTTCTTTTCTTTTCTTTTCTTTTCTTTTCTTTTCTTTTCTTTTCTTTTCCTTTTCTTTTCTTTTCTTTTCTTTCTCTCTTTCTCCCTTTCTCTTTCCTTCTTTCCTTTCCAGTTGTTGTTGTGAACCATGCATAGTTTTGTCTTGTTGGCAAGGAGTTCCGCTGGGATGTGAGAAGACGGACATTATTTTGCAGATCACTCCTTGTGAAGAACCTCTCGCTACGTGTCAGCAGTTATGTATATATGCATGTACATGTAAGGCAGCAGAAATCTCAAGCTGAAAGAGAGGAGATAGAGATGAGATCTTAGGAAGAAATATTTTCCTGTGAGAGTGGTGAAGACCAGATGAGGTCTCACAAGAGAGGAATAGAGGGACAGAATCACTTCCCTCAACCTGCTGGCCACGCTTATTTTGATGCAGCCCAGGACACGGTTGTCCTTCAGGGCTGTGAGCACACATTGCTGGCTCATGTCAAGCTTCTCATCAACCAGCACCTCCAAGTCCTTCTCTGCAGGGCTGCTTTCAATCACATCATCTCCCACTGTGTACTGAAAATGGGGAAATTTGCCTAAGAAACTGTATTATTTGTTTTGCAAAGCATTTTGTACAAGAACTGCAGTGAAGCATAATCACTGCTGACACAGGTTGTAGGAAAATTCAGAGAGTTTGCTTATACCCAAGACCATGGTTTTTAAATTCCTGTTCTGTTGCCCTGGTCATGTAGAAGGGCTGTCCAGTCTCTTGGGTTTCACACATTTGCACTAGCAATGAGAAAATACCCCAGAACACATCCTGTGCCCCACGTGATGCGCTGTGCTGCAAGCATGGATACAATGCAGGGAACTGTAAGAAAGACTGACACACTCAGGAGGGACCCACCTGGGCCAGAGGATGCTCCCAGAACTGGACTGTGTGGTGGGCACTGGGGGCTGGTGCCTGGGCTTAGTCAGATGTAAGGACCAGAGGCTTATTTACTTTCTAATGCTTCTTCATGTGTGCACATAGATAGATACAGATCTATAGGTAGGCAATAGGATGAGAAGAAATGGTATCAGGTTGTGTCAGGGAGGTTTATATTGGGTATTAGGAAAAATTCCTTTTTGGAAAGAGTTGCCAAGTACTGGCAGAGGCTGGCCAGGACAGTGGTGGAGTCCTCATCTTTCGAGCTGTTTGGATATGGTGCTTAGGGGCATGGTTCAGTGGTGGGGTTGACAGTGTGAGGTTTATGGTTGGACTCGATGATCTTAAAGGCCTTTTCCGACCTTGCTGATTCTGTGATATATAAGGTAGTTGCTTTATATCTAAACACTGAAATGATTTTGAACTGGAAAGCAAAAAAAATTGTGTTTCGAAGTCTCAGGATGGGCTTTCTTTGCACACTCGGGATTTTCCCTGGTAAGGGCTTTGTGTCATGCAGTTCTTCAGAACTTGGGTTGTTCACGTTGAACACGTTGGGTGTTCACTCTCATACCACTGCTGATGCATGGAAGGTGCTGGTTTGCCAGCAGCAGGAGAGCTTCCAGAAGAGGGCTACGAAGTTGGGGAAGGCTTTAGAGGGGAGCCATGTGAAGAATGGGTGAAATCCCAGGGTCTGTTCAGCCTGGATAAGAGAAGGGTGAGGGGAGACCTCATCATGGCTACAGCTTTCTCACGGGGAAGAGGAGGAGCAGGCGCTGAGCTCTTCTCCCTGGACCCAAGGATATGGCAGGAAGATGCCAGGGGAGGGTTAGGTTGGATATTAGGAGAAGATTCTTCCCCCAGAGGGTGATAGAGCACTGGAACAGCCCCCAGGAAAGCAGTCACCAAGCCTGACAATATTCCAAAAGCATTTGGATGTCACCCTGAGCCCCATAATGTGAATGTTTGGGGTGTCCTCTGCTAGGATAGGAGTTGGACTTGATGAGCCTTGTGTGTCCCTTGCAAGTCAGGACATTCTGTGAGTTTAGGATTCTTTGATCCAGCAGTCTTCAAAAATGATTTTCCAAGCTTTAGCCATATATATATTTATATATAAAAATATATTTTTATATAAAATATAAAAATCTGTATAAGTATGTATTTATATATATAAAATATAAAAATCTATGTAAGCATATATTTTTATATATAAATATAATTTTTGTTCCCTCTTGTTCCCCCCACTGGAGGAGTTATCCCATTAAAAGGGAATGGAGTAAGTGAGTTTGGGAACACTGGTGCTGACATGAGCGGCAGGGTAGTCTCAGCCCCTGATGTGGCTGTGCTGCTGCCAGCACGTTTGTCTCAAGCGAGGCTGCAAGAAGAGGCTCGCCTGCCTGAGAAATCATTGGCATGATTCTCGCGATGCAATCAAAAAAGTGACCCTCAGCCTCCCTGTGAATGAAAGCAGGATTCGAAATAGCAGGAGTGCAGGCACTGAGAGTCTTCCACTCTTGCTTAATAAGGGCATCCATGTGATAAGCGCGGCGTCGAGGGAGTTGTACTGTAGATTGCTGAGTTTACTGCAGGATAAATAATTAATGTTTAGATGACACTAATTAATTACATTAATTAGCAAAGAGCTACACTGTTTTGCCTTAAAAGTAAAATCCTGGCTGATTAATTTTGTTCTGTGTCCAATGTGTCAGAACATTTAAGGCAGAACAATAAGATACAAACATATACAGGGAGAAATCGTTGTCTTTGGGTCACCACTGCCTCTTTGTGCTCTTTGGTTCTGCAGCTTTAGCAAAGCCTGGAGTGTGGAAGCATGAATGCATTCAGAAGGCCAAAACAGTGATAATAAAAAAAAAAACACATGAGGTTTAGCTGCCTCTGCAGTGAAGCCACATGATGTGACAACTTTTCGTGCCCTTGCAAATCCTCTGAGCACCTCTCCCTGGTCCCACCAGCTGCACCACTGTGCTGTACGTGGACCCTCCCAGCTGTAGCTGGGCTATGCAGGGCGAGAGCAGGTCCCCGTGTCTGCTGGGGACTAACAGGGACTGAAGACACAGCAGCCTCCAAAAGACAAGCAAGTGCTGATGCTGTGCTGAAAGGGTCTCCTGACACACACTGGAGGTTGCAGGCGGCTCCCTGTGTGCCCTCTCCTCCTGCTCTTCCTCAGTGCAAAATTAGGTGGGGCTCAGAAATGGTCACAGCTGAATTTCTTAGAATCAGGGATTCAGGAAATCATTGAGGTTGGAAAAGCCTTCTTGGCTCATCCAGTCTCACTGTCAGCCCAGCACCCTCATGCCTACTAAGCCATGTTCTGAAGAACCACGTCTGCACGTCTTTTCAGCCCTACCAGGGGTGGGTGCTCCCTCACTGTCTCGGGCAGCCTCTGCCAGGGCTTCACCACTGTCAGTAAAGAAATTTTTCCCAATATCCAGTCTAAATCTCCCCTGTGTGAGACCTTTCCTATGTGAGACCTGTCCCCCTTCAACTGGTGTGGTGCTGTGAGAGTAAAGGAGGGTGATGGCAGCTGCTGAAGGCTGCATGTTGCTGCCTCTACCACGCATCCTCTACCACGCGAATCATTCCCATTCATGCCAGTGCTGAGACCTGTGGGTGCTGGTGTGCAGGGTTTAGCTCCACTAACCCTCCTCCTCTGCAGTGTTTCCCATGTGGGTGGACCGCATCTTCCAAATCACACTAATGGGAGCTGGAGTGGTGGCATCAGGGCTTCTGGAGGAGGGTGCTGGGGCTGGGGCTGCCAGAGGCTTCCCTGCACAGTAGGGGTTTTACCCGTGAGGACGTCCTGTGGGCATTGTTTCCCTGGGCATCCGTGGGAGACCTCCCTGGCTCTGGGAGCTACTGGAATGTACTGCATGCACCATGGTGGCGAGTGGCCTCGGAGGAACCTCACCACCCACACCTGGTCGCCTCACCACTCACTCATCTCGCTCCCATCTCTGACTGCTGGCAGCAGGCATCTTCAGTGGGATCCAGAAACCACAGTGGCATCTCTCCTTCAGGATCTGGTTTGATGGACCTGTTCCATCATCCACATCTCCCCTTGGAATATGACAGAGCATGGGGAAATGTTGTACTCTGCTGGCATTGCTGAGTCAAGCTGATGGATGCTACACAACCATCAGTAGCAGTAGCATGCCCAGCAGTGTCCACATCCTGGCCTCTGTGCGGAGTGGAGGACTCTGGGTAGGGGTGCTTGCAGTCAGTGTGGGACAGCGGATGTGCATTCAGGCAGACAGAAGGGGCATCTGAAGGGAGATGGATGCACAGATGCAACTCCTGGATGTAAAAAGTAAATGGAAGTTTTTGAGGTGTAGAAGTCTGCATTACACAGCTGTGGAGGATCTTTAAAAGTTAATTTTGCCTGACTAATGCATGTGGATAAAATGCATAAAAGTACTGTTAAACTTGCACTTTGTGTAACTTGTAAAAATCTATAGGTGCACATGGTATTTTATCTTATAACAGTGTTTTATTCCTGTGTTTTGCATGAGGTGTGCAAGCCGTTCTGCCAAATTCAGTTGAGATGTTTCTGTCTTCGCTGTAAGCACGAGCATTTACAGGTCTGAAACTACAGTTCTTGGCTTCATAAATTGAGGCTTTATTTAGCTTATGTACAAGAAAAATCACAGTTATTAACAGCTTTTTGTGAGTGGTGTTTGTGAATAATTGGGTAGAGAGTGGACTGACACCTTCGCTTGTCGGATGTAGCTCAGCATCCATCTGCAGATTGGAGCCATGTGCTGGTGGAGTGAGATGCATCCTCCACAGCCTTCACATCCCTCTCTTTTGCATGTAGTAAATCCAGCCTTGTCGCGGGTTGGTGACAGTGTTTGAACATTTTGGTAGGAATTTGTATTTTAGGAGGAGCGGTGTTGCTGCTTGGGAGTCCCCTGCTTCTCTTAGGAGCTTTGCCGTGGTCTTTGGCAGGACAATGGAAGAGGTCTGCCAGTGCTCACGCTGCTGGGATGCAGCAGAGCTCTTGGCGCTGCTCTATTCAGCTCATGGGGTGGATGGAATGTGGGTGAGCTCTTCACCGCCTTCGTTTTCTCTGGGTAAGTTTCTCAGACAGCACTTTGCGACTTATTCAAGCTGTTTGGTGGAAATTCCACTTTGCTGTTTTAAGCTTTCATGGAAAGATCAGTTTCGACTGATGGCAATGAATAGCCCGTATTTTATAGAACCATGGAATCACAGAATGATTTGGGTTGGAAGGGACCTCAAAATCCTTCCAGTTCCACCCTCTGCCATGGGCAGGGACATCTCCCACTGAATCGGGGCTCCAAGCCCCATCCAGCCTGGCCTTGAACAACTCCAGGGATGGGGCAGCCACCACTTCTTTGGGCAACCTGGGCCAGGGCCTCCCCACCCTCATAGGAAAAAATTTCTCCGTAACATCTCACCTAAAAAAAAATATCTAAAAAAACCCCATCTAATTTTGTCTCACCAGCTGTAAGTTCCTGGGGAGTGCAGAAGGTTGGCAGCCTCTATTGGGTTCATGGAGGCGGTAGCTGTGGCAGGGTGAGCAATGCCACCTGCTCGTGGCATGCGAACTTCCCACTGGTTCCCTTAGATACGTTTTCTGCTCCAGTATCTGCTGCATTCCCGTGGGGATAATGAATGCCCCAGAGTTATTGTACCGAAGGGTCACTCCTCTTTATGCAGACCTCATTGGGCTGCATTTGCATGTCCTGCCACCACTTTTCCTTTGGCTGTCAGGTTTTGTTCTCCCAGTATTTTTCAGAGCTGTAAATTTGGTCCCTGTCAGTTGTAACCAGACGCCAGTTTGGCATTTTGGAAGCGCAATTCCACCCTCATCCTGTGCAGCTTGTGTTGCCCAAGTGTTCCTACAAATGACATTTTGAAAGAAATGATGGAAGGATGTATTGTGGCATGGTATGGAAGTAAGTATGAACCATGATAAATTGCTCCAACAGGCTTCTAAAGCCATTTAAAAACACACTTTGAGCTGAGGGTGCATCAAATAAAGCGAACACCTCCACGGCTTGCTGCTGAATGCAGCTTATGAAAATGGATTAGAAAAAAAAAACAGTCTCTCACAGTTGTTTATTAGTAAACTTGTCTTGACTTATTGAGTTGTTATGGAAAGAGTTACTGGAGTTAAATGTCCCCATAAATGTCATAGGTGTTCTAGAGATCTGAGCCCATTCCCATGTTATGCTGCAGCCGGACGAGGGGTCCTGCTGTCTGGGGTCTCATCCAGGCGTCCACTCTCTCTGTGTCCCTGGGGGTGACGAAGGGATCCCACATGCCTACTGTGTGCGAGGTGGGCTTGGGACACCTGCTCTGTCCTGCTCAGCCTCTTGCTTTTAACCTTGTCTCTGCACTTTTGAGTTCCCCACTGAGGGGGAGAGCTGCCATTGACGTAGTTTTTGCTGTTTTTTAAATACAAAAGCACATCGTAAGAGCAATCTCAAACCCATGGCACTTCCACCAGTCCCTCAGTCTTCCATCCTCAGATGACCTCTGCCATGTGGGCATGGCTGTGGCTTCTTGAGGGTGGTGTCTGCAGGCTATTGGCTTGCAGGCTTGGGATGGTCTGGACCATAACTGGACCTGGACAGGCTGGAAAGGTGGGCCTGTGTGAACCTGATGAAGTTCAACAAGGCCAAGTGCACAGTCCTGCACCTAGGTCAGAGCAGTCCCAAGCACAAATACAGGCTAAGTGGAGAATGGATTGGGAGAAGCCCTGAGGAGAAGGACTTGGCATGCTGATGGATGAGAAGCTCAACAGGAGCCAGCAACATGCACTCACAACCCAGAAACCACCAGTGTCCTGGGCTGCATCCAGAGCAGTGGGACCAGCAGAGTGGGGGAGGGGATTCTGCCCCTCTGCTCTGCTCCGGTGAGACCCCACTTTGAGTCCTGTGTCCAGTTCTGGAGTACTCAGGACAGGAAGGACATAGACCTGTTGGAACAGGACCAGAGGAGGCCATGGAGATGATCCAAGGGTGAAGCACCTCTGCTGTGAGGACAGGCTGAGAGAGTTGTTTTTTTTCAGCCCAGAGAACAGAAGGCTGTGGGGAGACCTTAGAGGAGCTTGCAGTACTGAAAGGGGCTCCAGTAAAGCTGGAGAGGGGCTCTTGACCAGGGACTGCAGGGAGAGGATGATGGGGAATTTCTTTAATTTGGAAGGGAGAAGATTGAGATGAGAACTTAGGAAGAGATGTTCTCCTGTGAGGATGATGAGGCCCTGGCCCAGGTTGCCCGGAGAAGTGGTGGCTGCCCATCCCTGGAGTTGTTCAAGGGCAGGCTGGATGGGGCTTTGAGCCCCTGATCCGGTGGGTTGTGTCCCTGCCCATGGCAGGGGTTGGAACTGGGTGGGTTTTGTGGTCCATTCCAACCTAAACCATTCCATGGCTCTAGAATTCCATGATTCTGTGGCATCCTATACTTCCCAGCAGACTGCCGTATCCCATGTGCTGACATCCACACCAGGGTGGGCACTCTGTGATGAGCTCTGCCTCTGCTCCAGAGCATTGCAGAGGAAGGTCCAGAGATTCCCAGGACACTTGACTGCCCTCTGCCTCCGCAGACCTCACTGGAGCTGCCGGGCAGCAGAGCAAACCAGACCTCCGTGGGGTGTGCTAAGCTGTTGGAAAACCCATCAGCCCACTGGCACTGTCAGCCTGGCCGTAGATGCCACAGTGGGCATTGGTGACGGAGCTGCATCATATGCATGTGAATCCTGTGGCATGAGCAAAGGGTGTCCTGGTGACACAGGGGCACGAGCTGTGTGGCTTCACTCAGTGGCACTGTTTGCACAAGGGTTTGTTTGGATCCATAGGCTGTCAGGTTCATGAGCATCAGGGCCGACAAGGTCCCACCACGCCTCAGCTGACCGCTCCCGTCAGGAAATGTCTCAATTCAGCAGAACGACTTGGGCACAAAATGCAAAACACAGCGAGGAAACACTGATATAAAATAAAATACTGTATGCACCTATGGATTTTTACAAGTTACTTAGAGGGCAAATCTAACACTCAGCTTGCTCCACTTCCCACAGGGATGGAGCTGCAGGGCTCTCCTAGCACAAACTAGGAGAGATGTAAAATGATTTCTGTGTGGCTACTGTGGGATTAAAATGGCTCTAGGAGGATATGAGCAGTAATCCCATGGAGAATCTGTCCTGTTAAATAAAACCTCTTTTTTTTGGTGATGGCTGTAACCTGTGGTTATAGCTCTGAGCCTGGTTGTTCAGATCAGCAGCCGTGGAGTTGCACCCTGGATGTGCAGCAATGATGTGGAGTGGCACCTCATGAGCATACAGGCGCGACTCCGGCACATACATTTTGTGAGTCTGCGGCACAGCTCCAGCTCGTACATCAGGGAGGACCTCCAGCTGTCCTGGTGAGCAGAGACAAATGTTCTCACTGTAGAGGGGAGCTCCATCACTTCTCAGCAGAATACTAGAGGTGGCTGGCTGATGATAAACGCTCTAATCGCTGTGCTGCTGAGCATTTTAGGAAGAGCAACAGTGACGGGCCAGCAATGCGGCTCAGATACTTACACCTTGCTTCTTATATTTCACGGAGCCAGTGTGAACACAGCACTGGGTGTGTGGGCACCAGGCAGCCACCTGCCAGATGGCCTCTGCACAGCAGCCAGGTGCTGCTGGGAGTGGTGCAGGATCACTGCTGGGAGACAGGGAGATGCTGTGCAGTTTGCAAGACCATACCTAGGTTGAAGGCTCCTTGCCAAGAGCCAAGGATGTCCTCTTACTGCTGGCTTGGGGTGAGGGAAGCTGGAGCCATGGTGGGAGCAGATCCCAAATGGCTCCGGCAGCAGTGTGACCGTGAAGGAGCAAAGAGCAGGATGGAGGGGAGACTGGAGGCAATGTCCATACATACCAACAGCGTGCACAGAGGCCACTTTGCAGCTTGCGCTGTACCTGAGATGTGCCACAAAACCCAGTATTTTACCTGCTCATCCACTTTGGGGGTGATATGGGGTGGGATGTGGCAAATGCTGACCAGAGGGCGTGGGGCTTAGCCCACTTGGGTTCATCATGTCCTTACACCCATCCTGACTGCAGAATTGATGAAACAGCTGCAAGAACACAATGCAAAGGTGGGAGTGTTGGGCAACCCTCCCCCTTGTTCCCCCTGAGTTTTTCCAAGCCTGAAGGCAGGACAATGTGCTGACGGTGGCGGATGCTGGTCTCTGTGTCTCCAGGAGAAGCAGAGCTGGTCCAAGTGTATCTAACAGGTCAAGCCTTGAAATGAAGAAGCAATAAGCCACTGAAATGGTACTATCACCGAAACATGATTGATCAATTGAATTCTATCAGAGACAGTGGGCAGTGAGATTAACTCAGGCCTGATGGGTTCAATGAGTTAAAGCATGATGTTCATTTCAGCTTCATTTCACCAGTCTTTGCTTGTGAAATTGGTCAATCAATAGAGGTTGAAGATCATATATATATATATTGGTGACCATCTTATGGGGAATATAATCTAGCGTAGTCAGCTCCTGACTCCGGCTGCCTTCAGTGGGTAATGGAGACAGAGCAGAGACTCTATCAGTGCCATCGAAATGGCCTGATATCTTCTCCAAATGAAAAGTATTTTTGGATCTCTGATGATTTATCTTTTTTTCCCCCCTCTTTCTCACTTTGATCTACAGCAAAGCCCATACCCATCTTCATGAAATATAGTGATCTCTCTTGAAAATATTTGCGCGATGATCAGCTTTATACACTTCAAAATATAAAGCTTCTTTTTACTGATACCGTCCTTTGCAGAAATAAATAACAAGGCTTAGAAAACTCAAATAGTGTAAATGCAAAGATCTCTCACCACGTATGTGGTTCTGAATCTAACGCTGCGCTGGGAAGAGCTGAAGCTGTTGGCTGCCAAATGCACACGATCCCAAGAAGCCGGCATGAAAATTCAGTCTATGTTTTAAACAAAGCCTTCCAAATGGTAATTAAACAAAGTCTTTATCTTCTCTGGACTAATTTACAGGCATGCTACAAGGAAACAAATCACCTTTTTGCCTCCTGGTAATATTTCATTTGCTTCATAATGTTTTAAATGTGGTGAATAACATCCTTCCTAATTAGCCTGCATTTCCCTATAAGGTGGAGTAATTAGGTATGATACCAGGTAATGAAGTTGGACAGTAC
The DNA here is from genome assembly GCF_017976375.1 of Cuculus canorus. Classification (NCBI taxonomy): domain Eukaryota; kingdom Metazoa; phylum Chordata; class Aves; order Cuculiformes; family Cuculidae; genus Cuculus; species Cuculus canorus. Next base: position 55,847,338 of record NC_071441.1, read on the forward strand.
AAATTAGAGACAGAAACCATGTCCTTTATGAAAATGGACTGTTCATGTTACCAGCTATTTACTTCCTTGATTAACCCTATAAAACCACAGTGTTTGAAAAAGGAAAACAACCTGAAGGCCTGAAGATTCTCTTTTCTGCAGAAGAGCATCGCATCAGGCAGATGTGCTGTGGAAACGTGCACTTGATGGCACACCATTATTATTAATAACACTAAATTTCAACCAGAAATATTATTGAAGTTGAGTTTGTGAATGGCAGCGATTTCTCAGCTGCCATCATCTGGCTGAGGTTCTATCATGGAGCTCCACTCACACAGACCAGGGCCAGGTGAGTCCTGAGTTGTTTTGCAGTGGCATTTTGTAGTGCAGTGATTGAATCTTACTAGTGTCTCTTTCTGAGTGAAAAAAGATAACGTGGGGCCAATCTGTTTCTTTTTTCTAAGCTTCAGGGCTTTGAAACATGCTCTAGTGTTTTATAAAGACAGGATCTAGGGTCATTTGTTCTGTTATTTTGGCCCATACTCTCAGAAATGTATAAGCAGACATGTTTTTTTAACTCACATTAAATCAAGTGAGTTACTTGGTGAATATTGCTAAAAATCTGTTTTAGGTATATTTAGCAATTTCAGATATTCTCTTGCTGTTTCAGAAAATGCCATGGATAGGTATTTAACTGTAAAAGTAAGTTAAAAACTACGATGTCACAATTTATGAAATTCTTCAAGCTGATCTTGCCATTTCTTTAGGTTCCCAGAAAATACTTCGCTCTTAATTAACACAGATGTTGTATTTCTGGGGGCAGCCATGCCGCTTAGGCAGCTTTTGTTGGCCGGACTGTGCGTAGCACCTCTTCTCAGAGGTGGGACTGCTCTATGCCTGACTCTGCACACTGCTCAGACTCGGGTCAGCTCTAGGAAATCTTTTCTTTTCTGTAGTGTTACCACATTCAGCTGACCGAGTTAGGATGGTTTCTTTAGAATCATAGAATCATTAAATGGATTGAGTAGGAACAGACCTTAAAGATCATCCTGTTCCACTCCCTGCCGTGGGTGGGGACACCTCCCACTGGATCAGCCCCATCCAAGCTGGCCTTGAACCCCTCCAGTGATGGGGCAGCCACCACTGCTCTGGGCAACCTGGGCCAGGGCCTCACCACCCTCATTGTAAAGAATTTCCTCTTTATGTCCAGTCTAAATCTTTCCCCTTCCAATTTAAAGCCATTGCCCCTCATCACTTCAGATCCTGGAAAAAGCCCCTCCTCAGTTTTCCTGAAGCCCCCACCAGGTATTGGAATCTGCTCTAAGGTCTCCTTGGAGCCTTCTCATCTCCAGGCTGAACAATGCCGATTCTCTCAGCCTTTCCTTGTGTGGGAGGTACTCCAGCCCTCGCATCATCTTTGTAGCCCCCTCTGGACCCATTCCAACAGTTCCGGGTTCTTATGTTGGGGATTCCAGAACTGGACACAGGACTCCAGGTGGTATCTCAGAAGAGTGGAGCAGAGGGGCAGAATCCCCTCCCTCGACCTGCTGGCTATGCTTCTTTTGATGCAGCCCAGGACACAGTTGGCCTTCTGGGCTATGCGCGTGCATTACAAGCTCATGTTGAGCTTCTCACCAATAAGCATCAAGCTTCTCATCAATCATCAGGCTTGCCTGTCTTAAGTTTTGAAACCACTGGTTGCTTTTCTGGGTAGGATGCAAACAGAGAAGGAGTTGTCTGAGCGATTCAGAGTGGGGAGTATTTGCTTTCCCCTAGCAAGTGCTTGCCGATAAATTGGGAACAAGGGAAGTGTCACTGGGACTGTCCATGCAGCAGTGTAACAACGTGGCAGGTCCTCTAGATGCAAAGTGCAAGCTGGATGATGCATGAAGCTGTGAGCACCTGCAAGATGACGAATTGATGTCCAGAGTGGGGCTGGATACCTGGGAGAGACTTTCATCAGATGGGAAGTCAGCTGGAGAAGGTCCAGTATGTGGTGGAGCTCGCTGACAGCAGAGCAGGAGGCATGGAGTCTCCTCTGGGTTTGGGCGCAGGAGCTTCTGGTGCCTCTGGCCCTGTGCTGGGAGGGAAGCACATCATTTCCAAGGTAGTTCGGAAAGTTGTGATCTAACAGCACTGTCTTGTCCCATCTCTGTAACCTGCTAGAGACAAGGGGTGAAATGTGTCTGAGAGGAATGACCTCTTTTGTGTTAACGGGAGTATTGTATCTGTGCTCTTCATTAGCATTTCTGGAAAGATGCCATTGGACTGGGAACTAATTGTGTTGCAGAGTAGGTAGGTACACACGTAGTGCTACTGTCAACAAAACATAACCCTCCTAGGTGGGTGCATTGATTATATGAAAAATGTTTTTACTACTCCCTGGAGCCTATTTATAACACAAAGTGTTTCAAACCTGCCAACAGTATTTTAATTATTGAAGATATTCTAGTGTATTCAAACAATGCATAATGCTAATGGTAATTATCTCACATTTATATAAAGTCTAACAGCCAAACATATCCCAAAGACCTTCCTGAACTTTCAGGTGCCATGTGCAGTGCGTAGAAAGTCCTTTACTTGTGCTGTGAAATGCAGCACTTTCTTGCCATTAGTCTGAGTTTGAGAAGCAAAGCGCAACAGAACGAGCTATCCCTTCATTCACGGGGTATGCAGTGATAATGGGGGTGAGTCAGGTTTCATAGAATCCCTAGGTTGGACAAGACCTCAGAGGTCATTAATTCCAACCGTACCTGTCCACTACTAAATCATATCTCTAAGTACTGCATCTACTTGTCTTTTAAACCTCCAGGGATGGGGACTGCACCACCTCCCTGGGCAGCCTCTGTCAGTGCTTGAGAACCCTGTCTGTGAAGAAGTTTTTCCTAATGTGCAGTCTGAACCTCCCCTGGTGCAGCTTGAGTTTTGAGAGGTTCCCAGGCTCCTCTCACGTTAGTGCTGGATCCTCTGGGCAGTGACAGCCATCCTGGTGGTTTCAGCCCTGTCCTGTTCCTGCCGAGATCCCTCCCTGACCATGCACCCTACATGCATTGTTCTTCCACCTCAGTGCAGTGTGGCTGCACTGGGAGGCACATCTTGGAGGCCAATCTCATCTCAGATCCCTGGGACGGCACATGGAAACTGTGGCAAACAGAGAGGTGTGGATGGTAAGGGGAGGCAGCCCTCACTGGTGCCTACTGATGGGTTTCCAGCACCACTCCAAATCCTGAAGCTGAGACCAGACCCCTTCAGAGCCCCACAGCCATCTACATGTGGTATCATCCCCTGCTGTAGTGCCCAGCACTGTGTGGTAAGGCACCTCGTCTGTTGGAGCTCCCAGGTCTCTGGGATGGGATTTGCCTGCACATTTCCATTACAGAGCATGAGATCCTCCTCTTCCTCTTTGTCGTGTTTCTTGGGATGCTTTGGTGGCAGTTGCCCAGGGTGCTCCTGGCCTTGCTGCCCCTGGGGGGAATGGCAGCTGGGGATGGACATGGCTGAGCTAGCACGGTGGGCACTTGTGGGTGTCTCTGTCCATGCCAAACCCAAGCCGCCCCTCTGGATGCGGTTTCAATAAGGGATGGGAGATGATGTGATTGAGAGCAGCCCCGAGGAGAAGGGTGTGAGGTGTTGGTGGACAAAAAGCTAGATGTGAGTCAACACTGTGCACTCGCAGAGTAGAAAGCCAGCCTGGGCTGCATCCAAAGCAGTGGGACCAGCAGGGCCAGGGAGGGGATTCTGCCCCTCTGCTCTGCTCTGGTGAAAGCCCATCTGGAGCCCTGCATTCAGTTCTGGAGTCCTCAGCACAGGAAGGACATGGAACTGTTGGAGCAAGTCCAGAGGAGGCCACCAAGATGATGTGAGGACTGGAGCCCCTCCTGTGCGAGGACAGGCTGAGACAGTTGGAGTTGTTCAGCTGGAGGAGAAAAGGCTCCAAGGAGACCATAGAACAGCTTCCAGGACCTGAAGGGGGCTCAGGGAAAGCTGTGGAGGGACTTTTCGCAAAGGCATGGAGTGGTAAGATGAAGGGGAATGGCTTTAAATTGGAAAGGGGCAGATTTAAGTGAGACATAAGAAGGAAATTCTTCTCACTGACGGTGGTGAGGCCCTGGCCCAGGTTGCCCAGAGAAGCTGTAGAAGCCCCGTCCCTGGAGGTGTTCAAGGCCAAGTTGGGTGGGGCTTTGAGCCCCTAATCCAGTGGGAGGTTTCTCTGCTCATGGCAGAGTTTGGAACTGGGTAACCTTTAAGGTCCCTTCCAACCCAAACCATTCTATGATTCTATGAATGTATGATTCTAGGACTATCGGATGTTGTACTACTGGATCAGACAGGAGCAGAGCTCACAGTGTGATGCTGCTGGTGCCCGTCCCTGGCCAAGGCTGATTCCCCAGGCCTTGCCTTCGTCTGGCTTTTCTTTCACAACTTATTCAACCTCCAAACACCTGGAGCGGCACTTGTAATGCAAGTGGTGCCAGTGAAGTGGTTTGGCTGCTCCATATTTAAAGATGATGGGGTCTTGTTCTACACCTGATCTCTGGGTGTATAAACAATGCACAAGGCATCGCTGAGAACAGCTTCCAGGTCGTACCACGTCTTGGATCATTTCACTCCCTCTCATCACCCCCTTTAGACCAAAACTGCATAAAGCTTTAACTTTGATGCCAAATTGTGAATAACATTAGTTTAACCTGAAATTTAAAGCCAGCATTTCCATGCTCCAGAGACAGGGTCTCCCTGGCCTTTCGCTACCATGCAGCTAGCAACTGGAATTTTAATTTTATAAGCCATGGTTGACTAAACCCAGCACTAGGTCTATTAGATATTATTTGATTTAGAATAGTGAAAGAAAAAAAAGATTTAAAGATACACAGCTCTCATATCCCTTTGTGTTTTCCACAGCTCTGTACACATGCTTAGGCTTTCTATTCAGCAGAGGTTCAGCTTTTTCTTTTCCTTTGTGGAATAAACTGGTTCAGTTCTGGAGTCCTCAGCACAGGAAGCAGATGGAACTGTTGGAGCAGGACCAGAGAAGGCCATGGAGATGATCTGAGGGTAAAGCCCCTCTGCTATGAGGAAAGGCTGAGAGAGTTCTGGTTGTTCAGCCTGGAGGAGAAGGCTGTGGGGAGACCTTAGAGCAGCTTCCGGTACCTGAAGGGGCGTACAGGAAAGCTGGAAAGGGGCTCCTGATCAGGAAGTGCAGGTAGAGGACAAGGGGAATGGGTTTGAGCTGGAAGAGGAGAGATTGAGATGAGATCTTAGGGAGAAATTTTCTCCTGTGAGGGTGGTGAGGCCCTGGTCCAGAGCAGTGATGATTGCCCCATCCTGGAGGTGTTCAAGCCAGGCTGGATGGAGCTTGGAGCTCCTGATCCAATGGGAGGTGTTCCTACCCATGGCAGGGTGTCAAACTGGATGGGCTTCGAGGTCCCTTCCAAGCGAAAACATTCTATGATTCTGTGAAACTGATCCTTGCATTTTACAAAAGCCAACTTTGCCTACTGTTGGCTGAAGTTGCAGGATTTTATATAAAGATGTAAATGTAAAGTTTTTGTGACCCAAATTGTTAAACTAAAATTTAGAAGGGGGCATTAATTGCTAACATCAAAGGCTTCTTCAGGGTGAGTAGTTTCTTACAGAGAGTAACCTGGGCTGGAAAAGCATTTCTGTGTGTGAGTCCCCTTGTTTTAGAGACCTGTCTTAAAGCAGCCTGGTTTTCTGGATAGACAGTATTACTGTGAAATTCATCTGTGCTGAAGGATGATCTCAAATCAATATTCCATTGTGAAAACTCCTGTCTACTGGGTATCACCCATGTTACTGGTGGTCAGCACATGTTTGGGGACAAAACCAGCGTCTGCAGCAGCTAGGTGGCTTTGCACAGATAGCCTCTGATCTTTGCTGTCAAAAGCACTTGGTGCAGATTCTACTGGAGAAGGTCTGAGTGGTGGTGTTCCTCTGCAGACTGCTTGGACAGCATGCCACTGCAACGGTCATGAGAATCTTGCTGTACAGATGCATTTGAGTTCTGCTCCTCAAAACTACCTTGTCAGCAAGGTTATATTTTTAAAATGTTTCCTCTCTCTGTCTAGTGCAGTGTTGCCATCTGGAGAAGAAATCTGATATTTACTGTTGTTCTTGGAGTTCCACCTCCTGGAGTCCTGGGAATACTGCAGACCTCAGCTTTCAGTGCGTAAAAGATACATTTCCAGCACTGACAGGTGAAGGAAAAGTAGAAAACCACTGTGAATCTGCAAAAAGCAAATTAAAACAAGCCCCTGTATTGCAAGAGTCTTTTCGAACTGCCAAAATAAACACTTCTCAAACTTGTCTCACAGCTTTCCAGCGATGGGCAGTTACTTACGAGTTCTGCTAAAAATCTGTGTGAAAGGGGAGAGGGAAAAACGTATCTTGGAGCCCAAGCTTCCACTGTGCTACTAAGCTTAAGCAATACAAAGTGAAATTGCAGTGCAGAGGTGCTGTGCACCAGGAGAGAGCATCAGATCAGGCCTTGTGGAGCACGTTGTGGTGGTCACTCCGCCGAGGGAAATCCCATCTCAGTACAGCACTGGCAGTGTCTGTATTTTGGAAGTTGTTTGCCAGCTGCTGCCAGTGGGAAGCGGTGATGGATGGAGAGCGCCTCTTTTCCGACAGCGGTGCACCATAGTGCAGAGCTTAGCATGGGATGGAGCTGAGGAAGACTTGCAGGGACGACAGGAAGGCGGAAAAGTGTATGGGTGGTCTGCTAGTGCTGACCCAAGTTGGCTATGACTTAGCATCGGGCGGTCTGCTTAGAATCATAGAATGGTTTGGGTTGGAAGAGACATCAAAGCCCATCTAGTTTCAACCCCTGCTGTGGGTAGGGACACCTCCCACTGCATCAGGGGCTCAAAGCCCCATCCAGCCTGCCCTTGAACACCTTCAGGGATGGGGCAGCCACAGCTTCTCTGGGCAACCTGGGCCAGGGACTCCCTATCCTCATTGTGAAGTATTTCTTCCTAATGTCCAATCTAAATCTTCCCCTTTCCAATTTAAAGCCATTCCTCCTCATCCTGTCCCTACAAGCCTTTGTAAAAAGTCCTTCCCCAGCTTTCCTGTAGCCCCTTCAGGTTTTGGAAGGTCACTATAAGACCTCCGCGGAATCTTCTCTTCTCCAGGCTGAACAACACTAAGTCTCTCAGCCTGTCCTCATAGCAGAGGTGCCCCAGCCCTCAGATCATCTTCATGGCCTCCTCTGAAGCCACCCCAACAGTTCCATGTCTTTATGTTGGGAGTTTTAGAACTGGACACAGGACTCCAGGTGGGGTCTCACTTGTTCTCCTGTGTCCTCCTGCATCCAGGCTACAAACCAGACAGGTTCTCAGCTGGTGCAGTAGAAGTGGTGCGAGCAGATATGTGACTACTTTCCTTTGTCCTGCCTTTAAATTCTGTGTGAAATCATTGATGATAAGTTCTGTTAAGGGTTGGCTGTAATGGAAGACTACTCAGAACATCTTCTGATAATATGTGTTGTGCTTGTAGCCTCCTCTCAAAGAGTCATCATCGTGTTGCCACGCGGGTTCACACATGTATGCAGGCGATGAGAGGAGACAGTCCTCTGTAGGTCTCATCACTGTAATGACTGATTATTCTCTGTCTTTCTGTCCTCTTTGAAAGGGATTCAGGAATCTCCGGTACCAAATGGCCATTCTCTTCCGGGCAGAGATTTTCTTCGGAAACAGATGCGAGGAGACCTTTTCACCCAGCAGCAGCTAGAAGTGTTGGATCGAGTCTTCGAGAGGCAGCACTATTCTGACATTTTCACAACCACGGAGCCAATCAAACCAGAGCAGGTACTATTGCAAACGTTTGACGTTTTCCTGGTATGCTTTCTACCGATCTGTTTGCTGGATATCACTGAACACTTCTCCGCATCTCAGTAGAAAAACATGGAGAAAGTGTTGAATCAAGCTCTTCAGATAAGTGTGTGTTAGCTGTAAGAGACTGAGCATTGAAAAATGAAGGAAAACACTTGCTGTGTAAACATTAGCAAATGTTTGGGTATGAAATTACACCTGATCTGGACCAGTTACGTCAAATGAGTCCTTAAATAGCATCACAGCTTCTGATGCTTTTGTTAGATCAAAAGCAGGCTAGGCAGGTAACAAGGAGAACACTTGCAAACTCCAATGCCTAATTTTGGTTCATAGTTAGCATGATTGGGCGCACAAATTAGACTTTTTTTTTGTGTCCAGAAATGGCTTATTAGGCATGTAATTGGCCATTTGCTGAGAGAAACACCCAATTAGTATGTGAAGGTAAATCAGTTGCACCTACAGATTAGCAGTGTGTTTGAGAAGGACTTGGCACTAATTTTTTTTTTGAAAGTTCCATTTTTGCAGGCACAGTACAGAAGTACATATGGAAATGCATGAATTGTGTCTCTCTGTGTTCTTCTTGCGCAGCAGCCTTTAATTTAGTTGCTGAGAGGGAGGTAGGAATAAATACAGTCCTTTCAGCACCAATATCAGTCCAACTTGCTACTTAATGATGTATTTGGCCATTAAACTTTAGTGTTCTTAATATTAGACCTGCTTTTTTAGCAAGGTGATGGACTTCCCAAGCTGCAGAGAAACACTGATTCCCCTTTGAAGGAACCTGTATGTTTGAGGGCCATTGGAGATGTCCCATGGCAGCCCACCACCATCGTGGCTCCAGTTTAAGGAATTTGTGTAATATTTTGGAAAAATTAACTTGCTTATGCTGAAAGTCATACGGTAGAGTAGAAATTCCTCACGCCTTTAAGCTGACGTCTGTCACTCATTATTTCATTTATAGAGCCCTTTGCTTTTCACCAGCTTCTGCTGGTTTTATATTTCCACTGGTTTGTATTTGCTGAGGAACTCCGCAGATTTGAACTCAAGCTGGAGAAAGATGGTCAAGATGCTGAGGGCAATTTCATGTTTTTAAACACTGGTTAAGGAGGCGGAACAAGCGGTGTCTGGAGGGTGAAGTGGCCTTCGCGTACCACTAGATGGTGGTTATCCCATCCGAACACCAGTGATACTGGAGAGGACAAGCACTGCGCCCGCTCCTACAGCCAGCCTTCTTAGCGCAGGTCGCATAGAAGTTGTGTGGTGTTAGATCTGCCTCTGTGAGACTTCTGTAAGCCAATAAAGTAATTGCAAAGAGAGTGGTGATGGAAGAGGATAATTTCTTTGTGCCTCTGAAGTCTCCAAGTCATGCAAAGCTGTAGCTCAAGGGAGTCAGTCCAGCAGGGAAAGTTTATCTGGAGATAAACTTCTGATGGTTTAATAGGAGGAATGGAAGGATTGAATGAGGATACTGCTGGAGTGTTGTCCCGATTGTCAAATATGGGATATTAGGCTGCTGGTGGAGCATGGATCTCTCTGGGTCCACCTAAGCAGCTGTGACTAGAATGGCTATGCTGCCAGAGAGTTAAGATTTGAGATATGCCCTTATTAATTTCTTTAATAGGGTGCTCTGTATCTGCTTTGGGAAGTCATCCTTATGCTGAGAAATGTGATATGATGGTGTTCAAAAGCTGCTTAGCAGAATCGCCTGGCCTGGGCGCTTCTAAGTTTAATTAGAGATGGAGGTTGTAGCTTGCTTTGATATAGGTTGGAGCATTGTCTTTTGCTATTGGAAGGCTGGGCTGTGGTAAAATGTTCGCTACTGTTTGGTGTTGGCTTCTGCATTTTGGTGGTGTGTGAAGTGGGGCTTTCAACATGAACGCATGTCGTCTGTGTGATGAGCTCTGGTTCCTGAGGGTGCAGCATGAACCCCACTGTGTACTGGAGTGATCATGTTTTACCTCTTTGGTGTATCAAGCGAAGATGTTGAGAAAGCTGACCAGAGCAGAGAAGCTGTATGGAACAATTAGTAAAGCCAAAGAAATCAATGAGGAAGCAAATACTGAGAACATTAATGATGCAACTTGGAAATCCAGAATTATCCCTGTGATAGAGATATGTGGGAAACCAGAACCTGTCTTCAGTACCTGGCTGTCCAGGTTGCCACTGAGCCCAGCGCCGTGCATTAAAAGGCAGGTCAGCAGTGGATGTATGGAGTCATGAAGTATTTTTGTAGTTGAAAATAAGGAAAAGGTGTCCTCCTCATAGAGCTGAGGTGTGGGGAGAAGTCTAAGAGAAGCCACTGACCCACTGCTTGTCTGTTTTGCTAGAAACCTGGTCCAGTAGCAGCCAGCTGAATATCACTGGTTTTACTGGGGCACACAGACTTGTTAACAACCCTGTGCTGTTTGCCTGAGGAGGGCTCCAGTTGTTGTACTAGAAGAACTGTGACATCTAGACAAAGAAGTTCTTTTTTCTCTCTGTTTTGTGGCTCCTCTCCAAGTCTTCCTCCTCATTTGTTCGACTGCTGCACACAGTCCTTGGGCCACAGTGAGCTGCAGTGTAGGTCTCTCCTGCACAGCAAAGTGTTTGCAGACTCAGTGTGCTCGGTCCCCAGCTGAAGGCTCCTGCTGCCCAAAGTCCTCCTGATCTGTTTTAGGACAAAATCTGGACTTGGCTGGTGAGAAGTTTGCATGTAGGTAGACATGTTGATGGACCATGTGGGAGTGTTTGCTCCGTGCTGCCACAGCCTTTACTTTGAGTGCTTCCAGTCAATTTCCTTTACTTTTCCATCTATAATGTTTCCTGCAGTTCACCTGTATGAAATGGAGACTCATGAGTTATTTCTCACTTCAAAATATGTTCTGCTCTTTTCAAGCATCGCCCGAGTTTTCACATCTGCTGTACGCTGTGTCTTCTACAGAGAGACCCACAGGGAATGGACACTCGTCTTTGGGGAAGGGCTCGTACAGTGCTGAGAGAGGAGGCAACCACTGCACAATGACAGGAAAATAAAATATCAGGCAGTCTTTTGCTGAGGAATGGTGCCTATTGCATGCACTGAGTGAGGCAAGGATCCCGCCATGGGTTTGTGTGATTAAAGACTGAGTGTGGCAAGGGTTGAAGCAAGGCATCTCCCTTCATGGTGGGTGCCCAATGCAACAGAGCCCATTGCCTGTGCTGGGTGAGGCAGAGATCCCACCATAGTTTTGTGTGATCAAGGACTCTTCATGGTGGGTAGCTGCTAGTCATCTACCATCATGTGCCTCGTCATGACTCCTGCCTGGTGGTATTGCTGTGTGTGCACTGCTGTGTGCTCTGCAGCATGGGGATGTGATACCTGCATGCATAGAGTGTGAAAAATGCTCAATGGCTGGTGAATTCCAGCCCCTGGAATCTGGGAAGCCTGAGGGTGAAGTCTGACTGTGCAAGCAGGGTTATGTCCTCTTGCATCTGTATGTTATGGGGGAGTAACCAAGGCATGAAGGTGGTGCTCTGGAGGCACCCTGGGCCACCTCCCCCTGACACAAACCTGCTATAAACATTAATTCATGTACAAAATAATGCCTTTCCCTCACGTTTATGCCCTTTCATGCTCTTTTTTTTTTTTTTTTTTTTCAAACAAGTGGTTATCGATTTGCAGTGGCTGCAAATGTTCATGGAAAACTGATTTCACGTATTCCTGGGCACGGATTTTGAAATGCACACGGTGGTGTGTTTGCAACACCACCATCGTGGTGCTGTTCTGCTGATGACTCGGCACCAGCACCATGCAGCATGCTCAGCAGCTGGGACAGAGCCTGTGTCTTCAGCATCACACGATGCTCAGGTCTGAGAGAGGGAGAGCCCTCACAGCATCTGCCTCCTGCCCTGGCAGACATTCTTGCTTTCTTCTCTGGGCCTGTTGGTGTGTTTGTGGCTGGGTGCTGCTGCTCCCTTATCTGTTGGCTCCATCGTGCAGACCCCCTGCCCACCAGGAAAGCTGTTTGTGTTGCTGGCACAGCCAATGTCCAGACTTCCCTAGCAGCAAAGCCAAATGGACACAAGGGATGGCTTTTCCCTGCCCACCCTGAGTTGTGTTCTGCAGCTCCATCCGTGGCAACCTACTGTACTCCCAACCAGCTCCTCTTCGTGGACGCTGCACCAATAATTCAGATTGTATCCACAACTGGCACTCATCCCATGTCCTTCCTATGCATAAAGCTGTATGAAGTGTTGTACTTTTCCAGTGCCTGGTCCATTAGGAGCATCCAGCTGGAGGAGCTGGGGGTGCTGCCTGTACTTGACAAACCCCTCTGTATGGCTGTGGGGCTGATTGTTCTCTGGTGGATTCTCATGATTTCAGCCGGAAGGATGGAGGAGCTCTCACCAGCTCCCTGGAGAAGTTGTCCTGCTCTGGCTAATCCTGTGTCATTGGTCATGTGAACCGTTGACTCAAATGCATTCATCAGTGACGGCATGGACAGGAGATGCTTCTGGAGATCATGACCTAGGAAACAACCACAAGCTGGGTGCTTGAGGCACAAGAGGCTGGTTGGGTGCAGGGGAACAAGCCTAGGGCTTACAGACTGACGTACTTTTGGTGGCTGGGAGAGTGGGATTGATGCCTCTGCAGGGAACGCTGGGATGAAGGATGCACTGTAGGATCAGCTCCACAGGAAGAGCAGTGCATTTTTTTTCAGAATAAAGAGGAGCTTTATCTGTGCTGGATTTCTGTCCACAACAGGAATGGATTCTCATGTGTTTTCAGCTCCACACGTAGGTCCAATAGAATACTCATTGAAGCCAGGAGGAATATTTCTATTGACTTCAACAGACTTTAGATCAGGGCCATAATGAGGCAGAACATGATGTGACCAGATTCAACACTACGTAGGTCACTGACTAAGAAAAGGATTGCTTGCTGCTAATACCAGGTAATTCCCAGGCCCTTGTAGATGCTTTCCCATTGTTTTTAGCTAGAACTAAACTGAATAGTTGTTTTTGGATAAAATGTAGGTATTATGGGCTTAGGTTGAAACCAGTAACCTGGCGAATGTGTACGAATACAAGTGTTTGTGATATGTGAAGCAGGTTAAGTCTGGATCTGGGGATAAGTATAGGGGGATGAAATTGGATAACTGAGGAACCCCTCAAAATTACGAATAAAATGAAAAAACAGGAAAGATTGCAGTTACAAATGGATTGCCATCTGTTTCAGAGAGAGCAGTGATGAAGGCCTTCTCTGATCTGACCAAGAAAGAGGCATAAGTCCTATTGGAAATCGTCAGGTTTTGCTTTCTGTCCAAGTACACGCAGGCTTTGGAAGAGGAATCTCTTTTTTTCCACAGCCAGGAGCTGTACTGGGTGATATATTTGCAGGAATGCACCTGCTCCTTACGATACTGGGGTTTGATCTTCAGGAATGTCAAAGATAAATCCAGAATGTGCCACCCATTTGTGTGTCAGTGTGGCTCACCGATTCCCAAAGTGTTGGAGAAGCAGAAGGAAAGAGTGAACTGCAGGACTTTATGCTTAGCCCTGGTCCCTGAGGGGTGAATAATGTTTTGGGTTTTTTTCCCCTGAAGAACACTACCTTTGGGAGGACAGAGGCTGCTGAAGACCTTAAAGTACTCTGAGACTTGCAAAGAGAAATGTAAATCTAATGTTTGCTTGTGTTTTCCCAAAACTTTATGTTGTCCATGACAGTAACTCATGGCTGTGTTTGAATGTCCAGAGTAAAATCTTTTCTTGATCTGTCACCTGCAGAAATGATTTGAGCAAGTTCTTACCCATGGCTTGTGTGACACGTTAAGTAAATGAAGAGCACGGGGAAAAGGAAAACGAAGCTTCTTGACGCCTTATCGTCTCAAGATGCACCAGGGGAGGTTTAAGTTGGATATCAGGAATTTCCTTACTGAAAAGGTTCTCAGGCACTGGCAGAGACTGCCCAGGAAGGTGATTGAGTCCTCATCCCTGGAGGGGTTTAAAAGCTGAGTAGATGTCGTACTTGAGGACATGGTCTGGTGGCAGACTTAGCAGGTGTGGATCGATGGTTCGACTCGATCTTAAATGTCTTTCCCAACCAAACCCATTCTGTGATTCTGTGAAGCAAGAACAAACAGCTCAACAAATGGACACAAATGCTAACACTGTAAAGAAAAGAATAGGAAGACAAAGGAAAAGGAAAAGTGAGTTCAGGATCAGCCTGCCAGGTCTGTGCATACCTCCAGCGGAGGGTGGTGAGGGTCAGCAGCTGAGTGGGCTGTGCTGATGCCGCTGTGGGGGTTGACGCTGGTTGAGGGGCAGCCGGTGGGTGCCGACTGCTTGTGGGGTACGGGGCCTCCCTGATTTTGCTGACAGAAATGAGCAGCGGAGGGAGAGCAGCAGTGAGCAAGGCCAGTTCTGTGTTTTTTACAGCTGTGCCTCTTCCAGCTGAAATCTCCTCTGATCCAAACTGAGGCTTTATTCCTGCGAGGGGGGAAAAAAAACAGCTCTAAAATCCAGCCTAAGAGAGCACATCAGGAGAGGAAAAACCTTCCCATATTTACTCTCAGTAGACTATTAAACAACACCAGGCTATTAATTTGGCTTTTGAGTCTTCACTAAAGCCCATAAAAGCGCACAGTTGTCAAATGGAGTTCATTTTAATTTCCTTTCAATCACAGTAAATTATTCAGGTGATAAATCAGCTGGGGCAGCCTCCTGGCTGTAATAGAAACCCTAATTCCTGGCTAATTATCCAGCCCATTGCTGCCAGCGGATCAATACCCCTGCTGAATGGAAAGGGCACGGGGTCTGGGCGGGCAGGGCGGCCAAGGGACAGCAGCTGGGAGCAGGGGCACCCGTGACCTCAGCCCTGTGGGAGCTGCGGGGGCCAAAGCTCTGCGGTGCTACCTCCTTCCCGCACCCTCTGTAAGGGAATGTGTTCCCTCCCAGCCACTCGAGATGGAGCCTGCTGAGGGCCAGAGGGGATCTCGGTGCTGTCCCCTTCCAGGATGACCCTGAGATGCTCCTGACACTCAGTGGGGTACAGCACTGCCCTTTGCTGTGGTTGTTCTGTTGGTTCATAAAATCATGGAATGGTTTGGGCTGGAAGGGACCTTGGACCCCATCCAGTTCCACCCCCTGCCGTGGGCAGGGACACTTCCCACTGGATCAGGAGCTCAAAGCCCCATCCAACCTGGCCTTGAACACCTCCAGGGATTGGGCAGCTATGATGGCTCTGTGCAACCTAGGCCAGGCCCTCAGCACCCTCAGCAGGAAGAATTTCCTTCTTATGTCGAATCTAAATCTTCCACCTTCCAACTATCACTCCAGGCCCGTGGGAAAAGTCCCTCCCCAGCTTTCTTGAAGCCCCTTTCAATGCTGGAAGCTGCTTTTAAGGTTTCTCTGCAGCCTTCTCTTTTCCAGGCTGAACAACCCCAGCTCTTTCAGCCTGTCCTCATAGCAGAGGTGCTCCAGCCCTTGCATCATCCCCATCGCCTCCTCTGGACCTGTTCCCACAGTTCCATGTCTTTCTTATGTTGGGGATTCCAGAACTGGACACAGGGCTCCAGATGCAGTCCCACCAGAGTGCAGTAGAGGGGCAGAATCCCCTCCCTTGCTCTCCTGGTCCCACTGCTTTCGATGCAGCCCAATACATGCCTGGTTTCTGGGCTGCGAGCGCATGTTGTCCACTCATGTCCAGCTTCTCATCCATCAGCACACAGAGTTGTTCTCTGTGGCGATTCCCCGATTTTGGGACTTTGCTGCTGTATGCCATGATAAGGTGCTTGCATGGTGTAGGAGTTCTCCCCACTTGCAGGGAGCATGTGCTGCCCATCTCTGCCAGCGGAGACAGGAAGCACGCCCTTTGAGGGTATCAGAGGCTGCTGATGCTCAGAAGGAGATCTTGGGCTTGCAGTACTTTTTCTTGCCTAATGGCAGCTTTCAGCAATGGTAAAATCTAAAGAGATGTGAAAGAGGCTGGAGAGGAGCAGTGTTCAGCCGTAACACTACAGGGAAGGAGCAGGCCGCTCTTTGGAGACAGCACTTGCAGTTGCCCTGTCTTCCTGCATAAGGTGGTTGCTCAAGAGCTGCTTGGTGCACAAAGTGCTTTGAGCCCTGAGATGATGCTGCCAACCACAGCCTCAGGTCTATGAGGAGCCATCAGCTCCCAGAGAAATGACAGGTTACTCTACAGTGGTGTTGGCTAGTGCTCCTCTGTCTGCCAGGACCCCTGGGTGCTGGAGGGTGCTGAGCACTGGACCAAGGGCTGGCCAAAGGCTTTGGACTGCCCTTGGCTCCTGCAGGCTGAGCCTTCAATGTGTGAGACTTGTTGCAGGATCCCTGCTCCTGTTCTCCATCACTTACTCATGTTTTGGTGGTACTGGGAGAAGACAAAGAGGCAGAATGGGGCCACAAGCTTTGTGCACTGGCTCTCTAGAGAAGGACAATGTCCAGCATGGTCTTGCTATCTGGATGGAGAAGGAGAGTAATGGCATGGGAGAGCATCTCCCCTCATCCTATCCCTGCTCTCCCTACATCCCTGCACTCCCTGCATGCCTGCATCACTGCATCCCTGCTGCTTTGCTCTCTCCCTTACAAGCATTTTTTTTTTTTTTTTTGTGCATGAGCTTGTGAAGACTGCACAAAATTCCCTGCCTGTGCTACCTTGTTGTGACACGCTGTGTTGGTGGTGACAGTCACAGCAGCCCATGTTGTACGACACTTGGTGTTCCATATGGTAGTGGGGCTGTGGTGGCAGTGAGTTCCTGGGGAAGTAGCATGACAAGGGGCTGTACATCCTGCTAACATCTCTCTGCATCAGCGTCATCTCTGCAAAGCACCCTGCAGCTTGCATGGACATCAGGGACTGGAATTGAGACATCTGGTCCTTGAGTGAGCAAAAGAAGTGGGAAGAAACCCGAGTGGGATGACTCAAGGGATGCATGTTCTCCTGTCTGGGCAGAGAGCTGGGGATACCTTGTGCCCTTGACTGAGCTCAATGCCCCTTCCCTTGGGTTCCTCCCTGTGGGATCAAGCAGTGTCCAGCTTTCCTGCTTCATCTGGAAGTGGGAGGAAGCCTGGGGTCAAGATTTCTTCTGAAAACCTTTCCAGAAGGCGATAAGAAGCGTTTCCAGTGGCCTGCGGTGCCCAGTGTGCAATGCCCTGGCAGCTCTGACCTGCTGAAGAGAAGCTGCTGCTGGAGGACAGAGCTGGGGTTTCTTTGCACCCATCCTGCTATACTGACGGAGTGTGGAAGTCCTTGTTGTCATGTAAGGAAACCCACAGGCTGTTTCTTGTTCTTCTGGGTCTCTCTGTCTCAACCATGCTGCAGCGAGTCAGGCCAAAAAGCAAAGAAAAAAGAGCCACTGGGCCACACCTGCTTCTTCCCTTTCCCCCGGTAAGCATGGGGCCAAATCAGTGCAACGAAATCAAGCTGGGGGTGAGCAGCAGTGCATGAGTCATGGGGATTTCAGGATGTATGCAAATCACTAGAACTCTCCCAGTGCCCCTTCCTTCAGTGGCAAAGCCCCAGTGATGGCCCGTGTTTGTGCTAATGCTGCTCCGTTGGGATTGCTGGGGCTTGTCACCCGGCTTACATGGCTTTGTTTGGGAACCACGTCTGGTTCCAGCAGGGCAGAGCGTGTGTCCATTCCCTACCCAGAGGACACCACAGCCAATGTGACCCTGGTTGGTCCTGGCATCCTGGTGATGCTCCCAGAGTTCCGGCACACACGCTCATGTCCAGTGCCTGCGACAGCAGCCTGGCTCCTCAGTGTTCAGGCACAGCAGAAGGCTTCTCAGGGAGTGAAATACCATCGAGGAGGAGTATGGTGTGCTTGTTCCCCGAAATTCTGGGGACAGTGTGTTTGGAAATTGCAGCCTTGGCACTATTTCTGTTGGATAACACTGGCAGGGGATGCTTTGCCAGTCACCAGGTTTCGCCTTGGCACTTTACGCCGGCAGCATAGTGACAAAAATGGAACACAAAGTCCTGGGAAGGGATCTCCAGGAGACTCTCCATGGCTTCCGTAAGTGTGGAACAGAGGTGAGGAGTTTAAGAAAAACTTTCCTCTCTCATCATCTCGCCTCTAGCAGCAGCAGGCTGTGAGTGTCACCACACAGAATCTGTTACCTTGAACCACCACCCTGTAGGTACCCTGCTCATTGGTCAACCAGCCTCTGTTTGGCTTCATCTTTTCTACCTGTGTGCAGATAATTTCTCCTGTTTCCAGGTGTTCTGATGTTTTGAGGAGCCTGTTTTCCTCCCCCAGGAGTGTTTTGATGTGGAAGCGGGTATCTCCAGGCCAGGTGAGGGCAGTCCCTCCTTCTTTGCCAGCCTCAACACTCCAAGGGGCTAGAGTTAACTAGTGAAAGGGAAAACCAGCTCAAGATTGACCCCACAAGATGAGCTGAGTTCAGTGCTGATTAATCATTACTGAACATCAAAGTTCATCATCAAAGAGAGCACTGCATCATTCCCCAGGTTTTCCCCTGCCCAGGGTTTCAGCTCACACAAAGTGTGCCTGTGGCACAGTGGAGGGGCAGGGAGGATCTCCACACCTCCACATCCCCCAAAACTCTCTCTGGCACATCTTTGCTGCATGAACCACTCTAGTTAAGGGGTCCAAGCCCAGGAGAATCTCATTGCCCTTTGCCAGTTCATGGGTTGTTCTGCACAAGTTTGGTACCTCCTGCCTCCCTAATCCCATGCATCCAAGGTCTTGTAAGTAGAAGTGCTTGGTAAATCTTCCAAGAACAGAGTTTGTCTTTATATTTCTGGCTTTTCCAGAAACACAGGCAGTATGTCTTGATACATTGTGGCCCTTCCTGTTCTGGACAAGGGTTTAAGTGTAGAAATGAAAGAAAAACTTTGGAAAATTATATTCGTGTATTTGTTTATGTTTGTTTGGTTTGGTGTTGTGTTTTGATTTTTTTTTTAATGAAGTCTGTTACACATTGGGGATTTGATGGGGAATTCATCATTGTAGGGAAAGTTGCCACCCACAGAATAGAAAACGGCAGACTCTTGGCCCCTGTAGATTCACCCAGTTCCCAGGAGAAGTGAAAGACTTACGAGAAACAAAGACTTGGCTTTGAAAGCAGCCTGCAAATCAAGATTTTTTTGGGTTGATGTGGGTTTTTTTCAGCTTTGACTTTGCAGCGCAGCACAAAACAAAGAAAACCTTGTGGCTTTCATCTAGGTGGAGCTGGTGGACCTGGAGCTGCAGCAGCTGCTGGGGTTGTGGCCACCTGGGAGGCTTGGTCTGTGGCAAACCCTGCCTGGGGTATTTTGCCATGCAGTGCTTTTTCAAACCGAGTTTATTGAGCACAATTGCTTATTTGGTACAGAGAGTGTTATGAAAGGGTTCTCAGATGACATTTGTGAAACACCTTCAGATGATTCATCTGAAAGTGTTACAGAAACACAAATGTTGTTCTTGCAAATTTGCCTCAGGCTTCTCCAGTGTCTGGAGCAGTCAACAGGGTCAGTTGAAGCTCTGGCAATATTGATGAGCACTTCATGCGTGTTTCCAGTGTGCCTTCATATTTCTACCCTGTATTCTCTGTGATGAAACACCTGCTTGTGCTGCTGCTTGTGTTTTCTTCTCTACTCACCCATGTCAGGTGCTTCCATTTAAGCAGTGGAGCCAGCGTGGTGGGGAGTCATGCATTTTCCCTCCTCCTGTGGCTGAAACTGTTATTGCTGTGGGCGAAAGTGTCCAGTTCCTGTCCTGCGAAACAGCAGGTCTGGGAATATCTTGTGCCAACAAGTGGCATAAAAGGGTTTTCAGCACTGGTGAGGCCGCACTTCAAATCCTGGGCTTGGTTTCAGGGCCCTTAGAACAAGAAGTACATTGAGGGGCTGGAGTGTGACTGAAGAATGGGAATAGAGCTGGGGAAGGGTCTGGAGCCCAGGGGTTCTGGGAGTGCCTGAGGGACCTGAGGCTGTTTAGTCTGGAGAAGAGGAGGCTCAGGAGAGACCTCATTGCTCTCTGCAGCTCCTAGAAAGGAGGCTGTGGTGAGGCAGGTGTTGGTGGTCTCTTCTGCCAAGTGACAGGCAAAAGGATAAGGGGGAATGGCCTCAAGTTGCATGAGGACAGGTTTAGATTGGACAATAAGAAATACTACTTTACTGAAGAGTGATGAAGCCCTGGCAGAGGCTGCCCAGGGCAGCGGTGGAGTCCCCATCCATGGAGGGGTTCGAAAAACATATGGCCATGGCACTTGGGGACAGGGTTCAGTAGAGACGGGGGTGCTGGGCTGGTGGTGGGACTGGATGAGCTCAGAGGGCTTTTCCAACTGAAAGAATTCTGTGATTCTATGATTATGTGCTGAGTTTACACAAAGCAAAGTACTTTTCCCACCAGGGTGGGATGTGTTCTTTATTTCAGTTGGGTGCCCCTTTTCTCAGTGCTGTGTGTAGGACGGTGGAAATTGCCGACAGAGCAGCCGGGCCATCGGTCAGTTCGTGCTGGGGTGAGAGGAGCCACATGAGGAGAGGGTGGGAAGGAAGGGATAAGGAAAAACGTTCATGTGGTTGAATGGAAAAAGCTGGAGAGGAGCAAGTGAGGTCTTTCCTGGGGAGAAAGAGGAGGAATGGGAGAAGAGAGGCTGGAACGGCTGGGGCAGATGCCGTTTTGGAGAGGAGATGCCTGTGCCACAGCTGATGCAGCAGTTGGGTTGGGTGTGTGACATTGGTGCTGGGAGAAGGCTCCTAAAGAACTTGCTGTGTAGTTTCTGCGTTCCTCAGTGAACCATACTGGATGTTCTGGTGTGGAAATGGCAGGGAAGAGCCCATGCAGGACTAGGCAGTGCTGATGAGTGCAGAGGTAGCTAGAGTGAGTTGTTATCTTGATTTGTGACCTGGAGGACAATGGGAGTATTTCATAGAATCATTAGGTTGGAAAAAGCCTTTGAGATCATCAGCTCCAACCATACCAGTCTATACTAAATCATATCCCTAAGCACTTCATCTGCCCATCTTTTAAACCTCTCCAAAGATGGGGACTCTACCACTCTGCCAGTGCTCGAGAACCCTTTCTGTGAAGAAATTTTTCCTAATGTCCAAACTAAACTTTCCGTGACGCAGCTTGTGGCTATTCCCTCTTGTCTTATCACCTGTCACTTGGGAGAAGAGACGAACACTCAGCTCTCTACAACCTCCTTTCAAGCAGCTGTAGAGAGCAATAAGGTCTTCCCTAAGCCTCCTCTTTTCCAGGCTAAACAACTCCAGGTGCCTCAGTTGCTCCTTGTGAGACTTGTTCTCCAGACCCTCCCCCAGCTCTATTCCCCTTCTTCAGATGCGCTCCAGGATCTCAATGCCCTCCTCAGAGTGAGGGGCCCAAAACTGAACCCAGGATTCAAGGTGCAGCCTCACCAGGGTTGAGTGCAGGGGCACAGTCCCTGCCCTGTTCCACTGGCCATGATGCATCTGATCCAAGCCAAGATGCTGTTGGCTTTCTTGGCCTCCTGGGCAACTGCTGGCTCATGTTCAGCTGCTGTCGACCAACACTCACAGGTCTTTCTTTGCCAGGCAGCTTTCCAGATGCTCTTCCCCAAGCCTGAACTATATGGGGTTGTTATGTCCCAAGTGCAGGACTTGGCACTTGGCCTGATTGAACCTCATTCTGTGGTCTTCAGCCCGTGGATCCAGCCTGTCCAGGTCACTTTGCAGAACCTCTCTGCCTTCCAGAAGATCCACGCTTCCTCCTGGTTTAATGTCATCCGCAAACTTGCTAAGGATGCACTCTATCCCCTCATCGAGGTCATTGATAAAGATACTGAACAGGACTGGACGCAGCACTGACCCCTGGGGAGAGGAAGGAGCTGTAGAGGATAAATGTGTGATGATGAAACTTGGAAATCTTGTCAAAAGCAGAGGTCAGCTCTCACTATCATGGCACTGTCTCTGTTCACCCAGGCACTTGTTGTGGACCTGATGAGGCTGAGATGTGGCAAACCACCTCAGCTCATCAGGATGTGTGTGTCCATTCCCCTCCTTTGAGGTGGCCTTGTTGATTTCTGTGGAGGCTTCAGCTTATGAACCAGTGGAAGAGTTCGCTGGCCTCCTCTGTCCTGGCTGGGCAACTGGGAGGTTGTGGTAAGGTGGGTGCTTGTTTCGTCTCCCAAGCAACAAGCGATAGGATGAGAGGAAATGACCTCAAGTTGTGCCAGGGAAGGTTTACATTGGATATTGGGAAACATGTCTTTACTGACAGAGTGGTGAAGCCCTGGCAGAGGCTGCCCAGGGCAGGGGTGGAGTCCCCGGCCCTGGAGAGGTTCAAAAAGCCTGTGGCCGTGGCACTTCAATATGTAATTTAGTGGGCATGTTGGTAATGTGTTGATGGTTGGACTGGATGAGCTTAGAGGTCCCTTCAAACTGTGATGATTCTGTGATTCTATGATTTGCAGAGGTTGGGGTCCGTCCTACCCCTGTGCGCATGCCCAGACACTGCACACACTCCTCAGACCTTGCTTTTTCTTGGTCTGCTAGCTCTGTCTAATAATAATAATAAAGGAAAAAGAGACAATTCCGGCATGAAGCGCAGGCTGTGCTCTGCGCTGTGGTTCAGTGGGGTGTTGTTGTTAGCGGTGCGTGTGTGTGCGTGCGTGTGTGCGAGGTGATTTAGTGGCCTGTGCGATGCCACATGTCTTTAAAATTACAGTGCCCATTTCCTGCTGAAATAATTTCTGCAAAGAGAGGCTCCTATTACAGCAAGAGGAGCGTGGACGTCATGATTTATTATTATTTATGGTCCCAGGGCCTTGTTTATGCACGATGGGTTAGGTGCTCAGGATAGAAATGCCATTATGCAAATGACATTGAATGTCCTTACTGAGCCTAAATAATTTTTGTGTTGGACGATTAAACCTCATCTGTTATTGATATGGGCTGCAGTCGGGCTATTAAAGAGTCCCAACAGTACTTACTCCCAGTAATGGGAAAATTGAGAGGAAGAGGCTAAACAATTGCCTCAAGTGTGCCGTGATTGTCTGGTAGGAGTGGAACATAACAAACCCCCTGAATGGAAATCGTGTTTACTACTTAGGGATAAATAAAAAGGGAGAACATGCAATAAATTACGCTTTGTGATGTGAATCAGCGCATCAGAGGATTTGCGTACTCTCAATCTATTTATTTAAATATTTCATTTTGGCTTGGTTTTTTTTTTTGTTGGGGGTGTGTGTGTGTGTATGTGTGTGAGGGGGTGGGATGTAGATACAGGGAGCAGCCAGGAAGGATTCCCGCAGGTCAGGCAGCTGGGGAGAGCCATCCTCCTCAGGAGCTGTGCCGCCACCGCGCCATCCACTTTGACACAGCTGTGCGGTCACATTTTGATCAGTGTTGATAGCTTATGAATTCCAAAATTGACAAAATTTACAGAAAAATGAGGATAATCCATCTTCCTTAGCAGCCTGTCAGGAGCTGGCTATACTTCATAATCTTCAATTACAGATGCTATTTTCAGACATTTACATGCAGATATTAGAACAAAATGAAAATGAGAAACAAAGAGTGAATGGAAACACAGCTATTTATATGTATAAAAGAAAAACAACAGGTAAATTCTAGGCATTTAGATTGGATTTGAGGGTCCCTTTGGAAAACCTGAGAACGGCTGCATCCGCTTATGGATCACAGTGTGGAAATGTAAGACATAGCATGTCATTTCCCACATGCAGATAATCTGAAGATTGGGTCAAAAACAGGTCAGTTATTCTGAAGTATGAGGGTAAATGTGTTCATGGCAGGGTGCACTAGCTAATTCCCACTGTCTTTAGAGGGGTCTCCCGGGAAGTGCGCAATCCTAATTGGATTTGGGCTAAAAGGAAGCACAGCTGTTAATTTTTTAAGAACATACATGTTTTGTGACAGGGGCACCCAGAAATTCTCCATTTAAACAGAGGGAAAAGGGTTGTACAGCTGAAATCAAACTTCCCAGTCCCCATCCCTGGAGGGGTTTAAAAGGCGAGCAGATGAAGTGCTTAGGGACATGATTTAGTGGTGGACAGGTATGGTTGGAATTGATGATCTCAATGGTCTTTTCTAACATAGTGATTCTATGATTCTACTCCCCATGAGACAGCGAAGAGCCTGACATCCCTGAAAACAAAGAGAAACTGGGGTTTGTCCCCAATTAGCTTTTACTCCCAAGCAGAATTGGTTTTGGTGGCTACAGTGGGAGCTCAGGGGATGTGATGTAAATTATGAGATGGAGGGGTGGCTGGTGGGCAGCAGCAGTGAGGATTTGATAAATAGGGTTCCAGGTGCCTTTCCTGTCCCGATCAGAGGCAGCTGAGAAGGAGGGCACTGGGGTGGATTTTCCATTCCCATAAAATTCCAGGCAGAGAGGCACCGGTGCCCGTGCAGCTGCGAGCGGCGCTGGGTTTCTGATAAGCCTGGGGAGATTAATTACAGCTGCTTTGGATTAAGCTCCCCGAACCATATCTAATGTTACAAATTTCTCCCCTTTGTCAGGCTGAGGTGGGGGTTTCCATGGACAGACAGCCTGGCATGCGCTACCTCTGCCTTTATTTATTAATTTTAAGGTGTTATGATGTGATGAATTTGGGATGTGAGGCACAAGGTCCAGCTTGCTACTGCCGTTGGGGGCAAGCAGGGGGTTTGGTGAGCTGGGGGACAGCGCTGTGCCTTTCAGAGACCTCTGATTAACACCTGGTTTAAATGAGGAGAATCATAGAATCCTGGAATGGTTTGGGCTGGAAGGGACTTCAAAGCCCGTGCAGTTCCCCCCTGCCATGGGCAGGGACACCTCCCACTGGATCAGGGGCTCAAAGCCCCACCCAACCTGGCCTTGAACCCCTTCAGGGATGGGGCAGCCACCACTGCTCTGGGCAACCTGGGCCAGGGCTTCACCACCCCCACAGGAAAACATTTCTTCCTAAGATCTCATCTCAATCTCCGCTTTTTCAGCTGAGAACTGTTCCCCTCATCCTGTCCCTGCACTCCCTGATCAAAAGCCCCTTCCCAGCTTTCCTGGAGCCCCTTTCAGCTAGTGAAGGTGCTCTAAGGTCTCCCAGGAGCCTTCTCTTCTCCGGGCTGGGAAGCACTGGTTTATGGTGTGGAAAGCGCTGTGTATGCCATGTCTGTTGCAAGGGACAGCAGTGCGTGGCCCATGCAGAGGCAAACTGAATCTCCCAGTCCCCAGGCTGGTGTGATGCTCTGACAGTCCAATCCCCTCTTGCACTGCTGCTGCATCCTGAGCAGTGCCGTGTGCCCTGGGGCGGCTGTGCCAGTAGCAGGAGGACATAGAGGCATCGCTTCATGCCTGCCTGCTGCTTTGCAGGTGTGATTTGGAAAAAGAAGCAGATGCCAAAAGCAACATGTGAGAGTCCCAGTGGGCACCAGCTGGCTCCTTTCAGCAGCCACTTGCCCTGCACAGCAGGCACCTCTTTTCTGTATTTGTTCGGTGCAATCTCTCTTGAGGGGTGCAGGGTCTGTCCCTGAAAACCATGAGGCAGGAGAGGGGTGCAGTTGTCAGCTGGGTCATCCCTGCCAGTGGGGCCTCCCTGAATTCCTCAGGCTGGCACCTGAGAACCAGGCTGTTTCAGGGAGCATTCTTGTCCCCGCTTTGGAATGAAGCACCAGGTAAATCTCAAAGAGAAAACTGCCATACATGTAGAGTGGGTAAACATTTTGGTGGGTTATGCTTGGGGTTCTTTGCTAGGAAAAGCGGAGGGTGAAGCTCATGAAGGGCTGCCTCACCACTTCACTATAGTACAGGAGGAAAGAGCAGAGCCCGCCTCAGTACCTGAGTGCTTTGGGAATGGTACCGAAAGTCTCTATGCCCTGCATCTTCCCATCACCTTCTATGTCCTCAGGGGCAATGTTCAGAAATAAAGCTTTTGGAGGTGGATATGAAATTTCTACCAGCACAGCGACCTGCCCATTTGCACTCTGCATTGAAGGCTGGTGAGGGATGGATGGTGCGGACCCTGCTGCCCATGGGTGTACAGAAACCACCGCTTTCCTCCTCAACCCACCCTCCTGCAAGGTGCCCAGGTCGCGTCTGCCCGAGCCAAGTGGGATGGGGCAGAGGGAGCGCAGTAGATCTCACCTTGCCCCTTCTTTTGGTTTGTCCCTCTTGGTCTCTCCTTTTATATATTCCTCATTTTACATGTCTGTGTTTTCTCTCCTCCATGCTATGGCAGTGGTGCTCCATGCTGATGAGACAGTGCGTGGTACAACCGCAGGCAGTCATTTTTCAGGTAATTTCTAGGGTACTGAACACCCGACTCTTGCTTTTTCACCTACTGAGCAGCAGGCTGGGCTTCCCGCTGTGTGGGGAGGGAGCCCTGGCTGTTCCCGGCCACCCTGGGCTGCTCCTCACCGGTGGCTCCAGTGGAAGAATCAGACCTGAGATCTCTCCTGCTGCCTGCCAGAGCAGCTGGAGAGGCTCCTGGGGAGGGGTGGCAGGAGGGTGTTGATGGGCCCTGAGGTTAGGGGCTGCTCCACGAATGCTGTGTCCCCTTGGGGTTTCCTCTCGTCTCTGAACAGTGTGTCTGGAAGGATGGTCTTTGGCTGGGGTGAGTGGGAAGAGAGGACACTGCTGTGCGTGAGTGCTCAGCTCTGTGAACCCACAGCACCAGCAAAGCTTGATGCTGCTTCTGGGGATTCTGTGGTCTCCCAGCCCCTACACAGGTGTGAGAGGGTTACAGACAGTGCCTGCTGGTCAATTTGGGGCGGAGGCTCTTCTACTCTGCTCCCTACACCTTCAGGGTCAGAAGATACCTTCTACAGGCCCTCTTCTCCCTGCACCTCACCATTGGCAGCGGCCCATTCCCTTTTCTGCCCACAGCCAAGCACCACCCATAGCCTGGTGCAATCTCAGCTATGCAGTATTTCCCTGCCACTGCGCCAGTCCTGGCAGTGTAAGTGCTGCTCAGTGGTGGGTGCTGTGATGACAGCAGTGGGTGCAACACAGGCATTCACTCCTCTGCTGGGACTGTGCAAGGAGGTGGGGGTTCAGCAGCCTCTGAGGCTGCCCCTTGGCCGGGATTGTTCTGCCTGGGTGCTGGGTGCAGTGATGGTGGTTGGTGCGTGGTCTGTGTGGCTGCTGGTCATCAGTCACTGATGGCTCTGAGGAGGGATATGGGCGCGGTTTTGTCCTGAGAACCAGGAAGTGGCTGCAAAATCCCTGAAAATTCCACTGTTCTGACCTCTGGAAAAGTTCCTGCTCTGTTGTTGTAAAAGAGCTGCAGCTCCTCTCTGCAGTGAGCTGAGGACCAAAAGTGGGGAGGGACCCCGAATCTCCATTTGTCACGCCTCTGTCTCCTGGAGCCTTAGTGCCCAGCTGCAGATTCCTCCTCTGTGCCATGCTGGGCTCCCATGATGCTTCCATTCCTTCTGGTCTGCAGAAGTGGTCCCGTGGTTTGAGTTCATGCTGCTGCAGGTGGGTGAGGTGCGGCAGCGTTGCCCACAGGAGGGCTGTGCTGGTGAGCTTTGGTCAGTTTCCCCATGGTGGGGTGGCATGGATGAGCAGGGATTACAACTGTCCTGGCCCCTGGCAGGGTGTGCTGCACCCTAGAAGCTGCGGGCTTCCAACAATGAGACTGGCCGGTCCCTCTGAGACCGAAGATCCAGGCTCACTTTTCATTAAGTGGTGCTCTCAGATTGTTTCAGTGAAGAGGTATGACCTGGTCCTGCTTCTTCGTAGGTCAGATCCTTGGACCCTAGAAGGTAAGCAAGCTGTGGTGTTCCAACATTTGCAGCCTACTGTGGAGTCCCATGTCTGGGGTTTGCAGGGAAAGGCTTGGACTGATCCCGTTTGGTTTTGTGCCACTCTTGTCTGTAGGGCTTGGACGCGCACCCCATGCCCCAGCCCACATGTGACCCCGTGGTACAAGAGGACACATCCACCTTCGTAAGCTGGAAACTGCATTCACACGCTGCCAGTGGGGAGGAGTGTATCATCGTGCTGTGGGTTGATATAGAGATTTTCCAGTCTGCATATGGCGCAGTTATGTCTTTCTTAGAGGAACTGGAGTGGAATAAAACATCCATCCCCAGGGAGTGATGTGTGCTCTTCTTCAGCCATCAGAAATGTCACACAACAGTACATGAGGGCAGTTTTTTCCCTCTGCTGTACTGCTGGGCTGTCCCACACTGCTTGTGCATCACTGGCTGCCGGGGATGACTCTGCAGGACTGCAGCTGTGTTGTTGCTCCTCTGGTGTCTCGTTGGTGATGCCACCACATGTGCACGTACCCACTGTGGGGTGGGATGTGGGACAATGTGGAGTGGTGTGGAAAGGCTGAAATGTGTGCCTTGGGGTGTGGAATGATAAGCAGCAACTTTAGTTGCACTTGTAGAGAGGAGAAAGATTTGGACTGTCATTGGCATCCTGTGCAGAGAGGGAAGATTCAAGGGTTGTCTTCCCTACGGTGCAGAAGTGGAGCTGAAGCAGAGGTGTGGGCGTGTGCATCTTTGAGGCTGTGGTGATGGAAGAAAGGGAGGTCACAGGGGTTGTTGGAGGAGGAATAAGCTGGAAGGGCTGAGGAATAGGACAAGTCTAGTGCCAAGATTAGGGACAAACATAGGAGAAGAGTCCTTGCTGAGAAACCTTTGCTCCAGAGGACCCTACAGTGCTAATCCACAGCAGGGTGAAGGGACAGGGTGGCCAGCAGCTGGTCACTGGCAAAAAGTATTTGATGTGCTCATCTGCGAGAGGTTTGTATATGGGATCCTTCAAGGTGGCAGGGTGTACTCGTGCCTCAGGCAAGTTGCATCCGCAGAATAGAAATGCATCAAATAACACAGAACTGCTAATACGGGTTTATCCATCTACATCAACTTCAGTTTGAGTGAGAACTGAGCAAGAGAGACACAAACAGAAGTATCTGACCCAAAGTGCGGAGCTCCTGGTGAATAGCAGTCTGAGTGGGGGTTCTTGGATGCTTACAAGAAGGTTGGAGAGGAGGGAGAAAGATGTGTTTACTCAGAACAGCTTTTCTTTCCTTGGGAAAAAAGTGAGCTTTCAAAATTGGTAGCTTCAAAGACTGACGGGGTCCTAGGTTTCTGCATTGACTTAGGCCACAAGACAGCTTCTGCATTGACTTAGGCCACAGAAGTACAGCCTTGTAGGGAATCAGGGATCAGCCTCGTAGTCCATGTCATTCAGTTTGTTTGTTCCTATTACTATTCTTCACTTGAAGCCACCCGCTGGTCACTACGGGCATGATTGCCAT
Source organism: Cuculus canorus (assembly GCF_017976375.1). Taxonomy (NCBI): domain Eukaryota; kingdom Metazoa; phylum Chordata; class Aves; order Cuculiformes; family Cuculidae; genus Cuculus; species Cuculus canorus. The sequence continues at coordinate 55,876,344 of NC_071441.1, forward strand.
TTCACAAATAAGAGATTAAAACTTAAAAGTGCAAATAGCAAGAGGGAAGGGAGAAATTGGAAAGGAAACTTCCCCAGTTTTGTGTGAAAGATCCTGACAATAAGAAATTATGGAAAAAGGCAAATGTGGATAAGTTCTCTGTCAAGTAATGGAATTCCTTCTGGACATATGTCTTGACCTCCCCTGCTACCTGTACTTTTACAGGGCTATAGGACTGACACAATGTGATTTCTGAGGACCTGTACTTATTTACCATAGTTTTGATTAATGAGATCAAAAAATTCCCATGACATGAGAGAGCATCCTTACAACAGTCCCGTGATTTGTTTTTAAATTATTTGGATTTAGCAACTGTTGGCTACAGATCCATCCAGTAAGCAAGTGCTTCTATTTACATACAATCAATGAGGAAATGCGGCATTCCCAAGAAAAGAGGGGAAGCAGGACACTCTGTTCCCACATGCTCATTGGTGCGTGTCTCTTCAAGTGAAACCACTGAAATAAGGAGGCTTCAGGTTAAATGACAGGAATGGTTTTCTTTAACAAACACGTAACTTGCACGCAGCAGTTACAGCCCCTGTTACTCTACGAAATTCCTGTTTACGGAAAGCCTTACTACGTTTTGACGAGTTTGGCTTCTCCTTTGTAAAGAAAGGTGATTTTAATGTTCTCCAAGAACATCAGTGATAAGCACGGAGCCATTTATAGAGCATTTTGAATGCATAACAGCCTCGTGTAAATGAGTATTGCCTTTAAAACTGACCGAACTAAAGATTTCTGAGTTCTGTATGGCATCTACTTTCTGTCATACAGGCAAGAGCTCTTTAATAGTATATTTGTTGTCACTAAAATGACTTTTGTTTCTTTTTTCCAGGCAACTGAATACTCAGCCATGGCATCATTAACTGGTGGATTAGATGACATGAAGGCCAATATAACCAGCCCCACTTCTGCAGATCTGGGAGCAAGCGTTCCCGGGCCTCAGTCATACCCTGTGGTCACAGGTAAGCAGCTTTCTAGCATGGATAAGTGGTTTGAAGTGTGTGCAAGTGTGTGCACATTGCAGAGCGCTGCGCTTTGTGGAGGATTGGTGTCAGATGAGGAGTCATTTGCTCAGAAAATCTGTTTTTAAGTGGTGTTTCATAGCAGCTCGCTTGCAAGTCAGGTGCAAGGCTTGTATAAGTCAGTAGTGTTCACTGGGAGCCAATAGGCGAAGCATCCATCCCTCTTGTCCAGGAGAGGATGTGCCCCTCCATCCCATACATGCATCTTGGATACCGAGATGTAACAGAAAAGCAGAATGCTTGCCTTGGCTTTTGGGTTTTGTTGCTTATTTTCCATAAAGGCGCCTGGCGTGTTTGACTGGATAGGGTTTTTATGACAGTTCAAACTAGCTTGCATTTTGGATACTTTTAGTTCCTGCAAATGCTTGTGTTTTATACCATTTGTGGAATTCTAACCGTGCCCTAGGACACATTTTTTAAATGAAATGCAAAGGCTGTTTGTTCAAGGAACGTAGCATCACTTGCATTTATGTAGCAGACAATAGAGTGAGAGTTAAGGAATAGGAAGAATTTGATAAACATTTCGGAAGGAGATTGCCGACATGGTAAGAATAGGATGAAATGATGTCCCAAAGCAATTGTGGGAATCAGGGATTTTAAAATTCGAGGCTTTATGTTTCCTAACCACGTTACCTCTGTGTATTATCCTTATCCTTGTGTCCAACCTGTACAGACTCATCACTGGATTTTCTCTGTTTAGCCAAAGATTAGATTTACTTTTTTATTTTGTTGCTAAAACAAAAGTGATACTTTTTTTAGTACAGCAATATCATACCTTGAAAGCACTACAATCTCACCTAGCAGGTGAGTAGTTTTGAAAACAAATGTTATCACAGAGTTATATTAACCCAATATGGCATCAGCCTGGCTCCTCTTGCCAAAAGTTTAGAAGTCTTGGAATGAAATTAGAGTTACATAACTGTGAGGAAATCCATATTTACTTCAAACTGTGAGGGGAGAGACTTGGAATAGCTGTCAGACAGTGGGTGGCCAAAGGGGCAGACTTATAGATAAGAAAGGCGTCCAGAAGTGGATGGATGGGTAGGAAGAGGGACTTTGGGGTATTGTGGCTTGTAACAGGTAGGGAGAGAAAGCATATATACATAAAATGTCATGTGCGTGGTCATGAACCACCCATACAGCCTATGAAAGTTAAAAAGTCTCCTTAGGCATATTATTCTGTAATTGTCTGTGACAGCCCCCTAGGGGGGCTGTGAATCTCTAGGGGGCTAACAGGAAAGCTGGGGAGGAACTCTTGATGAGGGAGTCCTGGAACAGGATGAGAGGGAATGGTTTTCAGCTGAAAGAGGGGAGATTGAGATGAGATCTTGGAAATAAATGGTCTTCTGTGAGCATGGGGAGGCCCTGGACCAGGTTGCCCAGAGCAGTGGTGGATGCCCCATCCCTGGAGGTGTTCAAGGCCAGGTTGGATGGGGCTTGGAGCCCCTGATGCAGAGTCCTTGCCCATGGCAGGGGGGTGGAACTAGATGGGCTTTGAGGTCCCTTCCAACTCAAACCATTCCATCATTCCATGACATGTGCTGCTCATTGCAAAAGACCCTGGCTGCCTGACAGATCATGGATGTCCTCCTGCCCATTGTTTCTCTTCTGGATGTTTTTCTCTTGCTTCTCCAAGTCCGTGCCCTATGACATGCCTGAAATGTCAGAGGCACTTGTGCTCTCTGCTGAGAAGCGCAGCCCAGCAGCACCTTGGGCCACATGCGTGGATGCTGTGAATGTTGCTGCCTCAGCTTTCTGACCCAGAGCATCCTCAGGACAGGGTGCAGAAGAGGAACCACTGGGAGCTGTGTCTTGAGAAGAAACAACCTAGCAAGAAGTGATTCTATGACTTAGCTGCGTTATCGAGGAGTGAAAATGAGGAAAACAAGGTGATAGAGATGTGCTTCCTCACTTCTGTCTCCATCTAAGGAGCTGCATATCCAAGATCAGCATCGGTCATTGCCATTGGGCCAAAACCAGGTCCAGACAAAGGCTGTTGTCTGGTTTGATGCTTCAGCAGAACTTGTTTTTTTATGCTGCTTTAAGCAATTTTCATGCTTCTTGTGTCACTGCTTTCTGGTGGTTTAGTGATCTGACTGGTCATGTTCATTATGGCAAAACTGGCCACAGATTGATGCTGCAGAGCTCATTATGGATTTTGCATGGATTTTCCCTGTGACATATCCAGTACTTGAATGAAACTCCCAAATGCTATGTTTATTAGTTCACTTCAAAATTGTGGAGCAGACTTTATGAGTAGCAAGCCTAGAAAAAAACCTGCCATTGGTCTTAAATGTGACAGAATGAGGGCTATAAGAGTGTACAAGGCAGTAGGTATTTATATCTTTAATTTGATATTGCTGTAGAGTTTTCTAACACCTGCATTCATAAAACTTAAATTTACACGAGCGTATAAAAACCCATTTAAAACCTATGCCATTTGATATATTTTCAGAGGAGATTGTCTGACTGCTATCCCCTCCTTTCCATTTGGAACACCCATACCAACTGTTTTGTGCTGCTTTTGCTCTGGAAGCAGCCAGAGGCCCCCAGCATGACCAAAGTGCTATAGCACTTCTGCATATATGATACAACCGAGTCACACACTTTGCCTCAAGGCTTTCCTAACGAGCTAAGAGGACGTGCAGACAATTGGGGGCAGGAAGATTTAGGCAGCAAGCTGTACTTTGTAATGTGCAGGAGATATGAGTTACGGCTCACTTGGTGACACATTTCTCACCACAGCTCTGGACAGACTTCCTCATTTTTTCCCCCAAATTAACTCACATCTTCAGTCACACTTCTCTTCTAACCCAGTTTCCTTAGCAGGACAGAGGATTCAGAAGAGGAGACAGATTGATGGACTCTTTTTCCCTTGTAACCAAAAGTTGCATACTGCTACTGTCCTTTCATCTGTAGTAGGCATTGCTTAAAATTATTAGGAATTGGGCAATAATGCACAATGGTAGTTATGAGCACAAGGTCCAAAAAACATGAGCAAACACGATGCACTCTGCATTCTAGGAACAATTCTCTTGTCTGTGATCTGGCCAAAGCTGTGGTAAAATTCAGTGGTTTGTCTTTCGTGAGCCAGGGCCAGAGTGGGTGAGTGGGTGTGGACAGTAGGTGAGGTGGGCAGCACCTGGAAGAAGGTTAGCTTTGTGTCAGCCCCGTTTTGGTGGTCAGGAGCAGATTCACATGAGAAGTCCTGCCAGAGCCAGGTCCTGAGCCTTGGCCTTTCTCTGGCAGGCAGGAGCCTGAGCCTCACAGATCTGTGGTGGCATTTCTTCTGCGAACTGTTCTTTGCTGGAAGAGAAGTGGCCAACCCGAACTCCAGTCTTTTCTTAAGATTTAGAAAGTGGGTTGCTTTTAATTTCTTCACCCTTTTTTGAGTGTTTCCACTCTTCCTCACGGCAGACAGGCTGTCCTGTCATGTGCCCAAGCAGACTGAGAGCAGGAGGCTGAGAGCCCTGGGGCACGACTTGTTTTGGTCATTCTAGCTAGTGTGGGTTCAGCTGTAAAAGTGAGTGCTAAGTGGGCAAAGCTCCATAAAATGTCCAAAGTCAGTGCCAGGTGGTGCCAATGGCTTGAGAGGATGACCCCACTTGTCAGTTGATGTTACACATTGTAAACACTTCTGTAACAGTTCCACTGTCATGACACCAAGAGATGCTCAATACACTGTGTCCAGAAGAGCCTTTTAGTGGAAAGAAGCGATGTTGGTACCAGAAACTTCTCTGGTGTGTGTGAAGCTCAGCTGTGAATGTGTGATTGTGCAATGCTTCAACTGAGAATGGGGCTGAAAAGCTACATTTCTAGGGGTAAACAACTTGAAATATGATGTACAGGAGTTTCAGCTAAGAACAGGTAGTGTCCTTTTAGTAGCTGGTATCTGACGTTAAAGCTTAATCAGTCTTTGTGATAAAGTCTGGAGGCTTTCTTGGGTGCTGTTTGTGAAGAGACCTAAGTCTAGTTAATTTTGTCAGTCTGAAATCTGTAAGACAGATTGTAAAAGAATTTAATGCAAATAAGACAAAACGGAGGTCCTGAGTGAGTTATGATCACAATCTTTCATTATTCTTGGAGCCAGGCTGTGGTGTGAGCAGCAAAGCTGTATTCAGGGTTGAGATGCAAACAATCCTCTGTGGTCTGTTGGTAGAAAATATAAGATTTCTATTTCGTAGCAAGCTGGTAGATAAAAACAGTTGGGATACTTTTGAAGGTGAAAGGATTGCTTGCAACATTGACATTCATGCCAGCACATGCTGCTAGAATATGTCTAAGGACAAATTTAGTGGCAGTCCTCAGTACCGGTTCATTCACCAACTCTGTTGTGTTATGGACCACCAGCCAAAGCTCTGATTAGAGAACCTCTTGATTTCTCTCCATCGTTTCTATGCCACATTAAATATTAATTTAAAAAAGCCCTCCTTCCCTTACTGCTGGCTGCCACGGTCCATGAGTGCTCTCTCCATTTACAAGCCAATGACATGTGCCCAGCTCATTACTGCTGTAGTCAGCAGTTTCCAAGCAGCCTGTGATTGTTACTAATTACCTGCAGATGCATTTCCTCTGCTCCGGCTTGCTGATTTCAGCGTGATTGGTATCACTTTGAGAGGACAAAGTCATCCTAAATTGGTGCCTTGATTCGGGTCTCTGAGATGGCACTGAGGGCGGATTGACAAACTCGCGGGCAGCATTGGCTGCAGAGTCAGTTTGCATTATCAGAGTCAGGAGTGACTGTTGTCCAGCCTCACCTGGAGCCAGAGAAGAGCTTTTTGCTCTTCTGGGATCTGATGCAACGTCTGTATGTCTCCATTAAAAGAATCATAGAATCCCTAGGTTGGAAAAGACCTTTGAGATTGTCAAGGCCGATCGTACCTCTCCACTATTGAATCATATCTCCATCTTTTAAACCCCTCCAGGGATGGGGACACTCCGCCACCTCCCTGGGCAGCCTCTGCTAGGGCCTGAGAACCCTTTCAGTGAAGAATTTTCTCCTGATGTCCAATCTGAACCTGCCCTGGTGGAGCTTGAGGCCATTCCCTCTCATCCTAAAAGGAAGCCACACAAAGCCAGCATTGGCAGTGCGCTTTGGTTTTGTTCCTCCAACAGATGCTGGAGTTGGGGAGCCTGGTTTCCATCCATGTTGGGACATTTCCATCACCCTTTGCTTGCTTGCTTTTCCTCCCTCCTGTCAGGGCACTCTCAGATGTGGCGGCTTCCAGCCTGCTGAGCTGTCCTGTTGCAGCTGTACTGACTAGCAGGCTGAAAGGCATTTTCCAGCTAACGCACCCGTGCAGGGAGAGACTGAAACTCTGAGAAATACAAATGTGTTATTCCTTATCCTCTGCACTCAGCCTTGTAACCACACCATGGAAGGATCATCACCTTCTGTGCTCCGTCATGGAGTCAGCCTTGGAGGCAATGGTCCCCTAGAACTGTGTGATTTGCCTTTCCTGCACATTTTGTGTGCACACTGAAGAGGTGATAAGAAACCAGAAGCAGAGTTAGTTTGTCGTCTGGAGGGATGGGGAAGGAGTGACATTCTTGATGCTTGTCATCTTAGTCATCTGCTCTGGCTTGCATTGGTGAACTCAGCCACCAGGCATAACCAATATCAGACTTCAGGCTGAACTGAATGTAGAGTGAGTGGGGCATGTGCATCTGACTGAACAGAATCCTCCACTCCTGGAAGATCAGCTGGATTTTTAACATAGTGTCGATGCATCCAGCACCTTAGATGTAATGTGTTATGCCAAGGAGCTATTTCTTCATAGGTCTGTGACTGATGCAGGTAGCATAGATACGTGTAACTTTCCATATTCCTGCATATTTTGTCTTTTTTTTTTTTTTTTTGCACTTAGGAGCCAAAACCACCAAAATGGGATAAATGCATGTTAAAAGACAAGCCATTTCTTGCTACTGTTCTGCTGTAGCATGCAGTACTCAACTGGCCTCTTTCTGTGAGTTTTTCCTTAGGAGTGCTCAGTTTCATAGGAGATGTCTGTTGCTTGACTCTTCAATCTGCTTTTTTCATCCCAACATGCTGTGACTGCAATTTATGAGCCACAGTTTTGCCAGGTTTTGTTGTTTGGCAGATATTCTTGGTCACTTTGAAAGCTAGGCATGAGACGATGATGAGGCAGTTGCACTGGAAACTCTGCCAAAAATCGATCGTCTCTGAGCAGCGCGGTGGATTATGATGTGTTCAACAGCAGGAAGCAAAGAGCTGCTCCTCTAAAATCCCAGGCTGATCTCTTGCCAGAATTAAACACTGACAATATTTAGCATTTTACTCAGTGCAGTCTGGAAGAATGTCTTTTTTTTTTTTTTTTTTAAAAAAAACAAGAAGTGGCACGTAGGATGGAGATTACCAGAATAATACCAGATCCTTCTCAGCCTATGGATGGAGAAGGACTCATCTGAGCAGCACTAGACACCAGCATTTGGGTGGAGGAGTCTGAAGACACCTTCCTCTCTCCACAGAATGGAGCTTAGGCATTGAGTTTGGATCTCGACCAGGGAGTGCAGGGAAAAGATGAGAGAGAATGGTTTAAAGCTGAAAAATTGAGATGAGTTCTTGGGAAGGAATGATTTCCTGTGAGAGCGGCTCAGGTTGCCCAGAGCAGTGGCGGCTGCCCTATCCCTGAAGGGGTTCAAGGCCAGGTTGGGTGGGGCTTGGAGCCCCTGATCCAGTGGGAGATGTTCCAAGGGATGGAACTGGATGGGCTTTGATTTCCCTTCCAACCCACACTGTTCCATGATTCCATGATTCTGTGTTTCCATGACTAGACATCTGCTTTTTGTGTAATCCAAGCTAGGGTGTTGTATAGCACATTTGCGATAATCCTGATCAAAGGGTGCTCTCCAGACGATTTTTGACTGGGGAGCATCAAGAGCTTTTAGAGCTGATGCTAAGGAGGAGTCCTGTGCAAGCAACAGGACCAGAGAGCACTTACAGAGAGCAAGGACAAAGCAGCCAGTCGGTGCAGCAGTTTGTGTGGAAGGATGCAGAAAGGAGGCCAGAAACCTCGTCTGCAAGCTTGGAAGTGGTGATGGTGTGACCTGCTGGAGGTGGGAGTGTTTGTGTTTAAAAGCAGAGTCTCACAGAGGGAGCCTTGCCGATCTGGGTGGGGGTTGAGCAAAGCAAGTGGACTCAGACAAATGGAATCTGCTCAAAAGTGGAGTAGATGGGTGAGGAAGCTTTCTCATCCATTTATTTTGCTCTGTCTGTACATGTGTTTGAAGGGAAGTCTTTAGATACAGCAAAACATGGAAGGAAAGATGGATGCTTTGCTCTCCCTTGATTGTTCTGTGTGCTTTCCCCCCTGCTTTTTCCTCCTCACCCCTGGTTCTCTACTCACCCCACCCAGGAAAGATTCCAGTTCTCGAAAGCTTACCCAGGGATTCTTGACCTGGCCTAACTTCTCGGATGAACAGTGTAAGGACTATGTCCCTCTGGAGAAGAGGAGATGTAGGGTTTGTTTAAGCAGCTTGGAATCTGGCCTATTTCTTTTCATGGCTTTGGACATCAGGTATCTTAGGGGTCCGTTAGAGAAATCAAGAGTTTAGTCTTGGTAAGAAGCTGCAGGGGTGGTGTATGGTGAGGTGTGCACATCTGGGTAGAGTATTTAATCAATGTGGATTGGTAAGGTGGGAAATGGTCACGAGCGGAACCCTTTGGTGAAGGTCTGGGTGGATCCTGAAGGAAACGCTGCCCTTTGCCGCTGTGTCTTGGCTGGATTCTGAGTGCTTGTCCCATGTCAGAGTTGAGTCACCACCTCCTTCCAGGGTTTACTTTCTCTTTTCTGTGGCTGAGCTGAAGACAGAAGTTTATGAGTTAAACGCCAGTTCATTCTCTGGGACTAGTCCTCAAAGGAGCCCAGAAAGGGCAGCTTCTCTTTTGGTGTGAGCCCTTATTACATCTGCCATTCATGGACCATTTTTGGTGACAATCTGAGGCAATTGAGTACTTTTTGTACCCAATGGAAACAATGACATGAAAATTAAAAGCAAAAATGAAGCTCCCAGTACCTGTCATTGAGGAATATGCAGTGAAACAGGACTTTTTGCTCTTTCTTGCACACTTGATGTTTGTGGTGAAGGCCACTGTTACTTCAGAGGTGCAAAAATGTGGCATGGGGTCAATATTTTCAAGTGCCTTTCTGATGCTGGGAATTGCATTGTGAAATTTGCCATGAATAATTCCTGTTGGGGGAAAAGGACATTTATTTTAATTTCTATATCAAGAATAGTCAACCCAAAAGTCTTCTCTCTAGTTGGTTCTGCAGTTGCGGTTTGTTTATTGTTGTGAATTTATATCTAAACCCAGGACTTGCTGACCACGACAGAAGAATGTGGTTTCATTAGGGAACACTGTTAGTCCCTTAAATGCATTTGCTTTTTAATAATGATGTAGCAGTGGACTCTCCACTGATTTTTCACTGTTTAGTAGGTCAGTGACTGGCCATCCCTCTCTACAGATCTACAGAAGAAAAGGAGAAAAACACCTGCAGAAGCTGACTTACCCCATGCATTTTTGGATATAAAGTTAGGGATCGTCATGAGAGGAGCCTGTTTCTTTCCAGCGATGGATGAGGGAATGAGGAGCACTTAGCTTAAGCTGGACCTGCGTGGGTGGGATGGACCTGCCCCATGAGGAGGAAAGTGGGTTGCATGAACAAGTTCCTGGAGGGAATTGTTATCCAGCTGTTATTTGCTGAAATATTGGCCTAGCTGAATGAAACTACTTCCATCATTTTCATTTTAAATAAAAAAATATTTCAAGTTTTTTAATGAAAAGTAGTTTCAAAGTGAAAAATTCCTGCTTTCCCTTCAAGTCTCTGAAAGGTCACCTGCAACTCAAAACATTCTATGATTCTAAATAAGAATAATGTAATATTTTCACTATTCCTTCTTTCTTTTTTTTTTCTCTTTTTTCCTTTTTTTTTTTTTTTTTCCTAAAATCAACACAGTTTTGAAGAAAGTAAAGAAAATGTTTGGTTTTGAAATTGTCTTTTCTTCTGGAAAAATGCTTTGTTAATTTTTTTTGTTGGCCAATTGTAATAGCAACAATAAAGCTTCTAAGGCCATTATGTTTTGGTCATATAATCTGCCTGTATGTGGAAAAGTTGGTCTGAGTTCGAACATTATCACCAAATTATACCTTAATTTCAATGGGACTTTTTTCAAGTGCAAATCGTTGCTGGTAGGATGGCTGGTTCCTCATGCAACACAAGGCTAGATTTACAGCTTAGTCCTTACGCTTAATAGATAAAAGTGCAGATGCGTTTTCCAATAATCTATTCGTCACTCCCAACAGGGCCTGTCACATTTAAAGACTTGAAAAAAGGCCACATAAACTCCCGTGGAAAGGCAGCCAATCTGGAAAACAAAAGTGTCAGTTTTAATGACAGGACAGAGCCTCACGGAAGCACTGTTGAATTTTTCCATTTTTATGAATTCTTATCTTGCTATTAGAAGAGAACAAGCGCGTTTGAGAGAGCAAGCGAGGCCACTTGTACCCCACCAAGACCCAGGCTATTAACTGACTCTTTTGATGATGTACAGCCTGACTCTGCTGGGAGTTCAGCTGTGGATTTAAATGTTGAATTCAACTACGGTAAACATGTTTTGGTGCAAAGCATGTATAATAACAATTTGCATTTACATAGCATCTTTTACTTAAGGATTTTGCAATCTCTAATTAATTAAATCTGTTTCCCCCTGCCCCCAGTGCCACTGTGGTATGGATAATAAATACAATTTTAAATTGAGCAGCCGTGGCAGGAGGATTAAGACAAGAGGGTTCTGGTGCTCCCACGCTGGTCCTGATTGCAGCTGGGTTGGAGGTTGTTCTGCAAACACTCTGAGCAGCTCTGGCTCACGTTCACCCTGGTCTGAAAAGCCTTGAAAGAATCAGAGTCACTAAGGTTGGAAAAGACCTCTAAGTTCATCCATTCCAACCCCACCGTGCCTACTAAATCATGTCCCTAAGTTCCACATCCACATGCTTTTTGAACTACTCCAGGGACGGTGACTCCACCCCTGCCCTGGGCAGCCTCTGCCACAGCTTCACCAAACCAGAGACCAAACTGACTCTGTGGGTGGAAACTGCCTTGCTGTCTCCCACTGCAAGGTCTCCCACCAGTGTGTGGATCCTGGGGATGGTCACCTGTGGCTGTGCCACCACTGTGGCAGCTGGGGCTTTGGATGTGCAGAGCTGGCAGGACCACCTCACTGCCTTAGGGCATCAACAGCCCATTCGGTCCACAGACGGCATTTTTCACTGCCAGGGAAATGCTGTATATTTGTCATAGGTCTCCAAACTGGAAGCGAAAAATAGAAAGGAAAGCACTCCAGTTTGCATAAATGTTTCCTAAACTGCTTTTCTTGGCCTGCAACAATAGTAATACATCTGAGAGTGAGTGTACAATGGTATTGACAGGTGGGCAGAGGGATGCGTTGGCCTCTGCGCGTATGCATGGCACATAAATAAAGTCTAGCAGCAGTCTGAGTCACGCTACAGATGTAGCTTCTAGGATGAAGTAATTGCTTTGATGATGGTATTTGAAGACACCTCCAGTCACCACCACCAATAATAGGTGGCCTTAGTTGTTCATGTATGAGTTACTTACCTCATACCTGAACAGTTGGGAGATTCAAGTTGTTTTCATAGGGGATGGTGAGTTGTCAGCCCAGCAGACTGGGAATCGAGTAGTGTGAATAGTAAAACGGAGACAATGTGGAGGCTGTGTGTACCACTGGGCAATGGAGAGCATGGCACGAGGGTGCTTGCTGTCTGGCTGAGCTCTCTCAGCTGACTCTGTCATACCATCACCCAGAAATGGGAACATTCCTGTGTTCTTTTGATCTAGGAGAAACTTAGGAGGATTCAGGAAAGAAAAGCTGCAGTATGTGAAGTGTTCCAGAATGGATAGGCACAAAAACTTATGGGCGATGCTGCCTCTGGTTGCTAAGCAGTGCAGGTGCTTCCTGAAATGCTTGGCTCCGAGGAGCCCTGTGGAGCTCAAGGGAATGAGGTCCCCAGCTTCATGCTGTGGTTTCTGGGCAGTAAGCAGAGATGGCTCTGGCGTAGGCCCAGGGCTGGGTGAGAGCTGGTGCTGCTGGAGCTCCGATAGCTCCGTGCCGCTAGTGGCTCCTTGCTCTTCCCAGTGGGGAACTGAAGTACGTGGCCATTGCTTAGCCAGGGCAGAGAAGGACAAAGTATCCCGATGTTTTAATGGTGTTGCAGCATGTTTTGGGAGAAGAGGAATATCTGTCGCAGAGTAGGAAGGAAATATTTTTCGTATTTTCCCTTCTCTCTTCTTTGATAGCTCTTCTTCTAGTTCTGGCCCTGAAAACACAGTGATATCTATGAATAGAGATTTTACCAACCCATTCGGGGCACTTTGTAATGGACCATTGTTTCTTTATGACTTCGTGTTACATCAGGCCAAAAATGTGTGGTTTTGAGGTTTTTATGTGTCTTCTCATAAAAATGTTGAACTGTAATGAAAAAAAAAGAAAATGCAAAAAAGCAAAATTTAGTGGCAAAAAGAAAATGTCACTGGCATTTCTTCGAAACAGAAGTTGCCTGGTTTTGAGCTGCCTGATGAGACTGGCACATCTACCAACAGCGAGGAATATCACTTGTGGAAATCCCATGAGCATCAGCAGGGACAGGGACTGCCTGTGCTGCCACGTACTTGACACTCGACTTGGGATTTTCACATTGATGTGGCTGAAAAGTGAGTACAGTTGAGGGCATAAAAGGAGGATCAGGGTCCCACTGGAAGTTTCCTTCTATTTGTTGCATCTTTTTTGCAGCCATCTGTATTCCTTGAGCTCGGCCCTGTGATGACACTGTACCCTTTTTGAGCACTGAGTTCTAAAAAAAGGCTTGTGTGTCAGCAATATCCCTCTAAAGAGGGGACAGAAGCGGGTTGCCCCTCCCCAGCAGGTTTCGTTTGAGCACCTGTGAGTCCAGACCTGTTGGCCTTCCCGAGAAGGGAGCATCCCCCACTGGAAGGCTGTTTCTGGATCGCTGTGGCTTGAGGATTTGCAAGAAGATGGAGGGCTTTGGATAGTTTGGTGGGAAGCCAGCAGATGCTGGTGCAGCTGCAGTAATTGCAAAATCCGCATGAAGTGGCAGCTGCTCACTGCTGAGCAGGATTGAGCCCTTTGCTGCTTGGGTCTGCTTGTTCTGGCCAGTACAGGCAGACCCAAACATGTCTTGGTCCAGCTTGCTCCCATGCTGACGCAGAGAGAGCCAAGCTGGTGGGATAGGCACTGTCTTCAACAAAATGTGACCTGATCTGGCCAAGCCAGGACTTCACCCAGACTAACCTGGGTGGCAGAGCTGTAACTGGACTCCGAGCTGGCTGGAGAACATCACCCTGGGTTGTCTTGTGCATCTCTACCTGTGGAGCTGTGCTGACTGCTCCCTGGCAAACGAGGGGCATCTGAGACACAAGTATGAGTGCACTGGCACGAGCATGACAGGGATTCACTCGACAAGCATTTCTGGACAAGGTCAAGTGTTGCAGGACCCTTTGAGCGTGGTGGGCAGGGGTGCAGAGCTGTGCCTCTGCTCTGCATGGCTTTACCTGTGGCTGCTGTGTTCACACCAGGAGTTGCTCCACACAAGTCCTACATCCTGTCCTGGAGCATCCCTGTGGCTTTGCCCGCTTTGGAGTAACCAGTGTGCATTCTGCAGTAAATGTTTATGCAGCAGCTTTGGCTCAGCTTTTTGCTGAGCCCAGCTGCCTCCTCAACTGCAGGCAGTGGCTGTAGTCTCTTGCCATGAGGATGCACAGGACTGCAGGAGATGTGTCAGGTCTTGCAGAAGCATGTGACAGTGGGATCGGCCCGGCCAGTTACACCCCTGTCTGTTGTGTAAGGGTTCATTGCTGCTTGACAGCCTTGAGGTGTGCTGCCACAGGCTTTCTACCAATGAGACATGTTTTGTCCATGCTCTGTCCTGGGTCTTCACCACCTGCAAGTCTCATCAGCCCTGGTTTTAATGGGAGAAGCCCTTGAGGGCTTTAAGATATGGGTGGGATGTTGATTGACTCTTCTCTGACATGGATAAAGTAACTCTGTGACTCACCTTGCGTGTGTTACAAATGATAGTTTTGATGCTGAAGTGAAGTGGACTCATCCTTCCCTTCGAGCACTGTGTCTGTTCAGCCTGGAGAAGAGGAGGCTCAGGGGAGACCTCATTGCCATCTGCAGCTTCCTCACACAGGGAGGAGGAGGAGCAGGCGCTGATCTCTTCTCTGGTGACCAAGGACATGACCTGAGGGAATGGGAGGAAGATGCCAGGGGAGGGTTAGGTTGGATGTTAGGAGAAGGTTCTTCCCCCAGAGCGGGAGCACTGGAACAGCTCCCAGGGAAGCAGTGACAGCGCCAAGCCTAACAATATTCCATAAACATTCACCCTCAGCCACACAGTGTGAATGTTTGGATATCCTGTGGAGGGACAGAAGCGGGGCTTAAATCAACCTTGTGGGCCCCTTCCAACTCAGGTCAGTCTATGAGTCTATGATTCTGTGTGGGGTGGACTGGGGTTACACCTCAGCTTGGTGAAGTGACAGTGGCTGAGGATCAGGAGGTGACCCTGTAGTTTCCAGCCCTGAGTGCATGTGGTGGGCAGAGGTGTCTGTCTCTCTGCTTGGCCACTTGCAGTGATGGTTTAGTGGTGGGCTTTGCAGTGTTAGATTTATAGTTGGACTTGATGATCATAGAGTCATAGAATCATAGAATCATAGAATGGTTTGAGTTGGAAGGGAAATCAAACATCATCTTAATTCCACCACCCCTGCCATGGGCAGGGACACCTCCTACTGGATCAGGGGCTCAAAGTCCCATCCAACCTTCCTTTGAACACCTCCAGGGATGGGACATCCACAACTTCCCTGGGCAACCTGAGCCAGCTCCTCCCCTCCCTCATTGTGAAGAACTTCCTACTTTTGCCCAGTCTAAATCTTCCCCTCTCCAGTCTAAAGCTGTTTCCTCTCATCCTGTCACTCCATGTCTTTATAAAAAGTCCATTCCCAGCTTTGCTGGAGCTCCTTTCTGTACTGGAAGCTGCTCTAAGCTCTTCCTACAGCCTTCTTTTCTCCAGGCTGAACGACTCCAGCTGTCTTAGTCTGTCCTTATAGCACAGGTGCTACAGCCCTTGGATCATCGCCGTGGCCTCCTCTGGACCTGCTCCAACAGTTCCGTGTCCTTCTTATGTTGGGGATTCCAGCACTGGACACAGGGCTCCAGGTGGGGTCTCAGGAGAGCGGAGCAGAAGGGCAGAAACCCCTTCCTCACCCTGCTGGCCACACTGCTTTATATGCAGCCCGGGACACAGTTGGTTTCTGGGCTGGCTCATGTTGAGCTTCTCATCAATCAGCAGATCTTTTCCAGCCTCAATGATTCTATGATTCTATTCTGCAATCAGTGTATACTTGTTTCCACTTTTTTTTTTCTTATCCATTTTTATATCGTCTCTCTTGTTTTGTCTATGCCATGTGTATACTTTCAACTCTTTTAACTGCAAAATTATATTCCTGCATGGTTCTATTAATGCAGTGCTACTTCCTACAGCAGTCCCCAAATCCCGTAATCTAAAAGGAAACACTGAAAACGGAACAGGCATCAATGGGTGGGTATGGACAGGTGCTTGGGTGCATCATGTCACCTGAAGGTTCAAAGGCAGCGTGGCTACTCCATGTGTTCCTTGGCAAGACCTTGCCTGCAGACCCTTGTAGAAGCTCTCAATTTCTGTGGTGGCGGCTCCGACATCCTCCAGCAGCAGCAGACCCTGGTGGGGCTTCACTCCAGCCGCAGGGTGCAGTATTGCACTGCCATTGCTGTGGAGATGGTGCCTGAAGGCAGCGCCAACCCCCTGGTCTCACTGCCCTGGCTCCAGACCTGGCACCTCAGCCCTGCAAAGGTGTCATAGGCAGACGGACCTGGTGATGGCACTCTGCAGAGACATGATGCTGCGTAGAGGTGTGGAGGCAGTGTGGCATTCAGATGCGATCCCAGCCTCTCATTCCTCTTGGGACCTCTTGGGATGATAGGAATGCCTCAACAACTTTGCATGGTATCACGTGTCCCGTGGAGAGCCCCCATCATCAAAAGTGCTGTCCTGAAGGAACTCCTTTCTCTGACCCTTGTAATTGCTCCTGTCCAATCTTTCTTCATGTTTTCTGTTAATTATTTTTCTCTTTCTTCTCTCCCTCTCTTTTTCCCCCCTAAAACTCCACTACTCCTCTCCAGTGTATTAAGGATGTGAGTGAAATTGATGGCTGGAACGTCTCAAGTCTTTATGATGATGAATGACTTTCACTGCCAAAGCTTTTATTGTCTGTGATTTGGGAAGAAAGGAAGCTGATTTATCGTGGCCAACTGTCATGCCATTTAATACAGTTATAAATCTTGACGCCACGACGGGCACCATGGGCTGGGGACCTCCTCTGGCCACTCCTCCGTGTGCCTTTTGTCTCCCTGCTTGTGGTCCTCAGCTGTGCTCCTCTGAGGGGAGCAGGCAGGGGGAAATTTGAGCCGGGAATTCCCACACAGAGTTTGACAGCCAAGGGCTGGGCAAGCCCTGAGCATCTCACCCAGCCCCAAGCAGGCTGTACACCCCGTGGCTCTTGGGGTGGTAGAGATGCACCGCATCACAGCACTACTGCAGCATCCCCTGCTCCTGGCACTGTGCTGGCTGGGCTGGGCTGATCGCACTTGATCATGGCAGCAGGGGAATCTCCCAGTGGCTTGAGAACAAAATCTCATTTGCTGCTTTTTCTGTGCAAGAGCCCTCAAAAGGATATATTGGTTAATGTCCAGACATCCAGTTACAAGTGGGATTCCCCAGGGCTCGGTACTGGGTCCAGCCCTGTTCAATGCCTTTATCAATGACCTGGATGAAGGCATTGAGTGCACCCTTAGCAAGTCTGTGGATGACACTATGTTGGGTGGAAGTATGGATCTGCTGGAGGGTAGGGAGGCTCTGCAAAGGGACCCGAACAAGCTGGACTGCTGGGCTGAGACCAATGGCATGAGGTTTAACAAGGCCAAATGCCGGGTCCTGCACTTGGGGCACAACAACCCTATGCAGTGCTACAGACTAGGAGAAATCTGGCTAGAAAGCTGCCTAGAGGAGAAGGACCTGGGGGTGTTGGTTGACAGCCGACTGAACATGAACCAGCAGTGTGCCCAGGTGGCCAAGAAGGCCAATGGCATCTTGGCTGGTATCAGAAACGGCGTGACCAGCAGGTCCAGGGAGATTATTCTCCCTCTGTGCTCAGCACTGGTGAGACCGCACCTTGAGTACTGTGTTCAGTTCTGGGCCCCTCACCACAAGAAGGATATTGAGGCTCTGGAGTGTGTCCAGAGAAGAGCAACAAAGCTGGTGAGGGGGCTGGAGAACAAGTCTTACGAGGAGTGGCTGAGAGAGCTGGGGTTGTTTAGCCTGGAGAAGAGGAGGCTGAGGGGAGACCTTATCGCTCTCTTCAACTACCTGAAAGGAGGCTGTGGAGAGGAGGGAGCTGGCCTCTTCTCCCAAGTGACAGGGGACAGGACAAGGGGGAATGGCCTCAAGATCCGCCAGGGGTGGTTCAGGCTGGACATTAGGAAAAAAATTTTCATGGAAGGGGTCATTGGGCACTGGCAGAGGCTGCACAGGGAGGTGGTTGAATCATCTTCCCTGGAGGTGTTTAAGGGACGGGTGAATGAGGTGCTGAGGGGCATGGTTTAGGGATTGATAGGAATGGTTTGACTCGATGATCCAGTGGGTCCTTTCCAACCTGGTGATTCTATGATCCCAATTGCATTTAATAGAATCATAGAATCATAGAATCATAGAATCATTGAATCATAGAATCATAGAATGGTTTGAGTTGGAAGGGACCTCAAAGATCATCTAATTCCAACCCTCTGCCATAGGCAGGGACACCTACCCCTGGATCAGGGGCTCAAAGCCCCATCCAACCTGTCCGTGAACACCTCTATGGAACAACTTCCTTGGGCAGCCTGTTTCAGGGCCTCATCACCTTCATTGTGAAGAATTTTCTCCTAATGTCCAATCTAAATCTGCTTCTTTCCAATTCAAAGACATTTTGCCTTGCCCTGTCTCTCCATGACTTTGTAACAAGTCCCTCCCCAGCTTTCCTGGAGCCCCTTTCTGTACTGGAAGCTGCTCTAAGGTTTACTCAGAGTCTTCTTTTCTCCATGCTGGACAACACCAACTCTCTCAACCTGGCATCATGGCAGAGGTGCTCCAGCCCTCACATCATCTCTGTGGCCTCCTATGGACCTGTTCCAGTAGTTCCACATTCTTTTTGTGTTGGAGATTCCAGAACTGGACACAGGACACAGGTGGGTTCTCACAAGAGAGAAACAGAGGGGCAGAATCCCCTCCCTTGTCCTGCAGGCCACGCTGCTTTGGATGCAGCCCAGGACATGGTTGGTTTCTGGGCTGTGAGTACACGTTGCTGGCCCATGTTGAGCTTCTCATCAACCAGCACCCCAAGTCCTTCTCTGCAGGGCTGCTCTCAATCACTTCATCCCCCATCCTGTTTTGAAACCATGGACTGCCCCGACCCAGATGTAGGACCTTGCACTTGGCCTTGTTGAACCTCATGAGATTCACACATGAATTTTTTAACTGCATTTTAGTGACCCTGCTGTAAAGATACAGGTCACCTGTAGAGTTTGCAGAAGATAAGCAGGCAGGAGCAAGGTGGTGGTGCTTCAGAAGGCTGGTGATGCTTTTTGTTGGCAAAGCTTTCCCTGTGCTGAGTGCCCAGGAGGGACAACAGCTGGTGGCAGAGCACAGGCAGAGCTGGCTCATCGCCTGCATTGCCAGCTTGGTGGCTCAATAAGGTCCAGCCATGAGCCATCAACTTACCACAAGTGGCACTGTTGGCATTCAGGAGGACGGTGGCTGCCTGCTTTGGCCAGAAGAGGTGGCTGAGGCTGTTCTTTCCAGGGTGCTGGAAAGCTGCATGCGGCATTGGACCTGATTCTATTAGAGGAGATGCAAACACACAAGTCTATGAAATGACAGCAGACCCGCATTGTCATTCAATGCCCTCTTGTTGGGCTCCGCACATGCGGGGGGGGTGAGGCATGAGCTGCACTGCTGGAAGGTGAAGAGTGCAAAGGGGCTCATGGTCCCACAGGGAGGGCAGGTTTCTGGACAGAAAAATTGCTTTGGAACATTTTTGGTCAATCCGATGCTTTCCTGAGTAGAGATCAGCCCAGTATTGGAGATTTTCCTGTGCTTCATGCTGTATGAGAGTTACAGTCCCACATCTCACTCCTTCCTCTGGTCTGAACTCACTGGAGAGCACTTTCCATAAAGTCATACGTGCATTTACTGATTTCTGAACTACCTGGTGCATGAGTTGAGCTACATGACAGGCTACGTTATAGGAGATGCCATCTACCCACCCAGGCAGCTGGAAAAGAGGTGGGACATGCTGTCTACCCACTAGGAAAGAGAGGGGACTTGGAAATATGGCATGGTCTTGCTACTTGATAGGACAGAGGGAAAAGAAGATTTTGTTTTAAACTGACTTCCAATTAAATGTTTCTTTCAACCAAAAATAAAATATTTCAATCTTGACAATTAAAAGTATTCTGATAGAAAAATATTGAAATGCAAATACCTCAACATTTGCAAAGCCACACTTTCTCCATCACATAGAATGTGGATAAAATGCCTCATTTGAGCTTTTTGTCTTACTCCAGGATAAAAATAACATTATTGAAATATCAAAAAAATCATACTTGGGTTGCTGGTTGAGACTTCATTGAGCCCTAATTAAGATGCTAAAATCTAGGGTGTAAATATTTTTCCTGAGAGGAGCAGAAAACTGCTGATGACATTAGCAATGATCCTTGGATTGGAAATGTCTACATCTCAGATTAATTCCAGATGCAGATCATAAATATTGATTGTTGTGAGATGAAAGATTTCAGCATAGGTTTTATTGTCCCTGCAAAATAGACTGGTGGAAGCTGTTGTTTTTTTTTTTTTTTCTCTCCGTGCTTATCTGGCCAGCTGGATAACTGACTGCTGATACAGTCCCCTTGTCCCATCCTGGATACAGTGGTGGGTGCTGAGTCGTGCCAGCCCATGTTGGTGCTCACAAGGCAGTACAGGTGGGAAGGTGAAGCCTTGGATGGTGCGGCATCTTGCTGAGCTTTGTCAGCCTCTGGGTGTCCCATTCCTGTCTGGTGCTCCCATTGCGGTGCAGCCTGAGCCAGGTTGTGTGGCTTGACTTCTTGCTGAGCTTTGGCAGCCCATCACTGTCCGCTGCTCCTGTTGCAGCACAGCCTGAGCCAGCTCAATGCATCATGGCCTTAAGTGGTGATGCAGGCCACTGCTTCACCAGTCTTTGCGGTGGGCATTGGTGAAGGATTTTGAGGGTCCAGCTTACGGCTAGCAGCGTTCACTGTGAGGCAGGTTTGCATGGCTCCTGGGCTTCTCCTCCTGCTCTCACTGCTCCCAAAAGCCCTCTGGATGTCACTGCTGTCCTTTGCAAGGCGAATGGAAACCCATGTCCTTCTCCAGGTCCCTCTGAGCTGCTGCCAGACCACACGCTGGCTCTCCTGCACCTCGCTGGGGAGCATGAAGCTCCTTTCCCATCACACCGCTGCCCCAGCCCAGGGGTCACGGCAGAGACCCCCTTGGTCTCTCAGAACCCCTTGGCGTGGGCTTGCCTGGCCTCTGGGACCCTCCGCAGGTCACCAGATACAACCTTTGGACCTACAGACAGCATCCCCCTGAGCTGCAGGGCTGGGAGAAGGAGGTGAACTGCCCTGCCTGCTGCTCCTCTCCTGCTGCTGGAGATGCTCTGGTGTGATGCCTGTACCAGCAAGGCCTTTTTGGGCCTTTTTGTTCATGAGCAGCCCACTATCCCCTCAGTAGGAGTACCAGCTCACAGGAGGCAGCTGCAGCCACCACCATCCTCTGATGCTCTTCAGGAGTGATGATGGAGAGGCTTTCACCATCCTTCCCTTGAGCAGTGCTGTGGTGCTGGGGAAAGGGCTGTGGGTGGCTGCCTGGTGTGGGCAGAAGAGCTGCCTGTACCGCCCTGTCCTGCCCTGTCTGAGAGCTGGGGTCGTTCAACCGGGAGAAGAGAAGGCTGTAGGGAGACCTTAGAGCAGCTTCCAGGACTGAAAGGGACTCCAGGAAAGCCGGGGAGGGGCTCTTGATCAGGGAAGGCAGGGATAGGATGAGGGGAATGGTTTTAAATTGAAGGGGGAAGATTTAGATTGGATATTGCGAATAAATTCTTCATGATGAGAGTAATGAAGCCCCAGCCCAGGTTGCCCACAGCAGTGGTGGTGGCCCCATCTTTAGAGGTGTTCAACCCAGGCTGGATGGGGCTTTGGGCCCCTGATCCAGTGGGAGGTGTCCCTTCCCATGGCAGGAGGTAGAACTGGATGTTCTTTCAGGTCCCTTCCAACCCAAACCGTTCTGTCATTCTGTGGTTCTATGACTGTAATTGCCTTTGTGACAGCAGATCTCTAGTGGGTCTTTTGGCCATGTCTCCAGAGTAGATCTTGCAGATCTTAGCCCTAATGAAGGATGCTTTCCCTTGTGAGCTGCCGCTCTGTCCTCAGGGCAGCTCGTGGCCTGAGCAAAGGCTTTAGAATGAGATGGAGAACAGGGATATGTGGGTCCAACCAGCCTCCTCAGGGCTAGCTTTGAGATGTCCCTTTTATTAAATGTGAAGTATTTTCTAAGCAAGTGTGAAGCTGCAGTGTGGGGCTGAAAATGTGCTGAATTTTAATTTCTTGAGGAGTGAGAAGGTGGAAGCCAGACACCCATCTCTCTACATATCCATTAGTTTTCAGGAGTATCCGTGGCTCCACAGTGAAATGCTCTTGCTTTCAGCCGGTAGCTCACAGCGAGTTTTCTCTGGTAGATTCAGTGTCTGGAGTCCTGTCACAGTGAGAGGAGCTTGTAATTCCTCACAAACTGATATTAGTTTTCCAGTCCTCTTGGCTGCAAAGACAGGCTAGAAAATAGCTCCTGGGTGTGCGCAAACATTCCAGCATTGGAAAAGAATCAAGAGAAAAAAAATGTTATTTAAACATCTGGGCTGCATGCAAAGTGGTTGGACCAGCAGATCTCCCTCTACTCCTCTCTCCTGAGACCCCATCTGGAGTCCTGTGTCCTCTGGAATCCCCAACATAAGAACTGTTGGAATGGGTTCAGAGGAGGCCACAGAGAAGATGTGAGGGCTGGAGTACCTTTGTTATGAGGCCAGGCTGTGAAAGCTGGGGTTGATCAGCCTGGAGGAGGCTGCAGGGAGACCTTAGAGCAGCTTCCAGCACTGAAAGGGGTCCAAGAAAGCTGTGGAGGGGCTTTTTATGAAGGCATGGAATGATGGGATGAGGGAGAATGTTTTTTAATTGTAAGGGGGAAGATTTAGATTGGATGTTAGCAAGAAATTTTCCTGTGAAGGTTGTGAGGCCCTGGCCCAGATTTCCCAGGGAAGCGGTGGCTGCACCATCCCTGGAGATGTTCAAGACCAGGTTGGATGAGGCTTTGAGCCCCTGATGCAGTGGGAGGTGTCCCTGCCCATGGCAGGGGGTGGAACTGGATGGGCTTTGAGGTCCCTTCCAACCTAAAACTATCCATCATCTCAGGGTAACTACATCACTCCCACCATTTTTGTAGTGCATTGAATAGCTGGCTCTGCATTTGTGGGGTCCCTTGGACCACAAACTTTTTGAGCTGTCGATCCTCTTGGTCATCTTGCATCTTTCCAGCTCATCGTGATTATGGTAGAGAGTGAGCCTTGCGGAGCCTGCTGTGCTGCTCTTATTAGAAGTATTGCTGTGCTGCAGAAAGGAAACAACAATAAAGTGAATATGTTGCTTCTGCATGCGTTAAGAGCACTGATCAAACCACATGAGATCCCATTTCAGACATAATGTGCATTGGAGGGCAAAATTAGATTGAGAAGTAAATGGAGCCTAAAATTTCCATAGCTTTATTCGTCAGAAAGCTGTTTCATTGCGTGGTTTAATTCTCCAAGTTCTTCCATTCATTGCATGTAGCGTGCTGGCTGGAGTACATTTTAGAAATAATGGGATGAAAAAAGCCCATCTTTAATTTGGTGGTGGCTGTGAGGTGTGTAAGGGCCGCTCACACCTGAGATGCGAGGGGCTACGAAACACGGAATCATCTCACACAGCAGCAGAAAATCAGCCAGTCCGGCACTTTCTGTGCTTAGGTAGGAAACTCATTTTGTCTGGGATTTTTTTTTGTTGTTTTCTTTTGCATTTATTTAAGTTCTGAACTGCTTGAAGTTGGTTTTATTATTTCTATTCTAAAGTTTTTTTTTCATCGCTGCTCATCAAATGTGCTGCGCAATGGAACTGTGCTTATCCAAAAAAATAACATTTTCTGGGCTGAGATCTGCTGCATTGGTGAGGCCGTTATTTTTATGTGAGATTTCTTTTCTCTCCCCTTTTAACACATCTGCTTGACAGGAGGGGGCTAACTGGTCTCTCAGATGAGCAGACACATGGGGGTTTTTGCTTTTGAAGGCAACGCTTGATATCATTTCCAAACCAGCGGAGATTGCCCTCATGGAGCAGCTGATGTGCAGCGAATGCCTTTTGAAACAGTGAATGCTGTAGATCGGCATAATTGGCACCAGTGCTCTGACTGGAGCTGGAGGGGGAGCCTACGCTGGTCTCCATCCTGTGCGAACCTCACGCATAGAATCATAGAATCGTGGAAAGATTTGTGTTGGGACTTCACAGCCCATCCAGTTCCCCCCTGCCATGGGCAGGGACACCTCCTACTTGATCAGGGACTCCAAGCCCCATCCAGCCTGGCCTTAAACACCTGCAGGGATGGGGCAGCAACAACGTCTCTGGGCAACCTGGGCCAGGACCTCACCACCCTCATTGTGAAGAAATTCCTCCTCATGTCTAGTCTAAATCTTTCCCTCTCCATTTTAAAGCCATTCCTTCTTATCTTATCACTCCATACCTTTGTAAAAAGTCCCTTCCCAGCTTTTGTGGAGGCTCCTTCAGGTGTTGGAAGCTGCTCTAAGGTCTCAGTGCAGCCTTCTCCAGGCTGAACAACCCCAACTCTCCCAGCCTGTCCTCATATGGGAGGTGCTCCAGCCCTTGCATCATCCTTGCAGCCCTCCTCTGGACCCACTCCAACAGAACCATGTCCTTCTTCTGTTGGGGATTCCAGAACTGGACAAAGGACTTCAGGTGGAGTCATCTGTGCTTCCAGGCTGCATTTCCCTGGTGAGTTTTCTTTCCAGAGCCCATAGAAGCTGGCTTGCCTCGCCTCACCCTCCCTCATCAATTCCCACGCACTAATTGTTTGCAGTGTTGCCTCTTCCCTCCTGCATTGTGAGCTGTGGAAACGGAATCAGGGAGCAGTGCACATTTTGGGTTGTTGCAGCACAGCCTCTGTCATCTGGGACAGAATCATAGAATCATAGAATCACCAGGTTGGAAAGGACCCACTGGATCATCGAGTCCAGCCATTCCTAACACTCTCTTTAACCATGTCTCTAAGCACTTCATCAACCCATTCCTTAAACACCTCCAGGGAAGGTGACTCGACCACCTCCCTGGGCAGCCTGTTCCAGTGCCCAATGACTCTTTCTGTGAAGAATTTTTTTCTGATATCCATCCTGAACCTCCCCTGACGGAGCTTCAGGCCATTCCCCCTTGTCCTGTCCTCAGTCACCTGGGAGAAGAGGCCAGCTCCCTCCTCTCCACAACCTCCTTTCAGGTAGTTGTAGAGAGTAATAAGGTCTCCCCTCAGCCTCCTCTTCTCCAGGCTAAACAACCCCAGCTCTCTCAGCCGCTCCTCATAAGACTTTTTCTCCAGCCCCCTCACCAGCTTTGTTGCTCTTCTCTGGACACACTCCAGAGCCTCAACATCCTTCTTGTGGTGAGGGGCCCAGACTGAACACAGTACTCAAGGGGTGGTCAAGGTGCGGACAGGTGATGCCTTTCTCCTTTGCTTCTGTAACTGAGACCAGACACAAAACTTGTTTGACTATCTCCATCAGTTTCAGTGTTGAGTATGTGGTGGTCTTAGATTTGACATCTTGTGGCCACCAGCAGAACCCGCTGAGTCTTTCTGCTGCTGGAGTCCTTTTTGGGGTGCTCAGGGGGGTAACCCTACCTCAGGCTGGGCACATGCAGGTTCCAACCCCATCTGAGGCTGAGCACATGCAGTGTCCAGCCTCTCTTGGCTATGGCAGAGCCTTGCAGACCTCACGCTGCTGGTGTATTCTGAGTTGTACTCAAAATGAAACATCTGGGGAAGCAGGTTCTCCTGTCCTGCAAAAATATTCAGGACTTCTACTTTTTCTCAGGTCTATTTCCTAATTAAATCCACTCTAAATCTAAGGAAGGTTTAACAGCTGGGAGTAGTGAACAACATAACACCAGCCCAGAGCGGCGTGCACCTCCTGTTTTCACTTGGACCATGTTTCGTGTCTAGAACCATAGAATCATTAGGTTGGAAAAGACCTTTGAGATCATGAACTTCAAACACATCTGTCCGCTACTAGATCATGTCCCCAAGAACCTCATCTGCCCATCTTTCAAACCCTTCCAGGAATGGGGACTCCACCACCTCCCTGGGCAGCTGCTGCCAGTGCTTGAGAACCCGTTCTGTGAAGATATTTTTCCTCATGTCCAATCTAAACTTTCCCTGGCGCAGCTGGAGGCCATTCCCTCTCTTCCTATCACCTATCACTTGGGAGAAGAGACCAACACCTTCCTCTCTTCAACCTTTAAGGCAGTTTTAGAGGGTGATAAGGTCTCCCCTCAGCCTCTTTTTATCCAGGCTAAACGGTCTACTCTCAACAGTTTGCATTTTATGTAGAGAAGTCATTCCCAGTTTGAAAATGGGATGTCTTTTATGAAAGTTACAGAAAATCAAATTTTCTAGCATCTTCAAAGCTTTTCCCAAAAGTTTTTAGAGTTAAAATGCCCAGCTGAACAGCATGTCTGGTTGCATCAGCTCAAAGTTTCTGTAATTCATACAGTTTGGGGCATTTCTATCTCTTTATGAAAGGTTTTTTTTTAAGAAAGGTCTTGGCTGACACTGATGCAAGGTAACCTTGATGGCCATGCTCTGCCACATCCTTTTTGCTGTGTGCAGAGGATGCCCCTGTGCCTGCCTAGAGAAGCCCAGCCCTGAGCTATCTGTGTGGGCATGCTGGCTTCTCTGTCTGCCTGCGCTGGAGTTGCTCCCCCCTTCTTTTTTTTCCTCCTCTCATTCTGTGTAATGAGCTGATGCTGGTGTTGAATGAAGAGAAGTGGAAGCACTGGCAAGAGCCCACAGTGGCTTTCCACAAGGGACTGCAACAGCAAGCATCCACCCTGCTGGTGGAGAGGATGAGTGAGATACCCCGGCCAGGACCCTGCTTTGTGCAGCGTGCAGCTGCTGCTCTGGTCCCGCCACGTGGATGTCAGACCTGCCATTGCACCCTTAACCTGGTGATCACATCTTGGCAACTTTAGGAAGCTATAGACTTGCCCAGTGCTGCTAAGCCCCCTTTCTCTGCTTCTGAGCATGCTTTTCCCATGCACCACCATGCTTGAGGAAACTCTGGGTGCATCGGTACTGGCAGCTGTGCAGCCCTGGCTGCAGATCAGGTTCCAGGTGGCTCTCTGTTTGGGGATGGCTGTGCTCTTCAGGGTTCACAGGCTGGAAGCACACAGGAACTGTGCAGGGACGACTGCCTGTGTAGGACATGCAGGCCATGCCAGGCAGACTGCAACCTTCCCCAAGGACCATCTCCTGCTCTGAGCTGCTCCAGCCACAGCGCAATGCCCCTGCACTGCTTTGCTGTTCTCCAGGCGGGTGCGTGAGGAGAAGGACCCCACAGGGATTGTATGGACATGTTGATAAAATGCCTCTAGACCACAGTGTGTCCTACCAGAAGATGTCATCCTGCTTGTACTCTCCTCCATCTGCCCTCTGTTCTCCTTGGCATCCTCTTGATAGATGAAGCAGCAGCAGTGGAGTGTTTTGCTCCTTGGGGTCAGTGTACCTGGTCAGTTGTGTACCTGGAGTGTGACGGAACCCTGTCCAGCTGTCTGCCGCAATTCCCTGTGTCCCCCTGCACCTGTAGCTGGGCACCTGAGATCCAACCACACCAATTCTTGCTGTGCCTGGTCTGCTGGTGTGTCTGCTAGCCCTGTGCTGAGCTGGCCAAAGCACTTGCAAAGGATGAAGGTTTCACCTTCTGGGAGCCAGGGAGAGGTGGTATTGTGCTGATGCTTTTTAGATGACTAATTATTGGCCACACAAGAGTTATGGATGGACTTTGAGGTCCCTTCCAGCCCAAACCGTTCCATGATTCCAAGTGTGTGCATTAAATAGGGGACTCAACCTAGGGATTTCTTACTTTGCATGTGTTACAGGAGAGAAAAGAGACCCAGACAATCTGTAAAGATCTTGGTGGATGACAGGCTCAGCTCAAGTCTTCAGACAAAGCCTTCTCACAGTAGCAACCCTAAGAAGCAGGTGAAAAGCTGAACTGTTGGGTTGTTTGCAGGGTACAGGAGCTCTGTGGCTGCAAGGAAGAAGGGATGGTAGTTTTATGCAGCAGCAGCCGAAATAGTTTGTCCAGAGAAGCTGAGGATGAAGGCAGAGAACTCTGCAGTTCCAGGACTCTCACTTAGAAATCGCAGAGAAACCAGACTGGAGCATTTGTCTGTACTTATCCACTACATTTTTGCTTTGCCAGAAAGTACTGTTCTTCCTTTCTTTTCCCTGCATCTTTTTAGAAGTGTAGTTGTGTTGATGGGAAGAGTAGAAAAGACACCTGCAATGAGGGGCAGCTCCAGGCTCCTTCAGACATCTGCCGCTGCCTTGCGGGTGAGGAGAAAAACAGACCCACATTCGCAAACCCTGTTTCAGCGCAGTGTGCTTAATCTGAATTTTATGGCTTTGATAGCAGATTACGGTGCTGCTGTCACAAGCCCTTGCAGCCCCGGTCACAGTGGACACTGAGCATTTCAATACCTCCTCCACTAATCTTTCCCCCACTGCTCCCGTTCCCTGGCTGCTAATTTCACGCAGGCACTTAAACATGATGGATAATTGTGTTCTGCTTATCAATGTTTAATTTAAGGGCTGTTCCGTCTGACCTGGATGCCCTCTGCAAGAGCTATGCCTCATTATTGATTTCATGGTCACACCTGTGACATTACCTGCTTTGTAGGAAGTAGACTTTGACATTCCTGTGAGGCTTTGGCAGCCAGAGCTAATTGTCAGAAGAGTAATCGAGTCAGCAAAATCATTACAGGTGATCTGTGTGTTACCACTGTTTTATCTGCCTCTAATTAGGTGCAGGAGAGGTAACTCATTGCGGTAAGCATGCCGCACTAGGTTTGATGTCCACAAATAGAGCTAGATGAGGACAGGAGGGAAGTTATTCATTAATAGCGGCATTTCAATGTGTTGGGGTGCTGCGCCAGCAGTGTCTCCTTTACTAGTGTATCAGGAAGAGATGCAATCCTGCGGCATCTGTGAGGTGCAAAGTACGAGCTGTGTTCTGGCTGCACCCAGCACTGTGGCATGCACACAGTGGTTCTGGACCTGAGGTGGTAATGGTGGAGGTGCCACGTTTCTGTGGTGTGAGCATGGGGCAGTGTTTTGTACACAGTAAACCCAGATGATTGATATAAGATGTGCTTGTCTCTGGTTCAGGGTGCTCTGCTGCCCCATGCTGCTGTCCTGGGTAGACCCTGGCTGTGACACGTGTCCCCAAGTGACAAGGGGAGCAGGAGCCATGTGGATGAACTTGTCAGTTCCCTGTGCATTTGGCCAAAATGTTTTCTTTAAAATCGTGATTGAAATCATGCTTATCCTTGTAAAATCATGCTCCCTGCTCAAATCATGAAATCATGCTCCCTGCTCGCTGCAGGGGCATTGGTCTAGGTGACCTTCATGGTCCTTTCCAATCCAAACCATTCTATGATTCAATGAAATAGAAGGGTTATCAAAATCTTCACTGGGCAAAGGGAGAGCTGGTCTTAGCAGAAGAAGGTTTTTTCAAAATGAAAGTAGTTTCTGGTAAGAGATTTGACTGAAATAGGCTAGAAATTTGACTTTGCTTCCAGAGCTGAAGTGGCTCCCAAGACATTCTCCAGCAATTACTTGTTCTTGTTTTCACAAGTGTTAAGCTAATACATCCCTGCTCTCCGACCTCTGGGGTTGCCAGTGCCTGGAGTGGCATGGCGGTTGCCAAAGCCCATTGATAGAAAGAGTAAGACATGCAGACTGCCAGGGGGATGGAGTGGTCCCCAGGGTCCTGGCAGCAGCACAGCACCAGTGCAGGTCCCTTCATCTGCTACCAGTGTTGATGGGCACTCGATGAAGACAGTGTCATATGCCAGGGCAGGAACTCAACTTCAGGGGAAGTACTATCCTCCCATCGTGCTGCGGGAACCTTGGAGACCGCACAAAGTCATTTTAGAGGGACAAAAGCCAAAAGCTAAGTCCCATCCATCCATCCAGCTTGGCTGCCTTTTGGAACAGTTTTGCCCTTTAGGACAAGGGGTAATAATTTTAAGCTGAAAGTGGGGAGATTGAGATGAGGTCTTAGGGAGAAATATTCACCCGTAAGGGTGATGAGACAGGTTGCTCAGAGCAGTGGTGGCTGCCCCATCCCTGGAGGTGTTTAAGGCCAGGTTGGGTGGGGCTTGAAGCCCCTGATCCAGTGGGAGTTGTCCCTGCCCATGGTCGGCAGTGGTGGAACTGGATGGGCTTTGACGTCCCTTCCAACCAAAACCATTCATGGTTCTGCGATCCCATGATTCTCCTGGTGCACTACTGTGATTGTTGCATGGCATCACTGCCATGGCCAGCACTGGGATTCCTCGTGTGCTGTGGCTACCAGGCAGGGGGCTGCAGACCTGCAAACAGAGCAGGATGGTGCTGGAAGCAACTTCCCATCTCCTCACATGATCCCCGGGCAGATCACTGAGCAGCATCTCTTCATCTCCTCTTCACTTAGCATAAACCTGCCTTTTTAAAACTTGTTTCTGGAAAGACACGAAGAGTTGGGTGAGGCAGCAGCTTCTGTGTGGAGCTGAGGGTCTCTGCTCTGTGTGAGTGGGCAGGTGTGGTGGGGGTGCCTGCTTTGGGCAGGGGCAGGAAGGGTGTTGGTGCGTGAGATGGACCCTGGGGAGGTGCTGGTCTCTGCTGGTGGAGTGCTCCGGGGCTGGGTTTGAGGTAGGTGCCTGCTGCCTGGGGCAACTTTTTCAGACCAGCTAATGCCTTGCAGTGACGCCTGTGATGAGATCAAGCACACATGGAAATTCGCTAGCACTGCCAGGCTGGTTCTTCCAACACCACTGACCTGTGGGTGCTGAACCTTTCTCTCCAGAGAGCTGGGATTACCCCATTAACCCAACGCACGGCCTGATTGTTGACCACACTCCTGAGGTGATGGCAATTTCACGTCTGCCGTAAGGACAGAGTGGCAGGTGAAGGCTTGGTTTCCTTCAGTGCAGCCCATATTGTATTTTGGAGAAGAGAATCGGCCCCACTGTTGTGGGGGATGGTTCTGAGACAGCGGCAAAAGGGGTCTGTAAGCCCCCTCTGTACCACTTGAACCCCCTGCATTTTCTAATATATCCTTTGCAGTAATTAATTACCTCTCCAGTGGGTTCATTTCTTTCACACTGTTACTGGCAATCAGTTAGATAAAGGGGAAAAAAATGTGTTGGTGCCCTGTGGTATTGAAAGTGAAGAGTTTTCACACTGTCAGGGTAATGAATTCTGCAAGGGTTTGAAGCACCTGTGCTTGGGGAAGTCCTCGTGTCATGTGTCTAGGAGTGACAACCCCCAGTGGTTAATTACTGCCATGGATGAGAGCTGAGCTGATAGCAAAATGAGATAATTTCATTAGTAGTTAAATTTGAAGTTAATTGGATTCACGTTTACACACAGCAGTACACAAAGACACACTTGGAAATGCTTCTTGCCGCCTTTTGGTTTTCTTTTATAAAAGGTGAATGCTTCTAAACTGCTCCCTCGTGGATTTCTACTGCGGTTTGAAGACAGGAGAGTCCTTTGCTGCCTCTCTCTTTGCCCCAGCCGGGCTCAGCGGCCTGTCCTGTGGTGAGCACGTTTGCTGATGTCTGAGCATTGCTCTCCACATCTGCGCAGAGGCTGTTGCTGACTTTCCCTGCAGCTGGCTGCAAAACTGTTAATTTTGTGGAAGAAACATACTTACTTGCACTCTTCTTGAGAAATGATAATTTGCTTCCAGCACAAGCGTGCTGCCAGCTCCTATTGGATAGAGGGACAGGGTGTCATTGCGTATCTTATGTGTGCAGAGCCAAGCACTCTGACTCGTGGCTGCACCCTCTGGTCCCACGGTGCCAGTTGATGATGTTATTACACGACATCATCACCTCCTGGTTTGTGGAGTAGTGTGGGATGAATTCTGGCAGGGCTATGCCTGAGACTGAAAATGATGTGCAGCTTTTCCTCCCTCTGACAAACACAGTGGCTGGCAATGTGCAGGAATGTCCGTAACAGAGGCATTTGCTCTGCTGCCCTGATGGCCTCCAGGGATGCTGGTGCTCCCATCTCATGCTGCACCTCCTGGGATGGCTCCAGCTGGGATGATATCAGGTGTTTTCAGCTGGATGGGGTCCCTCAGCCCAGGGACTGTTGGCAAGTAGCCCCATGCATGTGCATGTTGGTGTACAGCATCCCAGAGAGCTCTGTGGTGCTGGTCCTGCTCTGGGAAGCCTCAGAGGAGTGTGTAATGCAGTGGTATGGGCAGCTCCTAAGAGCAGCAGTGGCTGCACTGGGGGTCTTTGCAGGGAGCTGGGAATCCAGACTGAGCGATTTTCTCAGAGCAGAAGAATTGGGTCTCACAACCCTCGCAGCATTTCAGCACCTTTGGAGGAATCATAGAATCTCTAGATTGGAAAGACCTTTCAGATCATCAAGCCCAACTGTACCTGTCCACTACTAAATCATATCCCTAAACCCTTCATCTGCCCGCCTTTCAAATACCTCCAGGGATGGTGACTCAACCACCTCTGTGGGCAGCCTTTGCTGGGGCCCGAGAAACCTTTCAGTGAAGGCGTTTTTTCTGATATCCAGTCTGAACCTGCCCTGGGCAGCTTGAGGCCATTTTCTCTCTTCCTGTCACTTGGCCGAAGAGACTAGCACCCACCTCACCACAACCTGCTTTGAGGGAGCTGCCCAAAGATGGTGATGGGAGACAGTGATGAGGGACACTGGGAGACAGTGATGAGGTCTCCCCTCAGTGTCCTCTTCTTTGGGCTAAACAACACCAGGTACCTCAGCTGCTCCTCATAAGTCTTGTTCTCTAGACCCTTCACCAGCCTCGTTGTATTTCTCTGGACACACTCCAGCCCCTCAGTGTCCTTCTTGGAGTAAGTGGCCAAAAACTTAACCCAGTGTTCAAGGTGTGGCCTTACCAGCACCACGTATAGGGTCACAATCCCTTCCCTGCTCCTGCTGGCCACACTGTTTCTGATTCGAGCCAAGATGCCATTGGCCTTCTTGACCACCTGGGCTACTGTTGGCTAATGTTCAGTTGGCTGAACAGGCACTGTGCTGCAAAGTGCTTTGGCTGCTCAGATCATATAATCAAAGAACCATAGAATGGTTTGAGTTGGAAGGGACCTCAAAGCCCATCCAGTTCCACCCCCCTGCCATTGGCAGAGACACCTCCCACTGGATAAGAGGCTGAAAGCCCCATCCAACCCGGCCTTGAACACCTCCATGGATGGAGCAGCCACCACTTCCCTGGGCAACCTGGGCCAGGGCCTCATTACCCTCATTGTGAAGAATTTCCCTCTTATATCTAGAATTTCCTCCTTATGTCTATGATCGCCAGGAGAACCCTGGCTCTGCGGATTGGTTGGTTGTGAGCTCCCACAGGGAAGCAAGGTGCTTATGCCCATGTCCATCCTGTGCCTGCGCCCATCCCGTGCTGGTGCTATGCATCCTGTGTGGCTCAACACCACTGCAAGGCAATGCTAGAACCGCGTGCTGTGACTGGCCCAGTCGAGTAGCTGCTTGGCCAGTCCAGCTTTGTTATAGCTCACCTAGGTAGGGAAAGAGTTTGAAACGACAACTGCATGCTGCAGCACTTTTAGTGCATCAGACTCAGAGCAGCACTCCGCAGAAGGAACAAACTTTTTTCTCCATTGAACAGATGAAAAGCCCGAGACTTGGAGGGCAGAAGCAGCTTGTCTGTAGCAGTATTTGCAACTGAAACAGAGCTTCTTGCCTCCATCTTGGAGGCTTTTTCAGTAATTTTTGTCTTGATGCCTTCTGCTCTGCTCTTTTCTTTTAAAGAAGGGTTATTTGCCTGTATCTGTGTGATGCTGTGGAGCAGATAATCCCTTACTCACATTTTCTTTGTCCAAACACCACTCCTGATGTTATTACTACTCCTACCCTCTTTCCATCAACCCACTTCAGACAAGTTTCTGGCTTAATTTCAGTCCTGGTGGATGGTGGCACTTTGCTGTCTGGCATGTAGAAATAAGATTCAGTAAGAAAGTCATGTTCCATGCTCCTTTTCTTGGTGTCTTCAGTGGTGGCTACTTTGCTTAATGCCCTTGACAATGATCCAAACCACGCTGGGTGTGATGGTGGCTTTGGAGAAAGTGAAAAATGGTGTCACGTTTCAATATATTGAAAAAAAATGTAGGATGATTTTGGTTTTAACAACTATTTTGGGCTGACGATTGGACTCGATGATCATAGAGGGCTTTTCCAACCTCAGTGCTTCTGTGATTCTGTTAGATAGTGAGGTCAAGGGGGTGGTCACTGTGGGACAGGGCGGGGAGGGATGCTCACTTGTTGGCCTACAGACCTGGTCACCTTTGGGAGATGAGGTGCTAGGCCATTCTTGCAGTAACAGTACACCAGCAGGGAAAGGGAAGACTGGTCATGGCCCTTCTTGGATCACTGGAGGACTTGGAGATGGCAGCAGGGAGATTGGACTTTGAGATGCTTTTCTGCATTAGGGATAGCCCTTCGTCAAGGGTCATTGCTCCCTGCCAGCACTGGGAATGAATTTCGCTTCTGTGACCAAACTTAAGTGGATTTCAGGTACTCCTGCCTTCTCCAGGCTCTGGAGGTGACATAATCAGAGTTTAATTTTGTGTGGGAGAGAAGGAAGCAGGGCAGTGACGAGGGGAGAACATTTTAATCTAAAAGAACCATTTTCTGCCTGTGTTGAATAATTAGAATTCATGATGCCCTTCCATAAGGGAGCTGGCTTCCCCCTAGAACTGCAGAGCAAATTAATCAATTGTTTTGAACCTTAAATTCTTTCAGGATGAGGATGCACCATAAATATTCTGTAGGAAGGGCATGAGAGGAACGGCATACATCTTGATTTGTGGATGCCTAGTGCTGAGAAAAGTGGGGCATGTGCTGAGAGATCATTGCAGCAATGCCTGTGGGCCAGGGTGTTGGCAGGGTGTCCCAGCGTGGACCTCTCTGTCTGATGGAGATGGTGGGGGAAGCTGCCTCCGTGGCCATGACCTGGGGGTGGTGAGCAGCAATTTGCAATAGGTTGCATTCCCATCTCTCATCTCATCGGATGAGGTCCCATTTCTTTGATGATAAGTAAAGAAAGAAAGACTTCTAAGTTTTATTTTTAGATCAGTTCAAAATGAAATTGTGGCTCAAAATCTCTGCAAGCCAAAGAAGTTAAAAAGGGGAAAGTGTTTAGTTCCAAACTCTCCAGGCTCTAGGAGACACCATGATAAAATGACATTTTATGACACCATCATAAAATCAAATGCCTACAGAAAACAGTTTGACCATGAGGATCGGCTGAGGCCAATGAGATGAGGTTCAACAAGGCCAAGCGCTGGGTCCTGCACTTGGGACACAACAACCCCGTGCAGTTCCAGGCTTGGGAGAGAGTGTCTGGAAAGCTGCCTGGAGGAGAAGGACCTGGGATGTTGCTTGACAGTGGCTCAACATAGCCAGTGGTGACTCAGGTGGCCAAAAAGGCCAACAGCATCCAGGCTTGAATCAGAAATGGTGTGTCCAGCAGGACCAGGGAAGGGATTGTGCCCTTGGACTCAGCGCTGGTGAGGCTGCACCTCAAATCCTGGGTTCAGTTTTGGGCCCCTCACTCCAAGAAGGACATTGAGGTCCTGGAGCATGTCCAGAGAAGAGCAACAGAGCTGGGAAGAGCAGGGGTTATGAGGAATGGCTGAGGGAGCTGGGGTTGTTTAGCAGTGAGAAGAGGGGGCTGAGGGAAGACATTATTCCTCTCTACAACTACCTAAAAGGAGGTTGCAGACAGGTGGGGGTCGGTTTCTTCTCCCAAGTGGTAGGTAATAGGAAAAGAGGTAATGGCCTCAAGCTGCATCAGGAGAAGTTTAGACTGGATATCAGGAAAATTTCTTCACAGAAAGGGTTCTCAGGTACTGGCAGAGGCTGCCCAGGAAGTGGGTTGATTCCCCTTCCCTGGAGGTGTTTAAAAGGTGGGGAGATGAGGTGCTTGGGGATATGATTTAGTAGTGGACAGATACTTGATGATTTCAAAGGTCTTTTCCAACCTAATGATTTCCAACCTAATGATCTGTGCATTTCTTCTAGTCAGTGGTGCTAAACCCAATAAAGTTTCATAACTTTTCTTGATCTGACATGCCACATTCTGGTGAAGAAACCTGCTTTCATGTTGATTTCTGCCCGGCTAACAGGCTGGTTGGGGCCAGCAGCATCTCAGAGCTGGCTGGAATGCAAGTGATCCCCATCACATGGACGTCAGAGGAGTAGGAAAGAATCCTTCACAGAAGCCTTTCCTGCAGCCCAAGCCCTTGCTGTCACGTGAAAAGCACACACAGCATTTTGGAGCCTGCCCTAGTACGACTTGAGGTCATTTTCTCTCATCCTATTGCCTGTCCCTTGTGAGAAGAGACCAGCACACACCTCACCACAACCTCCTTTCAGGCAGTTGTAGACAGTGATAAGGCCTCTCCTCAGCCTCCTCTTCTGCAGGCTAAACAACGCCAGGTCCCTCAGCTGGACCTCATAAGACTTGTTCTCCAGCCTCTTCCCCAGCTTTGTTGTTCTTCTCTGGACGGACTCCAGGTCCTCAATGTCTTTCTTTGTCTCAGGGCAGATGCTGCTGTGCACCTGAGTGCTCTTTCCAGGCAACTTATCCCTGGATTAATGATCTGCCTAAGGATACTGTGCGAGTCCAGAAGACCATGCTTGGAGTCCTCCATTCCCTCTGTGTTGAGGGTTGGATCATGCCTGGTCGGGTCATAGGAGCATCTCTTCCTCCTGGTAGACCACCTGTGGCCACAACGTAGCAATTTCCCTGCAATCATGCTGGGCAGCCTGTGGGCGTGGAAACTATCCTGGAATCTACATGTGGGACACAGGATCTGGGCGGGGTTGGGACATCACTTCTGCAGTGCTTGGCGAGCTCTGCTGTCTGCACCTCCTATCCTTGCTCCGCAGCCAGTGACATCTCCTGGGAAGCACTGGGAGCTGTGTCTGAGAGTGGGGCACCCCAAATCCCTGGTCCAGGGCAGAGGGAGGCGGGTACACCCCGCTGCCCTCTTTCTGTGGGGTTATTTCCATGGAAGACCTGTGGGTACTTGAATAAAAAGATGTTTCTGTGGTGTAGGTAAAGAACACTATGCCAGGCTGTGGCCGTGAATCTGACCCTTTTTCCAGCACCACAGTGAACTCTACTTTAAGCTTCTTTAATTTAAAATTTTAAAAAGCAAACTATAGTTTAAACCATATTTTAAGCACAAACTTGTCTCAATGTCTTGTGTTTCTTCTTTTTCTGCTAACTGGCTTTAATAAGAGATAAAAACAATGCTTCTATGATTTAGATCTCTGCCAGTCGTCAGAGGAATTGTGCACTGCGATTTCCTGGAGAGTTTTCAAGGAAAATGTCATTAAGATCAGTCTTATTTCATACTTTACTGTTTCTGACTTTACAAATCCGAGCTTTGGAGGAACTTGGGAATAGGGGTGAGCAGCTGGAGTTCAAGCGGGCGCGTTCCTCTCCCCGCAGAGCTCTGCTCTGCCCCTTCCTGTCGCTCACTTCATCGGAGCTTTGTGGCAGCTTATAGAGAAAGCAGAACTGTGCTGGCCCTCCCTGCCAGGCTGGAAATCCCATGCTGGTCCTCACGGAGCAGTGATGACAAATGCATGGCTGTGTTCTGGGCACTTGGGGAGATGTAAAAACATGTCCGCTCGTTGCGATGCTCACATGGTGATTTGTTGGTTTGATTCCTCAGGTCGTGAGCTGGCAAGCACAACCCTCCCAGGATACCCTCCTCACGTCCCGCCAGCCGGACAGGGCAGCTACTCCGCTCCAGCGCTGACAGGAATGGTGCCTGGTGAGTCTTCAAACCCAGGGTTGGTGGGCAGGGGGAGGAAGGAAAAGAGAGGAAAAAGACAGCATTTCAGGAGGAAAACGTGGCGCTTTGTGGATGCTCTGTGCTGAGGCGAGTGCAAGGCAGAGGCTGCGGCACGGGAGGGGAAGGAGAGATGTAGGACTGTCCTGAGCAAAGGCTCTCCAGTGCGGGAGGTGATTCAGCCCGTGAGCTGCCAAAGCAAATCATTTGCACTGGGATGCTGAAAGAGCCCATGACCTCCTTTCTGTGGAGCCTGGGGTTTCCTCTGTTTTGGACTGTGACAGGTTTTTCCTGTTTGACGCTGGCTTTGCTTGGACATGCGTGCTTCCTCTGAATGTGCTGTGTCCCAGAGGTGAGGCCATTGGCCCCTGGGGCCTGGATGTGTCCTGACCTCAGTGTTTCTCTGTGCCAAACTGTGCCCATCTAGCTGAATCTTGAGGGGCACTGAGTTGCCCTCAAGACACTTGATTTCTGTAATTTCCTTCCCCTTTTGGAGTCTTGCAGTGAGAAATGTTGGTGGCACAAGCCGGCTGGTGGCCAGCACTCACCTGTGTGGACAGTGGGAGTGGAGAGGGTGCAACACAGGATCTGCAGGCGTGTAACATCATTGTTGCAACCCTCCATCACTGTCAGCTGCAGATCTATGTGTGACCTGTGGTGGTATGGTGTCATCAGGGTGCTATGAAATGGTGGGGTGAGCATTGAACTGGGCTCACTCCTGCAAGGAGGTCAGAGACTGCTGGAAATCAACACATTTGTTTCAGCTTGAAAGAACTCCGGGATTTATTCCCAGGCTCCACCACCTTTGGTTTGGATGTGACAGCCACTGCTGGCTGTGAGGGTAGGTGGTATTCCGAGGCCCAAATTTGTTTGTTAAAAGTCATTAGTCTGGCCCTAAGGTATCATATGATTTGAAAAGTGGTGATAACTTGGGATTTCAGAGAATTTCAAAGGAAGATCCCCCAAGATGGGATTTATCTGTGAGCACATGGCTCCAAGAGGTGATTTAGAAAACAATGTTCCTAATAGGAAAATGGAAATCGGTGTCACTGATTTGGTGTCCAGGCTCTTTTGGGGTTAGTCTGTTTTGGCCAGCCTTGGTTATGTTCTGCTAATCAGGTTCCACCAGATCTCTAAGGAGTTAAGAAAAAAAGAAAATTATCCATT